>NC_052152.1:5757162-6092039 GCF_902713615.1 Scyliorhinus canicula | reverse complement strand
CAGTACTGAGGAGTGCTGCACTGTCAGAGGGTCAGTACTGAGGGAGCGCTGCACTGTCAGAGGGTCAGTACTGAGGGAGTGCTGCACTGTCAGAGGGTCAGTACTGAGGGAGTGCTGCACTGTCAGAGGGTCAGTACTGAGGGAGTGCTGCACTGTCAGAGGGTCAGTACTGAGGGAGCGCCGCACTTTCAGAGGGTCAGTACTGAGGGAGTGCTGCACTGCCAGAGGGTCAGTACTGTAGGGAGTGCTGCACTGTCAGAGGGTCAGTACTGAGGGAGTGCTGCACTGTCAGAGGGTCAGTACTGAGGGAGTACGCACTGTCAGAGGGTCAGTACTGAGGGAGTACTGCACTGTCAGAGGGTCAGTACTGAGGGAGCGCTGCACTGTCAGAGGGTCAGTACTGAGGGAGTGCTGCACTGTCAGAGGGTCAGTACTGAGGGAGTGCCGTACTGTCAGAGGGTCAGTACTGAGGGAGTGCTGCACTGTCAGAGGGTCAGTACTGAGGGAGTGCTGCACTGTCAGAGGGTCAGTACTGAGGGTGCGCTGCGCTGTCAGAGGGTCAGTACTGAGTGAGTGCTGCACTGTCAGAGGGTCAGTACTGGGGGAGTGCCGTACTGTCAGAGGTCAGTACTGAGTGAGTGCTGCACTGTCAGAGGGTCAGTACTGAGGGAGCGCTGCACTGTCAGAGAGTCCAGTACTGAGGGAGTGCTGCACTGTCAGAGGGTCAGTACTGAGGGAGTGCCGTACTGTCAGAGGGTCAGTACCTGAGGGAGTGCTGCACAGTCAGAGGGTCAGTACTAAGGGATGTGCCGCACTGTCAGAGGGTCAGTACTGAGGGAGTGCTGCACTGTCAGAGGGTCAGTACTGAGGGAGTGCTGCACTGTCAGAGGGTTCAGTACTGAGGGAGTGCTACACTGTCAGAGGGTCAGTACTGAGGGAAGTGCTGCACAGTCAGAGGGTCAGTACTGAGGGAGTGCTGCACTGTCAGAGGGTCAGTACTGAGGGAGTGCCGCACTGTCAGATGGGTCAGTACTGAGGAAGTGCTGCACAGTCAGAGGGTCAGTACTGAGGGAGTGCTGCACTGTCAGAGGGTCAGTACTGAGGGAGTGCCGCACTGTCAGAGGGTCAGTACTGAGGGAGTGCTGCACTGTCAGAGGGTCAGTACTGAGGGATGTGCTGGCACTGTCAGAGGGTCAGTACTGAGGGAGTGCTGCACTGTCAGAGGGTCAGTACTGAGGGAGTGCTGCACTGTCAGAGGGTCAGTACTGAGGGAGTACGCACTGTCAGAGGGTCAGTACTGAGGGAGTACTGCACTGATAGAGGGTCAGTACTGAGGGAGCGCTGCACTGTCAGAGGGTCAGTACTGAGGGAGTGCTGCACTGTCAGAGGGTCAGTACTGAGTGTGTGCTGCACTGTCAGAGGGTCAGTACTGAGGGAGTGCTGCACAGTCAGAGGGTCATACTGAGGGAGTGCTGCACTGTCAGAGGGTCAGAACTGAGGGAGTGCTGCACTGTCAGAGGGTCAGTACTGAGGGTGCGCTGCACTGTCAGAGGGGTCAGTACTGAGTGAGTGCTGCACTGTCAGAGGGTCAGTACTGGGAAGTGCCGTACTGTCAGAGGGTCAGTACTGAGGGAGGTGCTGCACTGTCAGAGGGTCAGTACTGAGGGAGCGCTGCACTGTCAGAGGGTCAGTACTGAGGGAGTGCTGCACTGTCAGAGGGTCAGTACTGAGGGAGTGCCGTACTGGTCAGAGGGTCAGTACTGAGGGAGTGCTGCACAGTCAGAGGGTCAGTACTGAGGGAGTGCCGCACTGTCAGAGGGTCAGTACTGAGGGAGTGCTGCACTGTCAGAGGGTCAGTACTGAGGGAGTGCTGCACTGTCAGAGGGTCAGTACTGAGGGAGTGCTACACTGTCAGAGGGTCAGTACTGAGGGAGTGCTGCACAGTCAGAGGGTCAGTACTGAGGGAGTGCTGCACTGTCAGAGGGTCAGTACTGAGGGAGTGCCGCACTGTCAGAGGGTCAGTACTGAGGTAGTGCTGCACTGTCAGAGGGTCAGTACTGAGGGAGTGCTGCACTGTCAGAGGGTCAGTACTGAGGGAGTGCTGCACTGTCAGAGGGTCAGTACTGAGGGTGTGCTGCACAATCAGAGGGTCAGTACTGAGGGAGTGCCGCACTGTCAGAGGGTCAGTACTGAGGGAGCGCCGCACTGTCAGAGGGTCAGTACTGAGGGAGTGCTGCACTGTCAGAGGGTCAGTACTGAGGGAGTGCTGCACCTCTGGACAATCAGCACTGGATGGTCAGTGCTCCCTGATGGTCAGACTCTCTCTATAAAAGGGGTCCCTGATGGTGAGACTGTGTTCCTGAAGGAACAGGCAATTGTACATCAAAGACAGTAAATGTCACACTGTGTGCCTTGACCACCTACCCACATACAGAGAGGCCTCAGTAAACAATGCATCAATATGTCACATTAATATTAATATTTGATATTTGATCCAGAGAGTCAGCTTTCAGCAGAGGTCACCGGTTGGCAGTTCCCTGACTCTGAAACAGCAGCAATCAGTTTCATTATTGATGTAGGCATTGACTTTTCAAACACAGTACGAAAAACCCTGACATCTCCCAACTTGTGTGTGGGTAATTTCGGCCAGAGTCTGAGCATGATTGGTTATCTGATGAAGGGAGAAACTCAGTCTTCAAGATAACCTTGGGGCCTCTCCCGATTTGTGAAATTGTGGAATGTCTTCACAGTTTGGTTAAAGAATCTCTCGGATTGTTGTGCAGATTTCCGACCCTCCCAACTCTCTCAATATGTCTCAAATTTAAAATTCTCCTCCCCATGGACTGCAGCGGTTCAGGAAGGCAGCTCACCATCACCCTCTCAAGGGTAATTAGGAATGGACTAAAATGCGGGCCTAGCCAGCGACACTCACAGCTCATGAATGAATAAAAAAATAATCTCTCCATCGTGCTCTTGTCCCTCCAGTCCCCATGTTATCTGATTCTCTCTATTTCCGCTCTCCTATGCATCCCTGATTTTAATCGCTCCACTATTGGTGGATGCCTTAATCTCTCTGCTCCCTCTCCCCTTTAAAGAACCCCAAAAAGTTGTCATTTTTCTTGTCATAGAATCATAGAGTTTACAGTGCAGAAGGAGGCCAATCGGCCCATCGAGTCTACACTGCCCCTTGAAAGAACACCCCTACTTAAGCCCACACCTCCACCCTATCCCAATAGCCCAGTAACCCTCCGTGTCTTTTTGGACACCAAGAGCAATTTAGTGTGGCTAATGCACCTAACCTGCACATCTTTGGACTGTGGGAGGAAACCGGAGCACCCGGAGGAAACCCACACAGACACGTGGATAGTGATGAGGACTGTCAGAGGATACAGCAGGATTTAGATCGTTTCGAGACTTGGGCGGAGAGATGACAGATGGAGTTTAATCCGGACAAATGTGAGGTAATGCATTTTGGAAGGTCTAATGTAGGTAGGGAATATACAGTGAATTGGTAGAACCCCCAAGAGTATTGAAAGTCAGAAATATCTAGGTGTAAAGGTCCACAGGTCACTGAAAGGGGCAACAGAGATGGAGAAGGTCGTCAAGAAGGCATACGGCATGCTTGCCTTCATTGGCCGGGGCATTGAGTATAAGAATTGGCAAGTCATGTTGCAGCTGTATTGGACCTTAATTAGACCACACTTGTAGTGTAGTGTTCAATTCTGGTCGCCACACTACCAGAAGGATGTGGAGGCTTTAGAGAGAGTGCAGAAGAGATTTACCAGGAAGTTGCCTGGTATAGAGGGCATTAGCTATGAGGAGCGGTTGAATAAACTCGGTTTGTTCTCACTGGAACGACGGAGGTTGAGGGGCGACCTGACAGAGGTCTACAAAATTATGAGGGGCATAGACAGAGTGGATAGTCAGAGGCTTTTCCCCAGGGTAGAGGGGTCAATTACTAGGGGGCATAGGTTTAAGGTGCGAGGGGCAAGGTTTAGAGGGGATGTACTAGGCAAGTTTTGTGCACAGAGGGTTGTGGGTGCCTGGAACTCGCTGCCGGAGGAGGTGGTGGAGGCAGGGACGATAGTGACATTTAAGGGGCATCTTGACAAATACATGAATAGGATGGAATAGAGGAATATGGACCCAGGAAGTGTAGAAGATTTTAGTTTAGACGGGCAGCATGGTCGGCACGGGCTTGGAGGGCCGAAGGGCCTGTTCCTGTGCTGTACTTTTCTTTGTTCTTTGTTCTTATGGGGAGAACATGCAGACTCCGCACAGACAGTGACCCAAGCCAGGAATTCAATCCAGGTCCATCCCCTTATGTGTCTCTGTGTCAAGTCTTTTTTTGATAAGTGCCTGAAGTGGGACATTTCAGAATGTTTGAGGTCTTATATAAATGCAGGGTGTTGTTATCATTGAGAGATCAACAGCAAGGAAGGTGTGAATTCACCACAAGGAAAGCGGAAGAGCGGAGAATGTCAATACTCGTCCATGAGGAGGACACGCTGCACTATTCTCGGCAAAGATTAAACGATATCCCCCTCCACGATTCGTAGGAAGTACTGTACAAATTGAAAGCGTTTCAAGAAACTCAAAATTAAGCTTTTAGTCGGACTGGAGAGGTCAGCAAGTGGAAGCTCTGCTCCTGTTATCCAGATCTTCCAGTATCCAGATTGTCGGAGACCCAAGGTGCACACAGCAACCCTGCAGGAGTCTGAAGGTTTTGACCTCCGTGGGAATTGCTCAATAAGTTTGAACCTTCCGAAACGCCCCTGCTGCCCAGGACTCGCCGCGAAACTCTCCAATTCTGTGTTGAGTCAGAGACTTGTCTGCACCCTCTACCTGCCACCCTCTACCAGCCACCCTCTACCAGCCACCCTCTACCAGCCACCCTCTACCAGCCACCCTCTACCAGCCACCCTCTACCAGCCACCCTCTACCAGCCATCCTCTACCAGCCACCCTCTACCTGCCACCCTCTACCAGCCACCCTCTACCAGCCACCCTCTACCTGCCACCCTCTACCAACCACCCTCTACCAGCCATCCTCTACCAGCCACCCTCTACCTGCCACCCTCTACCTGCCACCCTCTACCAGCCACCCTCTACCAGCCACCCTCTACCTGCCACCCTCTACCAACCACCCTCTACCAGCCATCCTCTACCAGCCACCCTCTACCTGCCACCCTCTACCAGCCACCCTCTACCAGCCATCCTCCACCTGCCACCCTCCCACCTGCCACCCTCTACCAGCCACCCTCTACCAGCCACCCTCTACCAGCCACCCTCTACCTGCCACCCTCTACCTGCCACCCTCTACCAGCCACCCTCGACCAGCCACCCTCTACCTGCCACCCTCCACCCTGCCCCCAGCAACCCTACCTGCGGTATTATCATAACTATCAGCATTGTAAGGGTTAATGGAGCTCTACAACTATATGAGGCAGTGATGCCAGACCTTAGATGAGGAGTGTATGCAGTAGGCAGCTAGTGAAGGTCAGTAGTGCAGATAGTGTGAGTAAGGTTAGATTATAGCTCATACCGGTAGTGAGGTTAGCAGTAGATGAGTCTAGTTGAATGTTATCGATCAATTGTATATTCTTAAGGAGTATGTGTCAAATCCAAGTTAGTGGTGTAAATAAAATCATAGCTTTGTTTACGTAAAAGCTATTCTGTGGTCTTTGTGAAGACTACCCCAACCATCCTGAAATAAGCAACATAAAGAACACCTCCCACCTGCCACCCTGCCCACCAGCCACCCTGCCCACCAGCCACCCTGCCACCCTGCCCACCAGCCACCCTGCCCACCTCCCACCAGCCACCCTGCCACCAGCCACCCTGCCCACCAGCCACCCTGCCCACCAGCCACCCTGCCCACCTCCCACCAGCCACCCTGCCCACCTGCCACCCTGCCCACCTGCCACCCTGCCCACCTCCCACCAGCCACCCTGCCCACCAGCCACCCTGCCCACCTGCCACCCTGCCCACCTCCCACCAGCCACCCTGCCACCCTGCCCACCTGCCCACCAGCCACCCTGCCCACCAGCCACCCTGCCCACCAGCCACCCTGCCCACCAGCCACCCTGCCCACCAGCCACCCTGCCCACCAGCCACCCTGCCACCCTGCCCACCAGCCACCCTGCCCACCTGCCACCCTGCCCACCAGCCACCCTGCCCACCTGCCACCCTGCCACCCTGCCCACCAGCCACCCTGCCACCCTGCCCACCTCCCACCAGCCACCCTGCCACCAGCCACCCTGCCCACCAGCCACCCTGCCCACCAGCCACCCTGCCCACCAGCCACCCTGCCACCCTGCCCACCTGCCACCCTGCCCACCAGCCACCCTGCCCACCTGCCACCCTGCCACCCTGCCCACCAGCCACCCTGCCCACCTGCCACCCTGCCCACCAGCCACCCTGCCCACCAGCCACCCTGCCCACCAGCCACCCTGCCCACCAGCCACCCTGCCCACCTGCCACCCTGCCCACCTGCCACCCTGCCCACCAGCCACCCTGCCCACCAGCCACCCTGCCCACCAGCCACCCTGCCCACCAGCCACCCTGCCCACCTGCCACCCGACCCACTTACCTCCCTGTGGTCTGTGTTATACTGAGCACCAGAGGCAAGGCCGTACGGGAGAACAAATCAGAACCCTCATCCCCTTCACACACAGGACACCGACACAATCAGACCGGCTCCTGCCTGTGTGGTAACGGGTCACCATAACCGCGATCACCAACAACACAGTTGTATAAAGCGGGACGAGTGTGGGTGCTGCAACATAACAAGCGCAGGATTGGATTTTCAGTATTTGTGGAGCTGTAAACAAAGAGGAACCGGCTGAACATTGAGCCCAACATGACAGGGGAGTTCTCGGAATCAGACATCACCTCACTGGTACCTCATTAAAAAGCAGAAGCATCATTTACATTCATTCTGAGAAGTGTTTTGCGATGGCAAATGGAAGCCAGTGGGGTGGGATCGGTAGGTGGTCCGCAGGGTTTTCACTCCATCTAAGTGGTCGCAGATGAAGGAATTTAAGCAGCCACTGATGTAGACTAATCTCTGTATAAGAATACCGTCCCTTTTTGCTCCTGATCGCACTGTAACTGCCTACACCTGGACACTGTAAGAAGCAAGATATATTCAACTGCGAAACACAATCAATGATGCTTCCCGTGCTGCTAAACAAGAGGTAAACATTGGAGTTTGTACAGTGAAAAGGCAAAGATCACTTTACACAAACGGGTTGATAATTTCATTTCACACTCAGCGCAGGGAGATTCCGCTCTCACAGTGTTAGCACACGGTTCAGACTGTCTAAGAAACCGAGGTGGGATAATTGATAACCTTTCAAATTGCGGATGTGCAAACTTTGGAGCTAGGGGGGGGGGGGGGGAATCGAGTGAATCCCCAACACGCTCAACACTGAAAATTGAAATCAAAAAATTTGCGGTGGCTTAGTCTCTTTGCCCCAAGTGTTCCGCTTCAAATTACAAAGAGATTCAAAATGACTCAAGGATCTTTTTACACCTCACTGGCTGCGTATCTGTGTGAAAGCTGATGTGAGCATTCGTCCTTGCAAAGAACACATTTGAATTTGATTACAGCTCGTCAGTGTATCCAGTCACTGGTGAAGCACACAGACTGGGAAGGTGCCAGCGTCGATCCCAAGCATATTTATCCCTCAACCATCAGCACAAACAGAAATACAACATCCAGTCATTGTAACTCATTGCTATTTGTGAGATGTTTGTGTGAATCAAATTAATAATAATCTTTATTATTGTCACAAGTAGGCTTACATTAAAACTGCAATGAAGTTGTTGTGAAAAGCCCCTAGTCGCCACATTCCGGCACCTGTTTGGGTGCACGGAGGGGGAATTCAGAATGTGCAATTCACCTAACAAGCACGTCTTTCGGGACTTGTGGGAGGAAACCGGAGAACACAGAGGAAACCCACGCAGACACGGGGAGAACGTGCAGACTCCGCACAGACAGTGACCCAAGCTGGGAATCGAACCTGGGACACTGGAGCTGTGAAGCAACAGTGCTAACCACTGTGCTACCATGCTGCCCTTTTTTGGTGTCCTGAGGTTGTGAAAGGCACGGCAGCAATTAAGTTTTTTATATTTCACTCAAATCAATCTGCTTCCAGAGCAGAGAATCCCAGATCCTAATAACTTGCTGTCTCCGCCTCCCTTTGGTTCCCGCACCAATGATCTGGAGTGTCCAGAGGGCCTCAAGCCCCATCTCCTAATCCGTTTGCTGCTTCTCATCCGCTGGGTTCATGAGGCTGTATCCACCGGAGAATCTGCTTTTAGCTTTCAGAGCACTGCTGCTTCCTCAGGTGAATGAAGAGATGGGTTCCAGAAACATATATATAGACAAAGTCAAAGATGCAAGACGATACTTTGAATGTGAGTCTTTGCAGGAATTAAGTATTTACAGGTCCAGACGGAGCAACTGGGGAGAGGGATAATCACAGGTTAAAGAGGTGGGAATTGTCTCAAGCCAGGACAGTTGGTAGGATTTCGCAAGCCCAGGCCAGATGGTGGGGGGGTGAATGCAATGCAAAATTAATCCAAGGTCCCAGTTGAGGCCGTACTCATGTGAGCGGAACTTGGCTATAGGTTTCTGCTCAGCGATTCTGCATTGTTGATTTCAAAATAAGGGGCGCGATTCTCCGCTCCCCAGGCCGGGTGGGAGAATCACGGCATGCCGCCCTGGCGCCCCCCGCGATTCTCCCACCCCCCCCAAAATGGCGTGTCGCGTTTTGCGACAGGCCGCTCGGAGAATCGCCGCTCGCCGTTTCTCACGGCGACCGGCGATTCTCCGGCCCGCATGGGCCGAGCAGCCTGCCGAACCCGACCCGTTCACGCCGGCGCCAACCACACCTGGTCGCTGCCGGCATGAACATCGCGTGACCGGTGAGCGTGGGGCCTGTGGGGGGGGGGGGGCGGAGGGAGGATCGAGCACCACCGGCGTGCTCAGCAGATGTCTGGCCCGCGATCGGTGCCCACCGGCGTGCTCAGCAGATGTCTGGCCCGCGATCGGTGCCCACCGGCGTGCTCAGCAGATGTCTGGCCCGCGATCGGTGCCCACCGAACGTCGGGCCAGCGTCTCTTTTTTAAAAAATAATTTTAATTGAAAAATTTTGAATTTACACAACAACATCAAACCATACTAAAATACCAACGATAACAGTAATAATAACAATCATAAACCTTCACCCCTCCTCAATGAACAACCCAACATATTAACAACAACTTAAGTTAACCCATTGCTAAGTTACATAACCGTAGCGAAAAAAAATAGTTAGGAACACCCCCCCCCTTCCCCCCCCCCTCTCTCTCCCCCCCCCCCCCCCCCCCCCACGGCAGTTCTCCGGGCCCCGATGGGCCGAGCAGCCGTCCGTTTTTGGCCAGTCCCACCGGCGTGGGTTAGACATGGTCCCGCACGGTGGGACCTGGCAGGTAAGTCAGCTGGTGCGGTCCTCGGGGGGCGCAGTCCCGGGGGCCCCCCCCGCGATCGGGCCTAGCGATCTGCGGGCAGGCCTGTGCCGTGGGGGCACTCCTTCCTTCTGCCCTGGCCCCTGTAGGGCTCCGGCATGGGCGACGCGGAGAAGGCAACCCACTGCACATGCGCCAGAATAGGCCAGCACGGAACCCACTGCACATGCGCCAGAATTCCGGACTTTCAGGGGCTGTTGATGCCGGAGTGGTTCGCGCCGGTTTTCCCGCCGGCATGGGGACTATGTCCCCTGAAAGGAGAATCCCACCACAGAAATCCCTCCTCATCTCTGCCTTACTCTGAGATTCTGCCCTCTGGTCCTAGACTCTCCCACGAGGGCAAACATCCTCTCAGCATCGACCCTGTCAAACCCCCTGAGAATCTAATGTGTCTCAATAGGGTCGCCTCTCATTCTTCTAAACTCCAATGAGTCCAGGCCTAACCTATTCAACCTCTTCTCATACGGAAATCCCCCCATAACCGGAACAACCTAGTGAACCTTAGCACATAGAACATAGAACATTACAGCACAGTACGGGCCCTTCGGCCCACGATGTTGCGCCGACCTGTGAAACCATCTGAAGCCTATCTGACCTACACTATTCCATTTTCATCCATATGTCTATCCAGTGACCACTTAAATGCCCTTAAAGTTGGCGAGTCTACTACTGTTGCAGGCAGGGCGTTCCATACCCCTACTACTTCTCTGGACTGTCTCCAATTCCAGTATATGTTTCCTTAGATAAGTGGACCAAACCTGTTCACTGTATTCCAGGTGTGGTTTAACTAGTGCCTTGTGTAGTTTTAGCAGCACATCTCTATTATTATACTCCTGTTAGCTGCTGAACGTACATGCTAGCTTTTTGTGATTTATGCAGGAGGACCCCCCCCAAATCACGAAATCCCTCTGTGCTGCAGCTTTCTGCCAGCTCTCTCCATTTAAATAATATTCAGCTCCTTTATTCTTCCTACCAAAGAGCATAACTTCACATTTTCCGACATTATATTCCATCTGCCAAGTTTTGCCCACTCACCTAACCTATCTATATCCCTGTTTAGATTATTTGGCCAGGATTCTGCCGGAATTGGCGGGGCAGCCCGTACCGACCAAAGAGCGGCGTAAACCACTCCAGCGTCGGGCCGTCTGGAAGTTGCGGAATCCTCCGCACTTCCGGGGGCTGGAGGGGGTGGCGCCACGTCAACCGGCGGCGAAGGGCCTCCGCCAGCCGCCGTGTTCTGGCGCATGCGCAGTGGGTTCTTCTCCGCGCCAGCCATGGCGGAGCCTTACAGAGGCCGGCGCGGTGAGAAAGAGTGCCCCCACAGCACAGGCCCGTCCACAGATCGATGGGCCC
This sequence comes from Scyliorhinus canicula, assembly GCF_902713615.1. Classification (NCBI taxonomy): domain Eukaryota; kingdom Metazoa; phylum Chordata; class Chondrichthyes; order Carcharhiniformes; family Scyliorhinidae; genus Scyliorhinus; species Scyliorhinus canicula. The sequence continues at coordinate 6,081,171 of NC_052152.1, read as the reverse complement.
CGATCACGGCCAGGCCACCGTGGGGTCCCCACCTCGGCCAGATCCCCCCGCATCCCCCAAGGACACCACTAACCACCCTCCAAACCAGGTCCCGCCGGGATGGACCATATCCATTTTATGCCAGCGGTACTGGCCGAAAACGGGCGGCCGCTCGGCCCATCGGGGCCCAGTGAATTGCCGGGGTGGGGGGGGAGGGGCGGCTCCCAACCAACGCGCCACGATCCCCGCCCCTGCCCAAAAACTGCTGCCGGAGAATTCGGCAGCCTGTGTTGGAGCAGCGCGGTGGGATTCACGCCGCTCCCCGGCGATTCCCGCCCTTTGTGTCATCCCTTTGTAAATAATGGTGAACCCTGCACTGATCCCTGTGGCATTCCACTCGTCAAGGGTTGCCATCCTGAAAATGCCCCTCTTATTCCAACTCTCTGTGCTCCATCAGTTAGCCAATCCTCTATCCACGCTAAGTAGCCTTTTGGGTGGGACACTATCAAGCGCCTTTTGGAAATCCAAATATATTACATCTACTGGTTACCCTTTATCTACCCCGCCTGTAACCACCACAAAGAATTTTAATAAATTTGTCAAGCATGATTATTCCCTTGATGAAGCCATAGAATTTCTCTAATGCTGAGGGAGCCCATTCAGCCCATTAAGTCTGCAAATACCCTCAGAAAGAGCACCTATCCACATAACAATAATGATAATCTTTATTAGTGTCACAGGTAGGCTTACATTAACACTGCAATGAAGTTACTGTGAAAATCCCCTAGTCGCCACACTTCAGCACCTGTTTGGGTACACAGAGGGAGAATTCAGAATGTCTAATTCACCCAACATGCACCTACCCAGGCCCACACACCACCCTATCTCCATAACCCCACCTAAGCTGCGCATCCTTGGTCACTAAGGGACAATTTTGCACTTAGGGTCCTCCTGCATAAATTAGGTGCAAATCCACCTAACCTGCACTTCATTGGACTGTGGGAGAAAACCGGAGCACCCGGAGGAAACCCACGCAGACACGTGAGAACGTATAAACTCCAAACAATCACCCAAAGCCGGAATTGAAACCGGGTCCCTGGTACTGTGAGGGAGCAATGCTAATCACTGTGCCACTGTGCTGCCCCATGGTGATGATGCTTGATTAGATTATTGTGGGCAGCACAGTGGTTAGCACTGTTGTTTCACAGTACCAGGGTCCCAGGTTGCAGGGCCATCAATGGTGGAGCGATTGGTATTTAGAATGCGGGTGCGATGCAGAGAGCTGTACCCACCAATATCGGTCAGCAGCCTCAAAGGGTGAGGAGCAGAACACTTGGGGAGGGAGACACACAATTCACTGGCCAGTGTCCACGATATGATGCACTGAAGGAAAGCACAGAGGCGCAGTCTGGGGTAATGTCACGGCAGCCAACGAGCTGTTAAGGGGCTAGTTTAGCTCACTGGGCTAAATCACTGGCTTTGAAAGCAGACGAAGGCAGGCCAGCAGCACGGTTCAAATCCCGTACCAGCCTCCCCGAACAGGCGCCGGAATGTGGCTTTTCACAGTAAATTCATTGAAGCCTACTTGTGACAATAAGCGATTTTCATTTCATTTATTCATTTCGAATGACAGTCACATAACCAGGCCCCCCCCTGTCCTGCAGCGACCCCCCCCCCCCCCCCCCCCTCCTCCCGGCTCTCCAGGCCCCACCCTGATGCCCCTGGCACGCTCACACACACACACAGACAGGAGCAAACATTGGATTGGATGAAATTACATTGGCCATCTCACCTCCGCGTCAGTTCTCTTCATCTTTTTCACAGCTGAGAGAACGAAACAAAGGCTTAAACACTGCCCCCCCCCCTCAATCCCTCACCACCACCAGCACATTCCATCCCCCACCCCCTCCCTCCCCATCCCTGCCGTCTCCAGGTAAGGGACCGATTCCCCATTGCGTTCCTGCTTTGAAGATGATGAGCAATGACCCTCCTATCCAGCTGCCTCCCGCAGACAGGGATGAACAGTTCTGGCCTTTCATTCTTCATTTGAATCCCTGTCTCTGACGGGAATTAACTCTAATCAAAGGAGCTGATCTCTCCTTCTTCCAATGAGGCTTCTGCTAAACAGTACAGCTCGCTTTATAATTGATAGGCTGGGTAAACAGCCAGGAACCCTGGCAGGGAGCATATCAATGCTCCGAGCCTCGAATCAGATCTACCGTTGTACAGGAGTTGATTTTACACTGACCTTTTTGAACAACAAGCAAGGGGTTTAAAATTGATTTCTTTATATGTATATATTATTGCTGGCTGTTTACACTGATGAATGTCAAGGATCTTAGTTCTGGGGAATATACTTAACTGCACTGAGAATCCAGTGAGTGTGCAGAGATCTCACCAAGTTCATCCCGTCGCAACGTTAAGGCAACTGGCAAAAGGAGAAGGGAGAGGCAGAGGAAAACATATTTTTTTTTTTACCCTGGGAATTGTTATAATCTGGGATGTGCTGCTTCCAAGGTCGTAGAAAATAGAACATAGAACATAGAGTGCAGAAGCAGGCCGTTCGGCCCATAGAGTCTGCACCGACCCACTTAAGCCCTCACTTCCACCCTATTCCGGCTTGGGTCACTGTCTGTGCGGAGTCTGCACATCCTCCCCGTGTGTGCGTGGGTTTCCTCCGGGTACTCCGGTTTCCTCCCACAGTCCAAAGATGTGCAGGTTAGGTGGATTGGCCATGATAAATTGCCTTTAGTGTCCAAAATTGCCCTTAGTGTTGGGTGGGTTACTGGGTTATGGGGATGGGGGAGGTGTTGACCTTGGGTAGGGTGCTCTTTCCAAGAGCCGGTGCAGACTCGATGGGTCGAATGGCCTCCTTCTGCACTGTAAATTCTATGATATCTATCCCCGTAACCCAATAACCCCTCCAAAGCTTTTTGGTCACTAAGGGCAATTGATCATGGCCAATCCACCTAACCTGCACGTCTTTAGACTGTGGGAGGAAACCGGAGCACCCGGAGGAAACCCACGCAGATATGGGGAGAAAGTGCAAACTCCGCACAGATGGTGACCCAGCATAGAAGCAGATTGAAGATTTTCCAAAGAGAATTAGGTTGGCACTTCGAAAAGAAGAATAGGAATGTCAGGAAAGACGGGAATGGGACTAGGTGCTGATGCTCATTTGGAGGGCTGGTGCAGTCACGATGGGCCAAGTGGCCTCCTTCAGCAAAGTAACAATTCTGTGCTTCCCCTCTCCTGTAAGAAGCTTCAACTAAAGCTTTTGGCTGTGTGAATGAATGTGTCCTGATGTAGGCTTGAGTCCAATTTCCGTTGGGAATGCTCTTCTGAAGTGTCTTAGGGCATGTTGATAAATTGATGATGCTCAATAAATGCGCATTGTGGTTCTATTCTGCAGAGTAAAGCTTCCCAACAAAGGTAGGGAGGGCCGTACTGTTTGTCATGTTCACGGAGATGGAGCAAAGATAATCTTCACAGGGTTCTGAATGAAGTCAAGTCACACATCACCCCACCTTGAACGTTTCTCACTCTCCAACATCCGCTTGAAGCATGTACCATTCTGCGTGCTATTGATAGGGTGGATGGGGAGAGGATGTTTCCCCTTGACGGAGGTTGGGACTGTACTCTTTGGTGTTTTGAAGAATGATTAATGATCTCTCCCGATATTGAGCCTCTGAGAGAAAAAAAGATAAGTGGGCTGGCTTTACGCCGTCACTCTGGTGGGGAAGGGTCTCATAGAGCTGACAATTGGTTCCACTGATATCGGGTGCCATCTTTAAAGGGCGCTCTGCAGTATAATGGCCCCACTGCCCACATCACGGAGGTACCGGGGGCTCTCGGTCCCAGCCCGGACCCAATCCTCATCGGCATACCCCTCCCCCAACAATCATCACAGGCATTCCACTCCCCCCTCCCGCCCCAACAATCCTCGTTGGCACCCCTCCCCCCCCCTCCCCCCAACACCCTCAGTGCCAACCCTCCCCCCCTCCAACCCCCACCACACATCAGTGAACCACCACCCCACGATGGGGCCAACCTCTGGCACTGCCCCTTGGCACAGGTTGGCATTGGAAGGTTGGCACTGTGCCAACGTTGCAGTACCAAGCTGGTAATATCAACCTGTGGCATGGGGAATGCCAGGGCACTAACCGGGATTATTCATCCCCACCCCTCCCCCCCCCGGAGGCTGTACTTACCTCTGTGCCCCGGGCGGGAAGCCCTTAGCATCTTCTTGCGAGGCCCAAAATGTTGTAAATGTGGCCGACGCAATAGCCATTTACTGAGGGCGGATCGTGTGGCGAGGCGCCCTCTAATAACATTTTAATTCATGGAAAACAATTCAAATGAGGCTCGTGACTTCGCCGGCGAGGGGCGAGGAAAATGAGCAAACGAGATATCTCTGGCGTGAATCACGATTCTCGCAGGGTTTGGAGCCTGCCTCGCCAATCCCATGCATGGGCTCAAAATTGCCTCCAAAATCTTTTGTGTTCTTTCCCTCAGTCCCACTTTTTCTTCATCGTCTTCCTGTCTCTCTCCTCACTTCACTCCCTTTAATTTATTTCCCAAGCTTCAGAAGTTAAATTCAGTCATGAATTCCATTTTTCGGCCTAATTCCCTGTAATGATTGCATTTGTCTTCCCCCCTCAGAACTACATCTATTAAATATCTGCTGCAGCTAGTGAGGCCCTGCGGTTGTTACAAGACCAATCTGCGAATGAACACACAGCTATTTTTTCTCAAGGTCCTTTCAGAGGCGTCTTACATTGATAATTACGCACAGCCAGACAGATATTCGACTCCTTCTCTTACGCAATTAAACTGTCAACATTCATTTCTTTCTTGAAAAAAATAAAATTCAATTCCATGGTCTGTTTGCAGAAGTCAGTTTGCCGTCTCACTCCCTAACAGTCTGTCCCCAATTGTGGCTCTCACAGATACAGTGGACACAGTAACTGTTCAACCTGGAAAGGCATCACAGCTGTTTCTCATCCCCATTTTCATCCCCAACTTACACAACAAATAGGATTTCACTCGCTTGTTACCGTCACTGATGTGCACTGGGAGCACTGGCTAATTTGCTGTCTTCCATATTGTGCTTCAGAGGGATCCCAGTCTGGGGTTCAAGTCAAATTCATACCCTACTTTCATACAGCACGGGGTTAGAAACAGAGTAAATCTCCCTCTACACTGTCCCCATCAAACACTCCCAGGACAGGTACAGCTCGGGGTTAGATACAGAGTAAAGCTCCCTCTACACAGTCCCTATCAAACACTCCCAGGACAGGTACAGCACGGGGTTAGATACAGAGTAAAGCTCCCTCTACACTGTCCCCATCAAACACTCCCAGGACAGGTACAGCACGGGGTTAGATACAGAGTAAAGCTCCCTCTACACTGTCCCCATCAAACACACCCAGGACAGGTACAGCACGGGGCTAGATACAGAGTAAATATTGCGTTCGGACTACAGATGAAACAATTCGAAGGTAAAGTGCTAGAAATTTTCTACAGTTTGGGGAGAGAGAAAATAGTTAACATTTCATGTTGATTATGGTCTCGAAATATTGATTGTGTTTCTCTGTCCAGCGCTGCTGCCAACCCTGCCATGTGCTCGATGCAACTTTTATTTATATTCAGACTTCCAGCATCCACAGTAGTTTGCTTTTCGAATAAATGATTCATTGCTCTCTCCCACAGTATGGACATGTATATGTGTCTGAGCATCGCTCCTGAAAAGCAATATGTCCAGACTAAATAATTGCCTGGGAGCCCTGGGAATGTTTATAGTGAGCCAGGATATCTCCCTTGCATTCTGATAAACCCCCTTGAATTCAATGCCTTTTTTCAATCCAGCAAGTATTCACCATGAGATCACAGATCAGACTTCATGAAGTCTAGGCACACTTCTTATGATGTCGCCAAGGCCTGTCATCCATGGTGAAGCCTAAACTGACAAAACCCACTGGGGACAATTTTGCGCCTGCGTTTGCCATGCGAGCAAACAATGACGTGGGCACAAAACCGCGTGAGAATCGGAAACCGAGACTCTTGCTGGCAAGGTTAATGATTTTCACCATCCCCTGCCGGTGAGGTACCTGGATGGGATTCCTCAATTAAATACAGTTTAATAAATGTTAGGACAATTAGGGGCTTTCCCTGTCGGATGCTCTACCCAAAGTTAGAATTCCCCACTTCGGTGCGAGTAGAGAGGGATGGAAGATAATCAAGCTGTGTGCAAATGTGTAAATAGCATTAGGATTTGATTTTATCGCAACTGATTAAAGTCATTGGTTTATTTTTGCTTAATTTAAAAACGTTCATGCATTCCCGACATGACAGCGCTTCAAAAGTCTTTCATTTGCAATAGATGCGTTGGGACCATTTGTGGTCACGATGGACGCTACATAAATGCAATTCCTCTCTTTCAGGTTTTGGTACCATTTTGCTGACATTGTGCTTTTGGTGTTTACTGAGAGAACAGGGGGTACAAGAGTTATATCTCCCGACTTCTTCACATGGCCACATTGCCGAGCATTTAGTCGAGGTGAAGAATAAAAGATGATAAAGAGGTCGGCATCTGAATTCTGACTGAGGACATTGTTGGGGAAACTAGCCGTAAGCTTTCTGAACACGTCCCAGGGCCAGTTGGTCCAGAATGACACACGAAGGACGCAGGTACTCGGGGAGAAACTGTCTGGATCATTTTTCCTGGTATGTAAGCTGCTTGAAGGTTCCCGATATCGTCCTGGTTCCCAAGCGTCGCATTTAGGGGCATTAGTATCATACCCTATGATAGGCTGGAGAATCCCTCGAGGACGTTCCCCTGCAAGGGCTTATCCAGCAATTGCCCAGAAGTGCTGAATTACTCTGGACAACTGCGCCAGGCTGGGAACAGATGACAGCAAGATGAGTGGTAGAGCCATGTGTGCAGAGGACACTGGCAGTCTGCAGAGGGATATAGAGGCTAAGATTCTCTAAAAGCGTGGCTAAGTGTTGACGCTGGCGTAAACGGGCTCCTTTTCCCAGTGATTCAGTAGCCCACAGGCGTCGGAGTGCTCCGTGGTGCTCCAGCTGCCGTACACGGCACTGCAATGCTCGCCTGTGAGCCGACACCCGCTTCGTGGCCCATCCTCCCCCCCCCCGCCCCGCTCTCTCCCCAAGCCCCCTGCTTCCCGACCTGATTTCCTCCACCCAATCTGACACCGCACCCCCCCAGTCTGACCTGACACCCTCCCACTCCACCAGCTCTCGACCTGCACCATCTCACTTCGACCCATTCCACCACCCCCCCCACCACTCCCTGGTCCTACCTGACCCCACCGCCCCCTTTCCCGCCCACCTTCCTGGTCTCTCACCCCCCCCCCCCCCCCCCCGGCACCCCCGCCTCCACACCAGGAAGTGAAGACGATTGCAAGCCTATATTCCAGTGTCAGAAATAACACAGCCACAAAGAGGGCAGAAGAGACGAGGTGGCAGGGATGGAGGAGGAGATAGATGTTAATTATGGGATGGCTGAGCAGCAAGCAAAGGGTTAACCATTCAGACCCCAACCTCTGGCCGAGCGTGGCGATGAGGGAAAGCACAGTCACTCTCACTGCCGTGAAATCACTTCCCCTCTGCAGCTCAGAGAAAGGAATCTGTCCGTCCTGTCAATTTTAACAATTTAAAAGTTATTGGATTAGATTCTGTGCGGTGTAATCAAAATGAATAGGTGTATGCATGTGTGCTTGAACTTTGCCCTGGAGGAGCTCCATAAAATGTGATGTTTAAACACAATGAATGGCGTGTCTCAGTCTGCACACACGGCATGTCACAGAAAAATGGCCCTTTAATGATCTCACTCTCTCTTCATCACAGTCCTCTCTCAATCATTACGCAGTTCTCTATCACCTTTACTCACGTGTTTCAAGTACCCAATTCCATAGAATCCCTCGAGTGGAGAAGGAGTCCATTCAGCCCTTCGAGTCTGTACCGAATCTCTGAAAGGTCCATCATTCCAGCCATAACCCCGCCAAACCTACGCATCTTTGGTCACCAAGGGCGTGATTCTCTGCTCCCCAGGCCGGGTGGGAGAATCACGGGAGGGCCCGGCGACTGAAAACCCGATGGCCTGGTGCCCCCCTCAGCGATTCTCTCCCCCACCGCTCGGAGAATCGGCGTTCACGGCGACCCGTCAATTCTCCGGCCCGGATGGGCCGAGCGGCCGCACGGAAAAAGCAGAGTCCGCTGGCGCCGCCCACACCTAGTCGCTGCCGGCGTGAACTCTGCGTGAAGGGTCGGGGGGGCGGCCTGTCGGGGGGGAGGGGTGGGGGGGCAATGTGCTCCATCCACAGGGGGGGCCTCCGATGGGGTCCGGCCCGCGATCGGGGCTCACCGATTGGCGGGCAGGCCTCTCCCCCTCCGTGCCTACTTTGTTGCGCTTCCGGCCCCAGAACCCCCGCGCCGTGTTGCGTCGGGGCCGGAGGGTCCACCGCGCATGCGGCGCTTGGTGCTTCACCACTGCGCATGCGCAGGTTGGCGCCACCCCCAGTCCGTGCCAGGATGTAAGGCTGGAATGCCGTGAACCGCTCCAGCGCCATGCTGGCCCCTTGTGGGGCCCAGAATCGTTACTGCCCGTGCCCGTTTCACGCCATCGTGAAAGACGCAGACACTTATTCCCGCGATCGGTGAATCACGCCCCAGGTGTCTGATCACGATGCAGTATGATCTGCGGTGATGGAGATGGCCCGCCATTGATGGGCGGCAGGATCTACGGTCCAGCTGCTGTGAACGGGGTTTCCCATTATTCCACCCCTCCCCCCCCGAGGATCCCATGGTGGGGGATCACCTTCGGTGCGACTGGAAGATCCTGTTTACCTGCTGGGGAGCCCACGGTGGAAAATCCCGCACATGGGTCCGGATTCTCCTTCCCTGCGTCCAAGGACTGGCGCCAGTGGAGGATCCATGGAATTCCATGACAGAAAAATCGGTGCCATACCTGCACCCATTCGGCTACATGGGTGAAGGGCTAGCACCGGCGCCACGTGAAACACCCGCAGAACACGTGGAAAAGGGTGGGGGAAATGCCAGGTCAGTGCTGGACATGCGCAGGGCTGACAAGTTTCAGCCCCGCGTCTGCCTACACCCCCCACATACACACCGATCACACACAAAAATGGCGTCAGTTGTGCTGGACTGCGTACCCACCCAACCTGACCCCACAGCTCACCTTCTGGCCACCCCCCCCCCCCCCCCCTCCACTACACCCCCAGCCCTGGCAGAAGCCCCCAGGCCAGCGGCACATCTCTCGGCGGAGTCTGGCGATGCTGGACACTTTCCGTATGCCGCCTCTCTCTCTCACTCTCTCTCCGCAGCCACCACGCCAGGCTCACGACTGTTGAGACCACACGTGGACTGCGCCGGCTGGAACTCGGCCCATCGGAGGCGGAACATCACGGGTGGGCCCAGTAATGAGATGCGAACGCAGTTGTAACTGCACGTGGTGCAATGACACCGTTTTCGAGGGAGCGGAGCATCTCCACCCGGCGTCAAACTGCCGCGACTTCGCCGTCGGCAGCGATTCTCCGCCCGATCGCCCAGCCTGAAATTGGAACAAATGCCCATTTCCACACAAACATTGTCAGGATTTTCTTTAGCTGCGCTCTGTTGGGTTTAATGAATCAATTGGTTGATTGTCTCCAGCCCTCTTTGATAGTATGCTCGGCACTGCCTCCTTCCTTGCCTCTGATGCTGGTTTAAATAACCTTTCACGGTCGTGGGTATAACCATTTCAACAACTCCCACAATCCGGATCCGCAAGCCTTCAAATCCGCACAACCTTGGTCACCAGCGTTAACTCTGCTTCTCTCCACAGAACCTGCCGGACATGCCGAGTGCTTCCAGCATGTTTTGTTTTTATTTCAGATTTCCAGTGTCTGCAGTGATCTGCTTTTGGATCGCGTCTTACTTCATCATCGTTCTAACCTTCTCATTTCTACCTTTCCCACCTCATCCTCGGTTCACTCATTGCCTCATCCTCGGTTCACTCACTCCAAGGCACTGTCTGGATGTGGGGAGCTAGGCTTAGAGATGCACGGGTGTGGGAGTGTAACAGCTGTGTTACTGGACGGGTGATCTGAAGAACGGGAGCTCAGACACCACCTCGCCAGTTAGACACATCCTTGTGTCAAACCACGGCGAGCACTTTGGAGTACGGTGACCAGGAGGACTGCACTGATTCAGCAGGTTTTCCCCACGCCACCTTCTCAAGGGGCACAGCACTGGGTAACAAATACCAGCCTTGCCAGTGAGAAAATTGAGAACGAATTAATACAATCAAAAGGGTATTGTCCCTCGGCCAGTAAAGCTCTGTGAATTGGCTGATTCTGCAGCTCGGTTCAGTACTTCTCTTTGTTCAACAGAATAGGCCTTCGCCCTTCACCTGAGCTCCTCAATGAAACAAAGGAAGTGTAAAAACAATCTTCCGCACTCTGGTACATTCTGATGGTCATTAACAGAGATGGGGAGAGAGCTGACTTTGGGCACGAGCAGATGAATGAGATACCCGGAGCTGTTTCAAAGGGAAGATGAGCAGTGCCTGATGAATCATGTGATGAAGATGATGACCTTGACCGACTTGCTAATGATGGGATTCTCCCCCCCCCCCCCCCCCCCCCCCCCCACCCCAACCCTTTAATGTTTAAACTGCTTGACCCTGAGGCAAGCAGTTAATCTCCAATTCATTTGTCCCAACGCGGTTTCTGTTTGTCTGCAACAAACAACCTAATAAATTATTTTACTCTTTATGTCGAGTTTGCAGCACATAAACAATCAGTCAGCCAGTCCAATTGTCTATGTCAGTGTTCATGCTCCAACCGACTTCCCCCACCTCTCTTCACCATTTCCTATCCCCGTATCCTTCTATTCCTTCTCCCCCCTGCCTCATGTGCTTAAGCAGCTTCACCTTAAATGTGTTGACACTGTTCACCTCAACCCCGCTCTGTAATAGCAAATTCTACATTCCCGCCACTCATAGAACATAGAAAAATACAGCACTGAACAGGCCCTTCGGCCCACGATGTTGTGCCGAACCCTTGTCCTAGATTAATCATAGAATATCATAGAATTTACAGTGCAGAAGCAGGCCGTTCGGCCCATCGAGTCTGCACTGGCTCTTGGAAAGAGCACCCTACCCAAGGTCAACACCTCCACCCTATCCCCATAACCCAGTAACCCTACCCAACACTAAGGGCAATTTTGGACACTAAGGGCAATTTACCATGGCCAATCCACCTAACCTGCACATCTTTGGACTGTGGGAGGAAACCGGAGCACCCAGAGAAAACCCACGCACGCACGGGGAGAACGTGTAGACTCCGCACAGTGACCCAAGCCGGGAATCGAAGCTGGGACCCTGGAGCTGTGAAGCAAGTGTGCTATCCACAATGCTACCGTGCTGCCCTTAAGAACAAATGAATCTACACTCCATCATTTTATCATAATCCATGTACCGATCCAATAGCTGCTTGAAGGTCCCTAATGTTTCCGACTCAACTACTTCCACAGGCAGTGCATTCCATGCCCCCACTACTCTCTGGGTAAAGAACCTACCTCTGACATCCCCCCTATATCTTCCACCATTCACCTTAAATTTATGTCCCCTTGTAATGGTTTGTTCCACCCAGGGAAAAAGTCTCTGACTGTCTACTCTATCTATTCCCCTAATCATCTTATAAACCTCTATCAAGTCGCCCCTCATCCTTCTCCGTTCTAATGAGAAAAGTCCTAGCACCCTCAACCTTTCCTCGTAAGACCTACTCTGCATTCCAGGCAACATCCTGGTAAATCTCCTTTGCACCTTTTCCAAAGCTTCCACATCCTTCCTAAAATGAGGCGACCAGAACTGCACACAATACTCCAAATGTGGCCTCAGTAAAGGAATTTCAACAGGATTCTCCAGCTGTTGTGATTCCATTTTCCTGCCGGCCACGCACCCCCGCCATTGTGTTGCGAGAAACTCACGGCTTGCGGCGCAGGGAATCCCGCCCCAGAACCGCGCAGAGTACTCCGAATGCCACCTGATCACAGATCAACTCAAATTTCTCACAACTATGTGACATTTCAATTCCGTGGCTTCAGAAATTCAGTGAAACTCTGTATTATGGCAATGACTGAGAAGGAATTTGGTGCTTTGAAATTCAAATTGGCAGGAAAGCATTGAGAGAAAAACTCACGGAAGCACAGTGGTTCGCACTGTGGCTTCACAGCACCAGGGTCCCAGGTTCGATTCCCCGCCGGGCTACTGTCTGTGCGGAGTCTGCACGTTCTCACTGTGTCTGCGTGGGTTTCCTCTGGGTGCTCCAGTTTCCTCCCACAGTCCAAAGACTTGCAGGTTAGGTGGATTGGCTGTGCTAAATTGACCTCAGTGTCTAAAAAAGGTTAGGAGGGGTTATTGGGTTACGTGGATAGAGTGGAAGGGAGGGCTTAAGTGGATCGGTGCAGACTCGATGGGCCGAATAGCTTCCTTCTGCACCGTATGTCCTATGTTCTAAGAACACGATTCACTGCAGCATCTCACCAAGTATTCTTCTAAACCCATGATGTACACCAACTAGAAGGACAAGGAGGGGCGGCACGGTAGCACAGTGGTTATCACTGCTGTCTCACAGCGGCAGGGACTTGGGTTCAATTCCGGCCTCCGGGGACTGTCTGTGTGAAGATTACACTTTCTCCCCGTGTCTGCGTGGGTTTCCTCCGGGTGCTCCAGTTTCCTCCCACAGTCCAAAGATGTGCAGGTTAGGTGGATTGGCCATGATAAATTGCCCCTTTGTGTCCAAAATGTCAGCTGGGGTTACTGGGTTACAGGGATAGGGTGGAGGCATGGACTAGGGATGTTCTTTCCAAGGATTGGTGCAGACTCGATGGGCCGAATTACCTCCTTCTGCACTGTAAATTCTATGATTCTATGGTAAGAGCAGCAGATACCTGGGAACCCCATCACCTTGAGGTTCCCCTCCAAGTCACACATCGACCTGAATTGGAATATATCACCATTCCTTCACTGTTACTGGGTCAGAATCACTCCCTAACAGCACTACCTACACCACATGGATGGTAGCTCACCAACACCCTCTCAAGGGCAATAGGGAATGGGAACTAAATGCTGGCCCTGTCAGCGATGCTCATATCCCATGGGAGAATTAAAAAAAGACTAGGAGGCAGGTTGGTCCGTTGGGACTCAGTACGTTGGGAGTGAATGGGAAGGGGTTTGGGTCCATTGGGATTGTGTACAATGGGAGTAAATGGGAAGCGGTTTGGGTCCATTGGGATTGTGTTAATTCGGAGTGAATGGGAAGGTGTTTGGTCCATTGGGATTGTGTACAATGGGAGTAAATGGGAAGGGGTTTGGGTTCATTGGGATTGTGTACAATGGGAGTGAATGGGAAGGGATTGATCCATTGGGATTGTGTGCATTGGGAGTGAATGGGAAGGGACTGATCCATTGGGATTGTGTACAATGAAATGAAAATCGCTTATTGTCACAAGTAGGCTTCAAATTAAGTTCCTGTGAAAAGCCCCTAGTCGGAACATTCCGGCACCTGTTCGGGGAGGCTGGTACGGGAATTGAACCGTGCTGCTGGCCTACCTTGGTCTACTTTCAAAGCCAGCGATTAAGCCCAGTGTGCTAAACCAGCCAAACCACTCCTGGTAAACCAGGAGTGAATGGGAAGGAATTGATCCATTGGGATTGTGTACAGTAGGAATGAATGGGAAGGGGTTTGGGTCCATTGGGATTGTGTGCAATGGGAATGAATGGGAAGGGATTGATGCATTGGGATTGTGTACAATGGGAGTGAATGGGACGGGGTTTAGTCCATTGGGATTGTGTCCAATGGGAGTGAATGGGACAGGGTTTAGTCCATTGGGATTGTGTACAATGGGAGTGAATGGGAAGGGGTTTGGGTCTATTGGGATTGTGTACAATGGGAGTGAATGGGACGGGGTTTAGTCCATTGGGATTGTGTGCAATGGGAATGAATGGGAAGGGATTGATCCATTGGGATTGTGTACAATGGGAGTGAATGGGAAGGGGTTTGGGTCCATTGGGATTGTGTACAATGGGAGTGAATGGGAAGGGGTTTGAGTCCATTGGGATTGTGTGCAATGGGAATGAATGGGAAGGGGTTTGAGGCCATTGGGAATGTGTACAATGGGAGTGAATGGGAAGGGGTTTGAGGCCATTGGGATTGTGTACAATGGGAGTGAATGGGAAGGGGTTTGAGGCCATTGGGATTGTGTACACTGGGAGTGAATGGGAAGGGGTTTGGGTCCATTGGGATTGTGTGCAATGGGAATGAATGGGAAGGGGTTTGAGGCCATTGGGATTGTGTACAATGGGAGTGAATGGGAAGGGGTTTGAGGCCATTGGGATTGTGTACAATGGGAGTGAATGGGAAGGGGTTTGAGTCCAATGGGATTGTACAGAATGGGAGTGAATGGGAAGGGGTTTGAGTCCAATGGGATTGTACAGAATGGGAGTGAATGGGAAGGGGTTTGAGTCCAATGGGATTGTACAGAATGGGAGTGAATGGGAAGGGGTTTGAGTCCAATGGGATTGTACAGAATGGGAGTGAATGGGAAGGGGTTTGAGTCCAATGGGATTGTACAGAATGGGAGTGAATGGGAACGGGTTTGAGTCCATTGGGGTTGTGTACAATGGAGTGAGACTAAGTTTCTTTCCAAATGAGCAGAGAATGTTGGGGATTTATGTGTACAAAGGCTGAGGTTTTATCAACAGCCAGGACAGTGGCCGCTGTGAGTGAATATTTTGAGACAGGCCATTTGAGGGACTGGTACTGCTTGCTTTCCCCAAATACCCTTAATAAACACAATCTGTTCGGCATCTTAGTATCGAGTGAGGTGAAGGAGGAACCTTTTCCACAGAATACACCAATAACTATTTGATTGAAGTCAACAAAACTCTCACCTACAGAGTGGGGTCAGTATCATTGAAAAGACAAGTTAGGGTTGCAAGCCAACCAGAATTGCCAAGGATTTCGAGGTCCGCCTCCTACTTGAGCAAGCCCGAGAAGGGAAATCAAGAGGGCCTTGTAAAACTGTACATTTTGTTTGAATAGCTCAGTTACTAGTTTAAAAAATATTAAGATATGGGGAAAACAGGAAGTGGACCTGGGCGTGGGGTGCAGTGGGGAGGGTTTGGTAAGGGAAGGAGGTAGTGGAGGTAATGATTAGAGTTTGAGTGATGAAATCTCCATCCATCCATCCAACCAAACACATCAACGTCGACTGAGAAACGGAGGTGTTCCACACTCTGTCAGGGTTACCCAATCAAATTAATCCTCCTTATTCAACCCTTAGCATCATGGGGAGGCCGCAGCGTGGTGGTATTGCCACTGGATTCGGACTCCCAAGACCCTGGGTGATGCTCCGTGGACCGGGGTTCAAACCCCACCATGGCAGATGATGAATTAAAAACAAAATCTGGAATGAAAAGTGAAAAATGAATGACTGAAAATCGCTTATTGTCACGAGTAGGCTTCAATGAAGTTACTGTGAAAAGCCCCTAGTCGCCACATTCCGGCGCCTATCCAGGGAGGCTGGTACGGGAATCGAACCGTGCTGCTGGCCTGCTTGGTCTGCTTTAAAAGCCAGCGATTTAGCCTGGTGAGCTAAACCAGCCCCTGGTCGAATGATAAGTCGAATGATAATCATGAAACAGTTGTCAATTGTTGCAAAAACCCAGGAAATCTTCCGTCCTGACCTGGTCTGGACGACATGCGACTCCAGACAGAGACACCACATCCCATGAAAGAATTGAAAAAAACTGGATGGCTATGGGTCATCTTATAAAATTGATACCTGTACATAACTTCCCAAATACAATGAGGAAAAAGCTCAGGGTAATTCAAAAACCTTTTCTGATAACTTTCTCTTTGTTTCTTTTCATTCCAAGTCCCTCCACATCTATTCTTGAAGAGCTAACGGATTAGTTTATTAGAACTGGGATTCTGGCACTTTACGTGTCCACTACAAACACAGGAGATCCCTCAAGGCCTATTTAAACCACAAAGGCAACTAATAGTTTGGCCAATATTTCTTGTTCTGTGCTTCATGTTGGAGGAGATATTTAATTACGATGGAGATGTGACATTCATTTTGCAGAATCCAGCTGCCCCCGTGATCAGGTTCAGTGATGCACGCCCCCGGATCAAGGGGCAAAATTTGACAAAAGGCTTCTCACCATTACCCATGCAGGGCAGCTTGTGAGGGAGGAGATGTGAATAGACAGTTAATGAACTGTACAAAGAAAACTATCACTGTCTGGAGAAACCGAACTCGCTTAATTAACACCGGAACCCTGGACAGACTGTGAAGCAGTGACGACCATCGAACTGCCAGAGCTCAGTGGGTGTCAGACGGTGGGTGCCCAGTGTTGCACTGTTTTGTTGGCAGAAGTGGAGAGGTCAGTGATTAGTTGAAAGGTGCAAATCTGGATGGGGTAGAGGAGCAAATACATTTGCAAATACATCCATCACTAAAAGGTTGTGCCACAGGTTGGAGAGAGCTGGAGAATAACAATCGGCTTTATTTCTCAAGCGATAGAATTGAAAAGTAAGGAAGTTCTGCTAAACCTGTACCGAACCTTGGTTAGACCAGACTTGGAGTAATGGGAACAATTCTGGACACCAGAATAGAAGAGTGTTGCCGAGAAATGGGCAGCACGGTCGCACAGTGGATAGCACTGTGGCTTCACAGAGCCAGGGTCCCAGGTTCGATTCCCCGCTGGGTCACTGTCTATGCGGAGTCTGCACGTTCTCCCCATGTCTGCGTGGGTTTCCTCCGGGTGCTCCGGTTTACTCCCCAGTCCAAAGACGTGCAGGTTAGGTGGATTGGCCATGATAAATTGCCCTTAGTGACAAAAAAGGTTAGGAGGGGTTATTTGGGTTACGTGGATAGGGTGGAAGTGAGGGCTTAGGTGTGTCAGTGCAGACTCGATGGGCTGAATGGCCTCCTTATGCACTGTCTGTTCTATGTTAAATGCAATGGGGAATTGAGGAGAAATGTCTTCACCCAGAGAATGGTGAGGATGTGGAACTCACGACCACAGGGAGTGTTGAAGTGAATGCATAAGATGTGTTTGAGGAGAAGCTAGACAAGCATGAGAGAGAGAGAGAGAGAGAGGGACTGAGGGGTTATGATGGCAGATTTAGATGGGAAAATCTGGGAGTAGGCGTGAGTGGAGTATGAACGCCAGTATGGACTGGGCAGGCCGAATGCAACCCGACAGTTCACGTTGTCAGCCCTGGTTCACAGGGAAGTTCCCTCACCAGCGAGTCAGGTTGTGGCTTCAGGTACCACAAAAGAAATCTGAGTAACAATCCAGAGCGGAGGTCCCAGTGCAATACAGATGGAGTGCCGCAGTGTTGTAGATACTGGATTTCAGACGAGATGTTAAACCTAGCCCTCTCAGCTGGATCTCGCAGCCACTGGATCAAAGGAGAATAGGCAAATTCCCCCCACTATCATTTACTCCCCAGCCAGCATCACAGATAAACCAGGTGATCAATTTGCTGCTTGTGGGAGCTTGCTGCTCGCAAATTGGCTGCTGTGTTTCTGACAACAGGCACTACTCTTCTCAAATACGTAATTGGGTGTCAACTGCTTCGGAGCATCCCAAGGCCCGACAGAAATACAAGCCTATCTTACAGCCAGAGTCTTCCCCGTGTTGTTGCACAGACACCATTGTGTTCCCTTTGCCTGTCACCTATCAGGGCTTCACGTGTGTAGGCAGCAACTGGAAAGCAGCAGGTGGCAACTCAAAGAATCCTGTCAAAAGAATTAAAAGCCAGTATCCTCCTCGGTCACCTTTTCCCAGTTTGGCTCAGTCAGTGCTCAAGGTGCTTTGCTTTGTGCCGCTCAGTTCGGAGGTCAGAGGTCCTGTAAATCCATCAATGACAATGTGCAATGAGGCTTCTCCTTATCAGACCTCTGCACCTCTGGCTCCCCCGAGGGAAGGACTGACACTTCATCCATCCTGCCGAAAGACAAAGCACCTCTCTGAGCAGAAAATGGCCACCGTTGACAGCAGCCCTGCCCTTCGACCTCACTGAGTGAGTGAAGTAACACCAGGAAAGAAACAAGTTGAGAATGCCTTGTGTCCCGGGTTCTCCCCCACAGTCACCACTCTGCAGATGTGGAAGGAAACGGGAGGATATTTTTCTCGAATAGCAGCAAAGAACAGGCCCACCAAAGCCCACCCATCCAGCCCATAGGTCTGTGAGTGAAGACCATTCCCCGGCTGCTCGAACATCAAACACAACAAATGCAGAATGCTTGTGAGGAACAGCTACAGAAACACATCCCTTTTGGACTTGTCGCCGACTCAAGTGCTCCACGTAAATAATCAACAGCTCCATCATCATTGATTCATGTCAATACCAGAATGTGGCCAGAAAGGGGGGGGGGGGGGAATGAGATGATCCACATTCATCAATTCCACTTGTTTAATTAGCAAGAGAATCAGTAACCAGAGGAAACACAGATGTAATTTAATTGGCAAAAGAGTCAGCAGGAAGATGAGGACAATTTTTATACAGTGACTTGGAAAGCATTTCCCGGGAGAGTGCAGAGGGAGCTTTACTCTGTATCTAACCCCGTGCTGTACCTGTCCTGGGAGTGTTTGATGCGGACAGTGTAGAGGGAGTTTTACTCTGTATCTAACCCCATGCTGTACCTGTCCTGGGAGTGTTTGATGGGGACAGTGTAGAGGGAGCTTTACTCTGTATCTAACCCCGTGCTGTACCTGTCCTGGGAGTGTTTGATGGGGACAGTGTAGAGGGAGTTTTACTCTGTATCTAACCCCATGCTGTACCTGTCCTGGGAGTGTTTGATGGGGACAGTGTAGAGGGAGCTTTACTCTGTATCTAACCCCGTGCTGTACCTGTCCTGGGAGTGTTTGATGGGGACAGTGTAGAGGGAGCTTTACTCTGTATCTAACCCCGTGCTGTACCTGTCCTGGGAGTGTTTGATGGGGACAGTGTAGAGGGAGCTTTACTCTGTATCTAACCCCGTGCTGTACCTGTCCTGGGAGTGTTTGATGGGGACAGTGTAGAGGGAGCATTACTTTGTATCTAACCCCTTGCTGTACCTGTTCTGGGAGTGTTTGATGGGGACAGTGCAGAGGGGGCTTTACTCTGTATCTAACCCCATGCTGTACCTGCCCTGGGAGTGTTTGATGGGGACAGTGTAGAGGGAGCTTTACTCTGTATCTAACCCCGTGCTGTACCTGTCCTGGGAGTGTTTGATGGGGACAGTGTAGAGGGAGCATTACTTTGTATCTAACCCGATGCTGTACCCGTACTGGGAGTGTTTGATGGGGACAGTGCAGAGGGGGCTTTACTCTGTATCTAACCCCATGCTGTACCTGCCCTGGGAGTGTTTGATGGGGACAGTGTAGAGGGAGCTTTACTCTGTACCTAACCCACGTTGCACCTATCCTGGGAGTGTTTGATGGGGACAGTGTAGTGGGAGCTTTACTCTGTATCTAATCCTGTGCTGTACCTGTGCTGGGAGTGCTTGATGGGACAATGTAGAGGGAGCTTTACTCTGTATCTAACCCCGAGCTGTACCTGTCCCGGGAGTGTTTGATGGGGACAGTGTAGAGGGTGTTTTACTCTGTATCTAACCCCGTGCTCTACCTGTCCTGGGAGTGTTTGATAGGGGCAGTGTCGAGGGAGCTTTATTCTGTATCTAACCCCGTGCTGTACCTGTCCTGGGAGTGTTTGATGGGGACAGTGTAGAGGGAGCTTTACTCTGTATCTAACCCCGTGCTGTACCTGTCCTAGGAGTGTTTGATGGGGGCAGTGTAGAGGAAGCTTTACTCTGTATCTAACCCCGTGCTGTACCTGTCCTGGGAGTGGTTGATGGGGACAATGTAGAGGTAGCATTACTCTGTATCGAACCCCGTGCAGTACCTGTGCTGGGAGTGGTTGATGGGGACAATGTAGAGGGAGCATTACTCTGTATCTAACCCCGTGCTGTACCTGTCCTGGGAGTGTTTGATGGGGACAGTGTAGAGGGAGCTTTACTCTGTATCTAACCCCGTGCTGTACCTGTCCTGGGAGTGTTTGATGGGGACAGTGTAGAGGGAGCTTTACTCTGTATCTAACCCCGTGCTGTACCTGTCCTGGGAGTGTTTGATGGGGACAGTGTAGAGGGAGCTTTACTCTGTATCTAACCCCGTGCTGTACCTGTCCTGGGAGTGTTTGATGGGGACAGCCTAGAGGGAGATTTACTTTTTATCTAACCCCATGCTGTACCTGTCCTGGGAGTGTTTGATGGGGACAGTGTAGATGGAGCTTTACTCTGTATCTAACCCCGTGCTGTACCTGCCCTGGGAGTGATTGATGGGGACAGTGTAGAGGGAGCTTTACTCTGTATCTAACCCCATGCTGTACCTGTCCTGGGAGTGTTTGATGGGGACAGTGTAGAGGGAGCATTACTTTGTATCTAACCCCTTGCTGTACCTGTTCTGGGAGTGTTTGATGGGGACAGTGCAGAGGGGGCTTTACTCTGTATCTAACCCCATGCTGTACCTGCCCTGGGAGTGTTTGATGGGGACAGTGTAGAGGGAGCTTTACTCTGTATCTAACCCCGTGCTGTACCTGTCCTGGGAGTGTTTGATGGGGACAGTGTAGAGGGAGCATTACTTTGTATCTAACCCCTTGCTGTACCTGTTCTGGGAGTGTTTGATGGGGACAGTGCAGAGGGGGCTTTACTCTGTATCTAACCCCATGCTGTACCTGCCCTGGGAGTGTTTGATGGGGACAGTGTAGAGGGAGCTTTACTCTGTACCTAACCCACGTTGCACCTATCCTGGGAGTGTTTGATGGGGACAGTGTAGTGGGAGCTTTACTCTGTATCTAATCCTGTGCTGTACCTGTGCTGGGAGTGCTTGATGGGACAATGTAGAGGGAGCTTTACTCTGTATCTAACCCCGAGCTGTACCTGTCCCGGGAGTGTTTGATGGGGACAGTGTAGAGGGTGTTTTACTCTGTATCTAACCCCGTGCTCTACCTGTCCTGGGAGTGTTTGATAGGGGCAGTGTCGAGGGAGCTTTATTCTGTATCTAACCCCGTGCTGTACCTGTCCTGGGAGTGTTTGATGGGGACAGTGTAGAGGGAGCTTTACTCTGTATCTAACCCCGTGCTGTACCTGTCCTAGGAGTGTTTGATGGGGGCAGTGTAGAGGAAGCTTTACTCTGTATCTAACCCCGTGCTGTACCTGTCCTGGGAGTGGTTGATGGGGACAATGTAGAGGTAGCATTACTCTGTATCGAACCCCGTGCAGTACCTGTGCTGGGAGTGGTTGATGGGGACAATGTAGAGGGAGCATTACTCTGTATCTAACCCCGTGCTGTACCTGTCCTGGGAGTGTTTGATGGGGACAGTGTAGAGGGAGCTTTACTCTGTATCTAACCCCGTGCTGTACCTGTCCTGGGAGTGTTTGATGGGGACAGTGTAGAGGGAGCTTTACTCTGTATCTAACCCCGTGCTGTACCTGTCCTGGGAGTGTTTGATGGGGACAGTGTAGAGGGAGCTTTACTCTGTATCTAACCCCGTGCTGTACCTGTCCTGGGAGTGTTTGATGGGGACAGCCTAGAGGGAGATTTACTTTTTATCTAACCCCATGCTGTACCTGTCCTGGGAGTGTTTGATGGGGACAGTGTAGATGGAGCTTTACTCTGTATCTAACCCCGTGCTGTACCTGCCCTGGGAGTGATTGATGGGGACAGTGTAGAGGGAGCTTTACTCTGTATCTAACCCCATGCTGTACCTGTCCTGGGAGTGTTTGATGGGGACAGTGTAGAGGGAGCTTTACTCTGTATTCAACCCCGTGCTGTACCTGTCCTGGGAGTGTTTGATGGGGACAGTGTAGATGGAGCTTTACTCTGTATCTAACCCCGTGCTGTACCTGCCCTGGGAGTGATTGATGGGGACAGTGTAGAGGGAGCTTTACTCTGTATCTAACCCCGTGCTGTACCTGTCCTGGAAGTGTATGATGGGACTATGCAGACAGAGACAGGGCTTCAGTTGAATGTCTCATCTTAAAAGCGGCATCAGTGACAGTCAGGCTCCCGCTCAGCACTGCATTGTGTGTGTGCTCAAGCCTCTGGAGTGGACTTGGACCCACATTATCTGACTCCTGAGGGGAGAATGCTCCCCACTCAGCCATGGCTGTCATAGAGATGCACCTCTCTGTTTAAAAACAGCGCCTGAGCTGGGAGAAAGGACAGCTCAGTCCTGGCAGTGGTTCTCACTGATTCTGGATTACTTCTTAACTCAAGTGGCTGCGAGGGAGAAAGAAAAAGGATTATAAATAAAAATCAGCCTGAGGTGCAATAAATATAAATTGCGCTTGTTTCCACGCTATCGGTCGCAATCTGGAAACTTGCCATTTCCCATTAGTCAAGAAATCGGTGAAAGAGAATTAGCTGAGTTGGCTGGTGTGAGGTAGCTGAGCAATCCACACTGCACCAAGATGACTTATTCAGATAAGCTTAGCTCCTGAGGTTTGCTGGGGTTTTTTTTAACGCTTTCTTCGGCAAGGCCCCCACCCCGCTCCCCCACCTCACCCCCGGTCCCGTGCCGGCAAAGAGGGGGAGAGAAAGCCACAAATGCACGACGAGGCAAAATTCCAAACATTTCCCTCGGAGCAGGATCGACCTTTCAAATCTTCCAGCCTAATCCACTATTCAGCCAGATCACAAACTGGGATTTATCTTAATGGCATCTGGAGGGTTTAACGGTAATAGTGAATCAGCGACCAAGATCAAATCAGCGATAAGTGGTAAAAAAAGTTAAAATTCAGGGCACTTTATCTGAATGCATGATGTGTTCATAAGACGGACCAATTAGTCCAGATAAATGGATTAGGTGCAATAGCCAACCCACTGCAGAGAGCTGGTTGTGTAGTGTGAGCAAGGTCATGGACAGAATATTACCCGTGCTGGCCTGTGTGAGGTTTTGATGCTTTAGACACCCTGGAAAAGGCAGGGGTGAGGGGATAGGAGCAGATACTGTGTGTGTGTGTGGGGGCCGGGGGGGGGGGGGGGGGGGGGTAATAATCCTGATAATCAAGGATGACATGAGGGCAGTAGTTTTTTTTTGTTCTGGCTGAGTGCAGTGAGGGGGCATTGCATAGAATCATAGAATCTACGGCACGGAGACAAGCCCTTCAGCCCAAACTGGTCCATGCCAACCAAATAGCCCATCTCAGCTAACCCCATTAGCCTGGATTTGGTCAATATCCCTCTGAACCTTTCCTGTCCATGTATCTGTCCTTTTAAATTGGATTGGATTGGATTCGTTTATTGTCACGTGTACCGAGGTACAGTGAAAAGTATTTTTCTGCGAGCAGCTCAATAGATCATTAAGTACATCGAAAGAAAATACATAACAGGGCAACACAAGGTACACAATGTAACGACATAAGCACCGGCATCGGATGAAGCATACAGGGTTGTAGTGTTAATGAGCTCAGTCCATAAGAGGGTCGTTTAGGAGTCTGGTAACAGTGGGGAAGAAGCTGTTTTTGAGTCTGTTCGTCCGTGTTCTCAGACTTCTGTATCTCCTGCCCGATGGAAGAAGTTGGAAGAGTGAGTAAGCCGGGAGGGAGGGGTCTTTGATTATGCAGCCCGCTTAGTTGTCAATGTCCCTGCTTCAACCACTTCCTCTGGCAGCTCATTCCGCACACGTACTTGTTTAAGAGTCAGTCACATTGGTGTGGGGTCTGGAGTCATATGTAGGTCAGACCAGGTAAGGACGGCAGATCTCCTTCTCTAAGGAACCTTACTGACCCAGGTGTGTGTTTAACAACATGATTACCCTTGGACGTTTAATTTCAGAGTTGTGCTGAATTCAAATTTCACTACATGCCATGGTGGGGCTTGAACCTGGACCCCCAGAGCGTTAGCCTGGGTTTCTGGATTATTAGCCCAGTAACAATGCCATTACGTCACTGCCTCCCTATAGTGAGGAAGTGTAGTGGAAGAATGAGTGGAAGAGGGCCAGGAAGCACTGGTGGCTTCTCGATCCACAGCAATAAATATACTGTTGAACAGAGAATGAGTGAGGAAATCAGAGGAACGTGAAATAAAGTTAATTCAACAGTTGCGTGGAGTTTTAATCCACACTGGGCAAATCAAATTGGAAACAGTAGTTTAGATGGTGGGTGGTATTTAGAGATTGCAGAACAATATGTTGGGGAACTAACCAGAGAAAAGGTCATTTTAGATCAGGGGCGGGATACTCCGACCCCCCCCCCCCCCCCCCCCCCCCACCCCCCCCCTTGCCGGTCGGCGGGCCCCCTGCGGCGGTCGGCGGGCCCCCCGTGGCGATTCTCCGGTCTGCGATGGGCCGAAGTCCCGCCGCTGACTAGCCTCTCCGGCCGGCGTGGTTTAAACCACCTCTCTTACCGGCGGGATTGGTGGCACGGGCGGGCGGCGGAGTCCTGGGTGGGGGGCGCGGGGCGATCTGACCCCAGGGAGTGCCCCCACGGTGGCCTGTCCCGCGATCGGGGCCCACCGATCGGCGGGTGGGCCTGTGCCGTGGGGGTACTCTTTTTCCTCCACCTTTGCCATAGTCTTCACCATGGCGGAGGCGGAAGAGACCCCCTCCCCTGCTTAAGTGCTGGTATGACATCAGCAGCCGCTGACGCTCCGGCACATGCGCGGATTTACGCCGGCTGGCGAAGTCCTTTCGGCCCCGGCTGGCGTGGTGCCAAAGGCCGTTCACGCCGGCCGGCGGAGCGGGAACCACTCCGGCGCGGGCCTAGCCCCTCAATGTGAGGGCCTGGCCCCTAAAGGTGTAGAGACTTCCGCACCTTTGGGGCTGAACACTGGAGTGGTTCACGCCACTCCAACACGCCGGGACCCCCCGCCCCGCCGGGTAGGGGAGAATCCCGGCCCTGGTCTTGTACAATGAAACAGGGTCAATTTGTAATCTGACAGTAAGGACTTTATGAGGAAAAGTGATCATAACATGATATAAATTCACACCACATTTGGGAATGATGTACTTATGATCAAACTAGAGGGTTAAACTTAAATAAAGCCAAATACATAAGAATGGGGTAAGTTAGCTCAAGGAAAGGATGTGACATTGAGAAGCAATAGCAAATATTTTTTCATTATTCTGGACAAATATTCATTCCAGTGAGAAATAAAAGCTCCACAGGAAAAGTGATCCATCAATGGATAGCTGAGGATGTTAAGGATAGTATTAGATTGAAGGATAATTTTTGAAAAAAAATTCAAAATGAATTGTTTATTAACAAGAAAAGAAAATTTAAGCACACAGGATTACAGTTACACAGTTAAAATTAGTCCTGTAAAACTATCCCCCCAAAAGACACGTAGCCAGGCCCACAAGGAAATGCCTCCCAGGCAACACTCCAGTGACGAGGTCATGGATGGGTGCGTGAGTGGCTGAGTGTGTGTGGAGTTAAAACTGGCTGCTGCTTGATGGCTGTCAATCTGATTATGAATTGCCAGAGAGAGAGGAGAGAGAGGTAAAGAGGGAGAGAGAGGGTGGACACAGGGAGGAGAGAGCTAGTGATTGGGATCTTGACCAACAGGTATGAGGAACATGCTCCCTGTGTGGATGAGGAAAAGGGCTGTAGGGAGGATGCGCTCACAGTGAGTATAATAATAAAGTAACTTACCTCGGGGATTCCACTGAGCTGAAAAAACACTGAAAAGGTGACAGCACAGGAAAGCTGTGACCTGATTGGTTGGTAAGAAAACGGTGCTAAATTTGAAATGGAACATTATAAAACGAATTAATAAATGAATTAACTATGTAAAGGTGGCTGGGCAGGTGATGTGCTGTAGCTGTATGTTGTGTGAGCTGGCAGTTCCCATTGAGAGCTGCAGTGATCACATCTGCAGCAAGTGTTGGTTGCTCGAGGAACTTCGGCTCGGAGTTGATGAGCTGGAGTATGAGTTTCAGACACTGCGGCACATTCGGAGGGGTGGTGGTGGTGGGGGGGGGGGGGGGGGGGGGAGGAGTTACCAAGATGTTTTGTTTCAGGAGATTAAGTACTTCAAATTGGGTCACTGGTCAGGGACGGCAGAGTGTGACTGCACGTGAGGCAGGTAGAGGGCTCCTGAATTCAAGCATGGAGGAGCGTCAGCTCTTGATCTTGACCAACAGGTAAGAGGAGGATGAGGTAGCCGACCTCTACACCACGGTACAGGAGGCCATTCAAGTGGGGGGGAGCAAAAAGGCAAGTGGTAGTTGCAGAGGTTCTGCAATTAGGGGGATTGATAGCACCTTTTGCAAGCAGGGTCAAGAGTCCCGCGTGGTATGTTGCCTGCCCAGTGCCAGGGCGAGGGACATCTCTGACCGGCTTGAAAAGATATTGGAGTGGGAGGGGGTGGATCCAGTTGTTGTGGTTCACTTTGGGACAAACAACATAGACAAGATTGGGAAAGAAGTCCTGTTTGGGGAATATCAGGCACCAGGAACTAAATTAAAAAACAGGTCCTCGACGATCATAATCTCTGGATTATTACCCGAGCCACGTGCGAATTGGCACAGGGATGAGAAAATTAGGGAAGTAAGCACGTGGCTAAAGGAGTGGTGTCGGAAAGAGGGGTTCGGTTTCATGGGGCACTGGCATCAGTATTGGGACCCGAGGGATCTGTACCGTTGGGACAGTCTCCACCTGAACTGATCTGGGACCAGCGTTCGAGCGGAAAGGATAAATCAGGTGGTCACAAGATTTTAAAGTAGCACGTGGGAGGGAAGGGAAGGGTAAAACTACAGGAAGTAAAATGGTGAATAGGAAGCAAAGCAGTAGGTTAGCAGGTGGAAGGTGGGTTTAACTAATTGAAAATTATGAAAAAATGTAAAAGGAAGAACTCAGGAGATGTTAGGATTCAAAAAGAAGGTATAAAAATGAACATAAAGGCACTTTACTTAATGCTCATAGCATTCCAAACAAGATAAATATGTTGATGGCACAAATCATTGCGAATGAGTATGATTTAATGGCCATTACAGAGACATGGTTGCAGGATGGTCACGACTGGGAGTTAAATATCCAGGCGTATCCGACTATTCGGAAGAACAGACAGGAAGGTAAGAGAAGTGGTGTAGCTCTGATTTTTAAGGATGACAACAGGGCGGTAGTGAGAAATAATATAGGTTCTATGGAGAAAAGGGTTGCATCCATTTGGGTGGAAATCAGAAATAGGAGAAAAGGTCACTGATAGGCATAGTCTATAGATCATCAAATAATAACATAATGGTGGGGCGGGCAATAAACAAAGGATAACTGATGTATGTAAAAATGGAACGGCAATTATCATGGGGGATTTTAATCTACATGTCGATTGGTCAAACCAAGTAGGTCAGGGCAGCCTCGAGGAAGAGTTGATAGAATGTATCCGCGATAGTTTCTGAGAACAGTATGTAATGGAACCTACGAGGGAACAAGCGGTCCTCGATCTTGTGCTGTGTAATGAGACAGGAATAATTAATGAACTCATAGTTTGGGATCCTCTCGGAAGGAGCGATCACAGTATGGTGGAATTTAAAATACCGATGGAGGGTGAGAAGGTAAAATCCAATACCTGTGTCTTGTGCTTAAATAAAAGAGACGACAATGGGATGAGGGAGGAGTTGGCTCGGGTAGATTGGGAGCAAAGACTTTATGGTGGGACAATCGGGGAACAGTGGAGGACTTTCAAAGAGATTTTTCACAGTGCTCAGAACAAGTATATGCTAGTAAAAAGGAGGGACTGTGGGAAAAGGGATAATCAGCCATGGATATTGAAGGAAATAAAGGAGGGAATCAAATTGGAAGAAAATACATACAAAGTGACAAAATTTAGGGGGAATTAGATTTTCCCTCGGGGCAGCACAGTAGCGCAGGGG
Source organism: Scyliorhinus canicula (assembly GCF_902713615.1). NCBI lineage: Eukaryota > Metazoa > Chordata > Chondrichthyes > Carcharhiniformes > Scyliorhinidae > Scyliorhinus > Scyliorhinus canicula. Next base: position 6,053,236 of record NC_052152.1, on the reverse strand, counting down.
CAGCACGGTAGCACATGTGATCAGCATTGTGGCTTCACATCACCAAGGTCCCAAGTCTGATTCCCTGCTGGGTCACTGTCTGTGCGGAGTTTGCATGTTCTCCCCGTGTTTGGGTGGGTTTCTTCCGGGTGCTCCGGTTTCCTCCCACAGTCCAAAGACGTGGAGGTTCGATGGATTGGCCATGATAAATTGCCGTTCGTGACCAAAAAAAAAGTTAGGAGGGGTTATTGGGTTACGGAGATAGGGCGGAAGTCATAGAATTTGTCATAGAATTTACAGTGCAGAAGGAGGCCATTCGGCCCATCGAGTCTGCACTCCTGGAAAGAGCACCCTACCCAAGGTCAACACCTCCACCCTATCCCCATAACCCAGTAACCCCACCCAACACAAAGGGCAATTTTGGACATTAAGGGCAATTTATCACGGCCAATCCACCTAACCTGCACATCTTTGGACTGTGGTAGGAAACCGGAGCACCCGGTGGAAACCCACGCACACACGGGGAGGCTGTGCAGATTCTGCACAGACAGTGACCCAAGCCGGAATCGAACCTGGGACCCTGGAGCTGTGAAGCAATTGTGCTATCCACAATGCTACCATGCTGCCCAGTGAGGGCTTAAGTGGGTCAGTGCAGACTTGATGAGCCGAATGGCCTCCTTCTGCATTGTATGTTCTATGTTCTAATTACAAAATCTTCAAATTCGTAAACTAGCTCATAATATAAATACAGATAGTAAAAGTTTCTACAAATATATAAAATGAAAAAGAGTGTCTAAGGTAAACATTGGTCCCCAATGACAGTGCAGCACCCCCTTGCACTGTAACATAAAGGTACAACCTCTGTCCTGAAGGCGAGAGTGAAACACGACAAACTCCGTCTTACACCAGGGAAACCCGATTGATTATTTTTCTCTGAAGAAAAATGGGAATAAAATTGTGATGATGCCACATGCCGTGCACCCTGGGCATACAAGTTGTGTTGGTCAGGGTGTGAGAAATCTTACTGACACACCCATTCTCGCCCAGCCTATGTGTGTAACAGGGTGATGACACTGAGAATTGTTGAACTGCGGGGAGAAAGTTGCCCAAGCAGTGATTTAATGGAGACAGTTACCGGATCGTCTCGAACGGGTGGAGGGAAACTATTTCTTCTCATTAGGGGTGTTCACAACAAAGGCCTGAGAGTCAGTGCCAGGGCATCCAGGGGCTGAAGCCAGAACAGCAGAAATGTCAGCTGGAATAGAATATTCAAGCCTGCTCTGACATTCAATTGGATTCTTGATGACTTTTTTGCCTCAACCCCGTCTGATCTCCACTTCTCTTGGTTCTCAAAGCTTCAATAACTTATCAATCTTTGTCTTGAATTACACTCAATGATCGCACATTCCCAGCCCGTTGGGAATCGGGGGTGGGGGGGGGGGGGGGGGAAAGCTCTCCACAGGCTGGAGTCATACCTCACACAAGGGAAGATGTTTGTGGTTACTGAAGGCCAATCACCTCTGGTTTTATATTGCCTGCTAATTTACTCCAATTCTATTTTCTCATTCTGTCAGTTTTGTTGTCGCCGTTGCTGCCCACGAAAAGGCTCCTCGTGCTTTGCTGAAAAGAGAGACATGAGGTCGAAACTTTTCACCCTGCACTCATCAGCTCTGACGCAAAAAGCCAAATTTAACAGGCAACAATTTATCCTTTGTGAGAAAATGGGGACCGATTGTTTGGCACGTTGGCTCTGATTGGTTGAGACATGATAAATGCACCAGAGAGCTGTTGTCCCTGATGCTTTTGTTCATGAAAAATAAAGCGCACAGCATGGACATGTTTATTTTGCCTGAGAAGGACAGACCCTTGCATATGAATATATAAAGCTTCTAGCAAGCACAGGTGAGCCACAGTGTGACCAACTGATTATGATAAATTGGTTGGGAGTGTAATTATGAGCGCATTTGGGATTGTTCAGCAAGTGCTGTCAACCACATCGAACATTAGACATAATATTCTGAGTTTATTAGGTTGATGGAGTACAACAGTGCGGCTCTCCTTCAGTATTGACCCTCTGAGTGTGGCACTCCCTCAGTACTGACCCTCTGACAGTGCAGCACTCCCTCAGTGCAGACCCTCTGACAGTGCAGCACTCCCTCAGTGCAGACCCTCTGACAGTGCAGCACTCCCTCAGTACTGACCCTCTGACAGTGCGGCACTCCCTCAGTACTGACCCTCTGACAGTGCAGCACTCCCTCAGTACTGACCCTCTGACAGTGCAGCACTCCCTCAGTACTGACCCTCTGACAGTCCAGCACTCACTCAGTACTGACCCTCTGACAGTGCAGCACTCCCTCAGTACTGACCCTCTGACAGTGCAGCACTCCCCCACTACATACCCTCTGACAGTGCAGCATTCCCTCAGTACTGACCCTCTGACAGTGCAGCACTCACTCAGTACTGACCCTCTGACAGTGCAGCACTCCCTCAGTACTGACCCTCTGACAGTGCGGCACTCCCTCAGTACTGACCCTCTGACAGTGCAGCACTCCCTCAGTACTGACCCTCTGACAGTGCAGCACTCCCTCAGTACTGACCCTCTGACAGTCCAGCACTCACTCAGTACTGACCCTCTGACAGTGCAGCACTCCCTCAGTACTGACCCTCTGACAGTGCAGCACTCCCCCACTACATACCCTCTGACAGTGCAGCATTCCCTCAGTACTGACCCTCTGACAGTGCAGCACTCACTCAGTACTGACCCTCTGACAGTGCAGCACTCCCTCAGTACTGAGCCTCTGACAGTGCAGCACTCCCTCAATACTGACCCTCTGACAGTGCAGCACTCCCTCAGTACTGACCCTATGACAGAGCAGCACTCCCTCAATACTGACCCTCTGACAGTGCGGCACTCCCCCACTACATACCCTCTGACAGTGCAGCACTCCCTCAGTACTGACCCTCTGACAGTGCAGCACTCACTCAGTACTGACCCTCTGACAGTGCAGCACTCCCTCAGTACTGAGCCTCTGACAGTGCAGCACTCCCTCAATACTGACCCTCTGACAGTGCGGCACTCCCCCACTACATACCCTCTGACAGTGCGGCACTCCCTCAGCACTGACCCTCTGACAGTGCAGCACTCCCTCAGTACTGACCCTCTGACTGTGCAGCACTCCCTCAGTACTGACCCTCTGACAGTGCAGCGCTCCCTCAGTACTGACCCACTGACAGTGTGGCACTCCCTCAGTACTGATCCTCTGACAATGCAGCACTCCCTCAGTACTGACCCTCTGACAGTGCAGCACTCCCTCAGCACTGACTCTCTGACAGTGCAGCACTCCCTCAGTACTGACCCTCTGACAGTGCGGCACTCCCCCACTACATACCCTCTGACAGTGCAGCACTCCCTCAGTACTGACCCTCTGACAGTGCAGCACTCACTCAGTACTGACCCTCTGACAGTGCAGCACTCCCTCAGTACTGAGCCTCTGACAGTGCAGCACTCCCTCAATACTGACCCTCTGACAGTGCGGCACTCCCCCACTACATACCCTCTGACAGTGCGGCACTCCCTCAGCACTGACCCTCTGACAGTGCAGCACTCCCTCAGTACTGACCCTCTGACAGTGCAGCACTCCCTCAGCACTGACTCTCTGACAGTGCAGCACTCCCTCAGTACTGACCCTCTGACAGTGCGGCACTCCCCCACTACATACGCTCTGACAGTGCAGCACTCCCTCAGTACTGACCCTCTGACAGTGCAGCACTCCCTCAGTACTGACCCTCTGACTGTGCAGCACTCCCTCAATACTGACCCTCTGACAGTGCAGCGCTCCCTCAGTACTAACCCTCTGACAGTGTGACACTCCCTCAGTACTGACCCTCTGACAGTGCAGCACTCCCTCAGTACTGACCCTCTGACAGTGCAGCACTCCCTCAGTACTGACTCTCTGACAGTGCAGCACTCCCTCAGTACTGACCCTCTGACAGTGCAGCACTCCCTCAGTACTGAACCTCTGACAGAGCAGCACTCCCTCAATACTGACCCTCTGACAGTGCGGCACTCCCCCACTACATACCCTCTGACAGTGCAGCACTCCCTCAGTACTGACCCTCTGACAGTGCGGCACTCCCTCAGTACTGACCCTCTGACAGTGCAGCTCTCCGTCAGTACTGACCCTCTGACAGTGCAGCGCTCCCTCAGTACTGACCCTCTGACAGTGCGGCGCTCCCTCAGTACTGACCCTCTGATAGTGCAGCGCTCCCTCAGTACTGACCCTCTGACAGTGCAGCGCTCCCTCAGTACTGACCCTCTGACAGTGCAGCACACCCTCAGTACTGACCCTCTGACAGTGCAGCGCTCCCTCAGTACTGACCCTCTGACAGTGCGGCACTCCCTCAGTACTGACTCTCTGACAGTGCAGCGCTCCCTCAGTACTGACCCTCTGACAGTGCGGCACTCCCTCAGTACTGACCCTCTGACAGTGCAGCACTCCCTCAGTACTGACCCTCTGACAGTGCAGCGCTCCCTCAGTACTGACCCTCTGACAGTGCAGCACACCCTCAGTACTGACCCTCTGACAGTGCAGCGCTCCCTCAGTACTGACCCTCTGACAGTGGGCTTTGTGGTCGTGTTACTGAAGTAAGAATTCAGAAGCCAAGACTCATGTTCTGTGGGCGTGGGGTTCAAATGTCACCACAGCAGCTGGTGGAATTTAAACAGACAAAACACATTCTGGAATTGAAAATTGGCCTCAGTAACAATGATGATGAAACTGTCGCTAATTGTTGGAGGAAGCCATGGATTTGACTGATGCCTTTTGGGAGGTGAATCTACTACCCTTCTTTCGAGCAGCCTACACGTGACCCCAGTCCCACGGCAATGTGGTTAGCTTGGTGAGTTTGAGGGTAATTAATGGCCAATCGCGGCTGCCATAAACTGTGGAAGAGAAAATAAAGAAAAAAAGAGCTGTTGCCCCTTTGTCGGGTATGGAGCTGATCCCCTTCTTCCAAGGTCACTGGAATTATCTATCTCAACAGATGAGGTTGGAATGAATCACATTCCCTCGGAGCCACACTAGATATTCATGGGGATCCTGCTGCTCTGTTATCTGCTGTCTGTGAGAACTCCAGAAACGATGGCAGGGAAATTTCAATTGAAAATGCTGCTGCATTATTAATAACTGTGATAATTCAGTGTTGTAACGTTTGCTTTTACAGAATTCCCTGATTTGTAGTTTACTGAATTGTTCTGCCCCCCCCCCCCCCCCCCCCCCGCAGCTCCCAACCCACACGCATGAACCCTCCCCAAGAGGCGCATAATAATTCTTTGGCCCTTGTTATTATTCTTACCATGTATTGCTTCGGTACTAGCACCAGCCCGGTCCATCAGAAGGAACTTAACTGGATCTCGGTCCCTGGAGCACAATGCCCGGCTTTCTATCATCTAACATGGCAGCTCACTGCTAATTCACAATAAAGAGTACTGACCAACTCCACAGTATTTCCTCCTTGCGCTCATTCCACTCTTGCCATCCACTCGGTGTCTCACCCTCCATCGCCATCCCTTCACATTTGCTCAATCCGGATATCTACTCATCTATTCTCATCTATCACACAAATCCCTAAATTCGATTCCAGTCTGTAACTCACACCCGGGTATCTGTCACTCGAAGTATCAACCACTCAAACCCCTATATTTGATTCCAGTCTGTAACTCACTCCCGGGCATCTGTTATTCCATATATAAACCACCCTGAACCCCTCGATTAGATTCCAGTCTGTAACTCACTCCCGGGTGTCTGTTATTCTATATATAAACTACCCCAAACCCCTCGATTAGATTCCAGTCTGTAACTCACTCCCGGGTAACTGTTATTCTATATATAAACTACCCCAAACTTCTTGATTAGATTCCAGTCTGCAACTCACTCTCGGGTATCTGTTATTCTATATATAATCCACCCCGAACCCCTTCGATTAGATTCCAGTCTGTAACTCACTCCCGGGTATCTGTTATTCTATATATAAACCATCCTGAACCCCTCGATTAGATTCCAGTCTGTAACTCACTCCCGGGTATCTGTTATTCTATATATAAACCACCCTGAGCCCCTCGATTACATTCCAGTCTGTAACTCACTCCCGGGTATCTGTTATTCTATATATAAACTACCCCAAACTTCTTGATTAGATTCCAGTCTGCAACTCACTCCCGGGTATCTGTTATTCTATATATAATCCACTCCCAAACCCTCGATTAGATTCCAGTCTGTAACTCACTCCCGGGCATCTGTTATTCCATATAAACCACCCTGAACCCCTCGATTAGATTCCAGTCTGTAACTCACTCCCAGGTATCTGTTATTCTATATATAAATCACCCTGAACCCCTCGATTAGATTCCAGTCTGTAACTCACTCCCAGGTATCTGTTATTCTATATATAAACCACCCCGAACCCCTCGATTAGATTCCAGTCTGTAACTCACTCCCGGGTATCTGTTATTCTATATATAAACCACCCCGAACCCCTCGATTAGATTCCAGTCTGTAACTCACTCCCGGGTATCTGTTATTCTATATATAAACCACCCCGAACCCCTCGATTAGATTCCAGTCTGTAACTCACTCCCGGGTATCTGTTATTCTATATATAAACCATCCCAAACCCCTCGATTAGATTCCAGTCTGTAACTCATTCCCGGGTATCTGTTATTCCATATAAACCACCCTGAACCCCTCGATTAGATTCCAGTCTGTAACTCACTCCCGGGTATCTGTGATTCTACATATAAACCACCCCGAACCCCTCGATTAGATTCCAGCCTGTAACTCACTCCTGGGTATCTGTTATTCTATATATAAACCACCCCGAACCCCTCGATTAGATTCCAGTCTGTAACTCACTCCCGGGTATCTGTTATTCTATATATAAACCACCCCGAACCCCTCGATTAGATTCCAGTCTGTAATTCACTCCCGGGTATCTGTTACTCTATATATAAACCATCCCGAACCCCTCGATTCGATTCCTTCATGTTGCTTATCCATTATAATGTTTGAGAAGACTGCTTCCCCGGAATGTGGATTCTGTCAGTTTTAGGCATGTGCTTGGCGTTGAATATGGATTTTCCCACCTTGCGCAGCTTCTCTGACAATTGATTTACTATTTCCCATAATCTTTCAATATCGTTGGCCATTGCAATATTAATGGCTCTTTGAGCCTGCACTCAGCACCTTCTCCGTGGTCTTTCGAGGCAAGTCTGACAGTCTGATCCCCTGCATTAGCACCACGATTGTGTAAACGCTCCATAATTCATTCTGTAGCTGGGCTTGGCACCCTGTGGGGGGTGAGTTGGAGGGGGGGGGGGGGGGGGGGGGTCGGGGAAATCAATTAAACTCACTGAAATGAAAAGTGACTGAAAAAGAATTGAAGTAGAGCGGGAGAGAGGAGCGTCTGACCGAAAGGGTTTTTTTTTCCAAGGGAGGAGAATTAAATAAATATTCCGTGTTGCAATCTGCTTCCTGATTGAAATAAGCTTTAAAGAAAATAAATCGGTTCGCCCAGAGAGAGGCACTGGGGGAATGCTGAATGAATTAGAGTACGACTTGGCAGAAACAATGCTATTCTCATTTTATCTGACACTTGGCACCGTTCCCGAATCAGCTTGGCACTACATCAGACTTGGCTGCTCTGTAATATTGAGCTCCCCCGCCAACCCCACCCCGTGCCCCGCCAACTTGGGGTTGCTATCCCGGCCCACGATCAAACTTGCAAATTTCACTCAGAATTGCAATCGGTCAGGGCAGTAGCTGCGACTGGTTTCCCCACAGCAAAGGAGGTCAAAGGGGCACAGAATGGTTACAGTGCAGAAGGAGGCCATTTGGCCTCTCGCACCTGTGCTGCTTCTCTGCACATTGCATTTTGGGAAGTCAAATCAAGGTAGGACTTTCACGGTGAATGGTAGGACCTGAGGGAGCATCGTGGAACAGAAGAACCTTGGAGTGAAGGTGCACGGTTCTCTCAAGGTGCAGTCACAGGTGGATAGGGCAGTGAAGGTGGCTTTTGGCATGCTGCCCTTCATCAGTCAGGGCATTGGGTGTCAAAGTTCGGACGTTACGTTGCAGCTGTGCAGGACGTTGGTGAGGCCGCACCTGGAGCATTGTGTTCAGTTTTGGGCATCTTGCTACAGGAAAGATGTTGCAGAAGAGATTTACAAGGATGTTGCCAGGACTCGAGGGACTGAGTTATCGGGAGAGTTTGGCCAGGCTAGGGCTTCTTCTTCGGAATGTAGGAGACTGAGGGGGTGATCTTATCGAGGTGTATAAGATCATCAGAGGCATGGATCGAGTGTCTTTTTCCCAGGGTTGGGGAATGGAGAACTAGAGGGCATAGGTTTACGTTAAGAGGGGGAAGAATTAATGGGAACATGAGGAGCAACCTTTTTACACAGAGGGCGGCACGTATGTGGAATGAGCTGCCGGAGGAAGTGGTTGAGGCAGGGACATTGACAATATTTAAAAGGGATTGGGACAGATACATGGATAGGAAAGGTTTATAGAGGGATATGGGCCAAATGCAGGCAAATGGGGTTAGCTAAGGTGGCCATTTTGGTTGGCATGGACCAATTTGAGCCGAAGGTCCTGTCTCCGTGCTGTAGATTCTATGATTCCATGATTCTACGTGCAGACGAGCTATTCCCACTCTGCAGCCCTTTCCCGGAGGTCCATAGATCCTTTTCTCCTCAGATGTTTTCCCAATTCCCCTTTGAAAGCCTCGATTGACCCCGCCTCCCCCCTCACTCCCAGGCTGTGCATTCCGGATCCGAACAACTGGTTGCGTTTGCCTCGCTCAAGTCTTCTCCAAACCTTCTCTCACAACAGAGCCCTGGTTTCTCCAATCTATCCGTGTCACTGAAATCCTGGGAATCATTCACTTGAATCTTTTCTGCAATCTTCACATCCTTCCTAAAGTGCACAGCCCATAACCGGACACAGTCCTCCAGTTGTGGTCGAACCAGTGGTTAATAAAGGTTCACCATACCTTCCTTCCACTTTATACATCTATTTATGAAGCCCAGGGTGCCAAATGATTTTCAAAAGATTTCTCAACCTGTCCTGCAAACTTTAATTATTTGTACACTTACACCCACAGGTTCCTCGGCTCCTGTACCTGTGACATTATGAGAAATGTACAGAACTGTAAGGGTTAATGTTATGTCGGAATCAACCACTAGAGGGAGCTAGATGCACAACTATATAAAGCTTGAATTCTAAGCCTTCTGGGAGAGAGTTGAGGAGAAGGCCAGAGAACAGACTGTAGGAAAGATAGTGGCCAGGATTCTCCGCCGGCGGGATTCTCTGTTATGCCGGCGCCCGGGGGCTTCCCGACGGCGTGGGGCTGCCCCACAATGGGAAACCCCATTGACCGGCCGGCGTAACGGAGAATCCGGCCGGCCGGTCGGGGCAGAAATGTGGCGCGGCGGGGCGGAGAATCCCGTCCAGTGTGAGTGAGAGCAGATCATAGTTATTGTATTAGTGTAGAGATTAGTGTTAGATGAGTGCAGATTGTATGATTATTGTCAATTGTTTATTATGTAGAAATAAGAGTCGAATTCAATTAAGTAATGTAAATAAATCTTTAGCTTTGTTTGTTATAAAAGCTAGGTGTGGTCTTTGTGAACACTACTCCAACCATCCGAGGATCTGATCAGATTAGTATGGTACTGTTTAGCACACTGGGCTAAACCGCTGGCTTTGAAAGCAGACCAAGGCAGGCCAGCAGCACGGTTCAATTCCTGTAACAGCCTCCCCAAACAGGCGCCGGAATGTGGCGACTAGGGGCTTTTCACTGTAACTTCATTGAAGCCTACTCATGACAATAAGCGATTTTCATTTCATCAACACAAAGAACTCACAGTACCTCCTTGAGAATTACATCCTCTGTTTTGCATTGTCTCTCCTCATCATTCCTACCAAAATGAATCACTTCATGCTTCTAAGCATTAAATCTAACCTGCCAAGGGATGATTTATTAGTATGGTACCAGGGTTGAGCAACGTCAGCAATGAGCAGAGATTACAGAACAACAGCGTGCATTTATGTAGCGCCTTTAAGTAAAATTCAATGTCCTGAGGTGCTTCGTCGGAACATTAACGAGCAAACTTTGACACTGGGTCAGGAAGTCAAAGGTTTCTTGAGAAGTGTGTTAAAGGAGAATGGAGAGGTAGAGAGGCAGAGAGGTTAAGGGATGCAGTTCCAGAGCTAAATGCACAGCCACCAATGACGGAGTAATGTTAATCGCCGGGTAGGCCAATGGATACAAGTGGAAGAAAGCAGCAGTTGAAAGAGCTTATTGGGTTGGAGGGGTTTACAGAGATAGGGAGGGATTTTAAATATAGTGGTCTCCCAGAGCTCAGAAGGTACCAAATAGCTTCAGAGGCAATGTTGTAATGTCGGAAATACAGCAACCAATTTATACACAGGAAGCTCCCAGAAACAGCAATGTGATAATGAACAGGTTCACCAATTTTTCAAGTGATGTTGGGATGAGGGAAAAACCTTGATGAGGGAACCTGGGAGAACCACCTTGCTCATGACAGATTCACAGAACTGTTACGCTTCAGGAAGCCATTCGGCCCATTGTCTTTGTATCGGCTCTCCAAACGAGCGCCATGACTTAGTGCCATTCCCCTGCCTTTTCCCCGTACCCCTGCACACCGGTTCTAATCAAGTAATCAGCCATGCCCTCCTGAATGCCTCGATTGGAGCTCCCTCCACCACACCGACAGGCCGTGGCATTCCAGACTCCAACCACTCGCTGTCTGAAAACGTTTCTTCTCTTCCTTAAAATGGTGGCCACGGGACCTTTCCTGGAGCAGTTGGTAACTCAAACTAAAGCACTCAAAAAATAAGGATTGGCAAAGCTTGTCAAAGAGCTGGAGGGGCCTGAGATTCCTCTCATCTTGCTGGGCATTTTTCGGAACTATGAAGGAACGGACCATGCGCAACATGAGGTGGGCTCAGAACACGCAAGAAACTCCATAGAATGTCCATTTTCACAGATAAAGCAAATGGGATTGGATTGGATTGGATTTGTTTATTGTCACGTGTCCCGTGGTACACGAGGTGAAAAGGATTATTCTGCGAGCAGCTCAACAGATCATTAAGTACATGAAATGAAAAGGAAATAAAAGAAAATACATAATAGGGCAACACAAGGAACACAATGTAACTACGTAAGCACCGGTATCGGGTTAAGCATACAATTTGTTGCTGCCCTGAGCGCGATTGCTAGCGGTTCGATTGCTAGTGCGAACAGCAGCGGGGACAGTGGGCATCCTTGTCTGGTGCCCCTGTGCAGCTGGAAGTATTGGGAGTTGGTATTGTTGGTCCGTACACTTGCCATAGGAGCGTTGTATAGGAGCTTTACCCAAGCGGTGAACCCTGTTCCAAGCCCGAACCGCTCCAGTACCTCTATGAGGTATTTCCATTCGACTCTGTCGAAGGCCTTTTGTAGGAAGAGTCTTTGATTATGCTGACTGCTTTCCCCAGGCAGCGGGAGGTATAATGGAGTCAATGGACTGGGCTGTGTTCACAACTCTCTGTAGTTTCTTGCGGTCCTGGGCTGAGCAGTTGCCATACCAGGCTGTGATGCAGCCAGATAGGATGCTTTCTATGGTGCATCTGTAAAAGTTGGTAAGGGTTAATGTGGACATGCCGAATTTCCTTAGTTTCCTCAGGAGGTATAGGCGCTGTTGTGCTTTCTTGGTGGTAGCGATTCGGTAGCGAAATGGGTAGAGATTTGTTGGTATGATCTCAATCTAAAAAAATTTCCTGAGCTCATTCCAATTTGGGCAAATCCCATTCCTCATCACCATGAACATACAAATTAGGAGCAGGAAGAGGCCATTCGGCCCATCGAGCCTGCTCTGCCATTTGAGACGATCATGGCTGATCTGACTGTGGTCTAAATGCCACTATCCTGTGGACCCACAATATCCATTGACTCCCTTGTTAGGCAATCATAGAATCCCTACAGTGCAGGAGCCCATTCGGCCCATCGAGTCTGCACCAACCCTCTGAAAGTGTACTTCACCCAAGCTCACTCACCCGCCCTATCCTACTGAACCCTTAATCTAACCTATACATATTTTGAACACTAAGGGGCGATTTAGCAAGGCCAATACATCTAACCTGCGTACCGTTGGATGATGAGAGGAAACCGAAGCATCCGGAGAAAACCCATGCAGACATGGTGAGAAAGTGCAAACTCCACACAGTCACCCGAGGCCAGAACCTGGGTCCCTGGCACATTGTGCCACTGTGCTGACTATCTATCTATCTAAATAATCAGCCTTAAAAATAGTACATGACCCAACCTCTACTGCTCTCTGAGAATGCGAGCTTCATAGTCTAGACCCTCTGAGAGAATTTATTTTCCCTCATCTCGATCTTAAACGAGAGACCCCGTATTTTTAAACAGTCTCCCCTAAGTTGTAGGGCGCGATTCTCCGCTCCCGGGAAAAATCGGGAGGGCCGTCGTGGCGAGGAGCGGCGCTCCGTATCTCTCGGCCGCCGGGCGGCGTGCCGAGAGTGACAGGACGGCGGCGCCTATGTGGCGTCAGCCGCGCATGCGCAGGTTGGCCAGCTCGAACCCGTGCATGCGCGGTGACCGTTTTTCCCCTCAGCCGCCCCGCAAGACGTGGCGGCTTGACCTTGCGGGGCGGCGGAGGGGAAATAGTGCATTTGATTGAGACGCCGGCCCGACGATCGGTGGGCACTGATCGTGGGCCTGTCCCCTCCCGAGCACAGTCGTAGTGCTCATTCCCCACCAGGCCCCCTACAAGCCCCAAACGGGCATCTCACGGAGTTTTCACGACGGCAGCGACCAGGTGTGGTTGCCGCCGTCGTGAAATGGTCCCGAACGGCAGGCCGCTCTGCCCATCCGGGTCGGAGAATCGCCAGTCGCCGTGCAAAACGGCGAGCAGCGATTCTTCCGAGCGGGGGATGGGAGAATCGCGGGGGGCGCCTGGGGGTCGTGAAATTAGTTGGGGGGCCCTCCCACGATTCTCCCACGCGGCGTGGGGAGCGGACAATCGCGCCCGTAGTCTCCCCCACAAGGGGGAACATTTCCGCAGCATCCACCCTGTCAACTATCCAGATGTGGTTCAGATCTAACGCCCTGTACAACTGCCGCAAAAAGTCCTTACTTTAATATTCCATTCCCCTTACAATAAACACCATCTTTCCATTTGCCTTTCTGATCACGCACTGTTCCTGCAAACTGACATTTTGTGATTCATGTACCTGGACACCCAGATCCCTCTACACCTCCGAGTTCAGTCATCTCTCTCCATTTAAATTAGATTCTGCTTCTCTGTTCTTCCTGCCAAAGCAAATAACTTCACATTTGCTCAAATTATATTCCATTGTCCATATTGTTTGCAGACCCCTTATGTCCTCTTCACAATTTACTTTCCGACATACATGTGTGTCATTGATATAGATGGTGAATAGTTGAGGTCCCAGCGCTGATCCCTCTGGCGCTCCAGTTGTTACAACTTGCTAAACCGGAAATGATCCAGTTATGCACAATCTTTGTTTCCTGTTAGCTAACCAATCCTCCATCCATGTTAATAGATTACTCCCTACACCATGAGCTCTGAGAATGTGCGTATCCTTTCAAGAGAGAGTTCTCACATGCAACGTCACATGCATGTGCGACCTCCGACCCGGACGTGCGGGGGCCCGTATCTGCAGCACAAGGGTTTACTCCTGGTCCCTGCTAGCCCCCTGCACGGCTGGGAAATCGTGTCCCTTTGATCCAGGATTTTCAGGAGTAAAACTCCACCGTTCTGACACCGGCGTGGGGAACATAGTCCCAAAAACGGAGATTCCAGCCCAACCTCCACAAATAATAAATCCTGATTTGTTAAAACAATTGAACATTGCACTCTTTCCACTGAGATCTCGGAAGCTGTCACACTCCAGGAGTTGATCATTTGCCCCAATCGGGGACTCAACAAGGCTTTGTTGCAGCGAACTATACCCCACAGGGGGCAGTGTCTATGGAATTTACCCCAACAGGGGGCAGTGTCTGTGGAATTTACCCCAACAGGGGGCAGTGTCTGTGGAATTTACCCCAACAGAGGGCAGTGTCTATGGAATGTACCCCAACAGAGGGCACTGTCTATGGAATTTACCCCAACAGGGGGCAGTGTCTGTGGAATTTAACCCAACAGGGGGCAGTGTCTGTGGAATTTACCCCAACAGGGGGCAGTGTCTGTGGAATTTACCCCAACAGGGGGCAGTGTCTGTGGAATTTAATAATAATAATCTTTATTATTGTCACAAGTAGGCTTACATTAACACTGCCATGAAAATTCCCTCTCACACCTGTTCGGGTGCACGGAGGGAGAATTCAGAATGTCCAAACTATCCAGCAAGTAGGTCTTTCGGGGTTTTGTGAGAGGAAACCGGAGGGCCCGGAGGAAACCCACGCAGACACGGGGAAAACGTGCAGACAGTGACCCAAGCGAGATTCGAACCTGGGACCCTGGCGCTGGTAAGCAGCAGCACTAACCACTGTGCTACCGTGCCGCTCATACTCCAACAAGCGTCGGTATTTGTGGAATTTACCCGAACGGGGGACCTTGTGTGGAATTTACCCCAACAGGGGGTTACTGCCACAGGAGAGGATTGAAGCAAATGAAGATGAGTTGATCACTGTTTACAGCTGACAGGTGGTTTTATTTCCTCAGGGTTACTGCAGGACGCAAACAAACGGCAGGAAAATATTTCAGTGGCGATGACAAGTGCGCAACGGAAGAAGCACAGATTGGTGACACGCAGACAGAGAGAGACACACCAACATAGACAGACAGATACGCAGAGTGACAGCACAGGGGGAAATCCCGGGCGCGAGGGGGAGAGTTGGGGGTGGGGGGGGTGGGGAATGGGGACAGGAATCAGGAGGCTTCCCTCACCTGAGTCGATCTGCCACACAGACAGGTGCTGCGAGGTTACCAATTGGAGAATGAAGACAACAGCGAGGCAAACGGCTCCTCTCCATCGCTCCCTCATGGTGTGGGACTCTCTCACATCACAGTCAGCCCTGTGCAGGAGGAAAAACAGAGACACACACCTTAATTTAACCAGACCATGAATACTTTACATCGAAACAGGTCATTCGGCCCAGCTGGTCCCTGCTGGTACTTATGCACCACACCAGCCTCTTTGAATCCATCTTCATGCCACCCAGTCACCATCTCCCTCTATTCCTCTCCCTCATGTGTTTGTCCAGTTTCTCCCTGCATGTATCTTTCTACGAGCTCTATTTTATTGTCCCGTAAATATAAATCCTGATTTTCTTCCCTCTGGACACCAGGGATGAGGGACTTCAGTTACGTGAAGAGACAGGAAAAGCTGGGATTGGCCCCTTCACAACAGAGCAGGTTGATGGATGTGTTCAAAATCCCAGGCTGCCGCACAGGCACACACCCATACAGTTTGGCAGGAACACTGGTCATAAATATAAGATTATAATCAGCTCAAGAGGGAGTTCAGGGAAATCTCTTTACCCAGAGAGTGGTGAGAATGTGGAAATCACTACCTGGGAGTGGTTGGGGCGAATAACACAGAGGCATTTAAAGGGAAACTGGGTAAAATGGACACGGTGGCACAGTGGTTAGCACTGCTGCCTCACAGTGCCAGGGGCCCGGGTTTGATTCCGGCCTCGGATGACTCTGTAAAGTTTGCTCTCTCCCCCCCCCCCCACCCCGTGTCTGCGTGGGTTGCCTCCGGGTGCTCCGGTTTCCTCCCACAATCCAAAGATGTGCAGGTTAGGTGGATTGGCCATGCTAAATTGCTCCTTAGTGTCCCAAGGCGTGGGGGTTAGGTGGGGTCACGGGGATAGGTCGGCAGAATGAGCCTAGGTGGGATGCTCTTATGGGGAGTCGGGGCAGATTGGATGGGCTGAGCGGATTCCTTCTGCATTGTAGGGATTCGAGGACAAGAGGGAGAAAGGAATAAGAGAAGATGGTGACCGGGAGAGATGAGGATGGGTGACAAGAGGTTCTAGTGGAATGTAAATACCAGCCTCGGCCCATTGGGATGAAGGGCCCGTTTCTTTTTTTTAAAACTATTTTTATTCTCCTTTTTCACATTTCCTCCCAAATGTACACCCACCAACAATAACCAATAATCAGCACCAAATATGTCAATCCCCATATCAATAACAACAACCCCATCCTCCCACCAAACCCCAAACATTAATCCGCATGTTCACACAAACAAATGACACAGTTAACACACACCGCCCCCCCTCCCCCCAAGCCTCCCACCCACCCCCCCCCCCAACTAATGTTCGATGTTATCCAGTTCCTGAAAGCGCATAATGAATAATGACCATGAATTGTAGAACCCCTCCATCCTTCCCCTCAGTTCAAACTTAACCTTCTCAAGAGTCAAGAATTCCAACAGGTCCCCCCCGCCACACCAGGACACAGGGTTGAGAGGTTTCTCTCCAACCCATCAGGATCTGCCTTCGGGCGATCAACGAGGCGAAGGCTACAACATCTGCCTCCGCAACCGTTTCCAACCCTGGCTGGTATGACACCCCGAATATAGCCTCCCGCGGGCCCAGGTCCAGTTTCACGTGCACCACTTTAGAGATTACCCTAAACACCTCCTTCCAGTAACCCTCCAGCTTTGGACAGGACCAAAACATATGAGCGTGATTAACGGGAACTGCCCCCCCCCCCCCCCCCCCGGCAACGCTCACACACATCTTCTACTCCTTCAAAGAATCGGCTCATCCTCGCCCTTGTGAGATGTGCTCTGTATTCCACCTTCAGCTGTATCAGCCCCAACCTCGCGCACGAGGTGGAGGCATTCACTCTCCGGAACACCTCACACCAGAACCCCTCCTCCATATCCTCTCCCAACTCTTCCTCCCACTTTGCTTTGATCCCTTCCAGCGGTGCCTTCTCCTCTTCCAAAATAGCTCCGTAAACTGCCGACACTACCCCTTCTCCAGTCCCCCTGTCGTCAGCACCTCCTCCAGCAATGTGGAGGCCGGCTCCACCGGGAAGCTCTGTATCCCCTTTCTGGCAAAGTCTCGAACCTGCAGAAGTGCCCGTTTTTGTGCTGTATATTCAGTGTGATTGTTTTGAGAGAACAAATGAGGATAATCTATTACTTGGGTGCAGAGCGTTTGTTAAGTAGAGGACACAGATTTAAGGGTACATGAGGAAACATTTTTTACATGGCGAGTTGTGGAGTGGACGGTCTGAAAGGGTGGATTCCACAGGAATATTAAAAGGAATATCTACTTGAAGGGAACATATGTGTAATGCTCTGGAGAAAGGCAGGATGTTGGGAGCAATTTGATGGGTCTATCACAGAGTTGGCACAGACGTGATGGGCCAAATGGCCTTCTTTCGTAGCGTTCTATTATTCAATGATTAAAAATACCAAGCTAAACCTCCGTCGCTCCCTGTCCTCCTCTCCACTAATTAAAATCTTTTGAACTCAATCTTTGCCATTATTTGGTCTCTCTGGTTGGTTAGAAAGGAAACACCTCACGGTTAACGGATGAGGTCACAATTTTCCTTTGCCCCGCCACCTCCCCCAATCCCTGAAAATCATCTGCGGAGTTCAGTTATCCCACAGAGAGAGCCCTGGGAGGGAGCTAGTCTCCGCTTCTATTGTAACAGTGGGTCCTGGCGTTTGACTCCACTCTCGCCTTCACAATCTGAATCATTACTGCAATCAATGACAGATTAAACTGCCGATGCCCAGGGGAGAGATGCAGGAGGCTATGTGCACGGTTGGGGGGGGGGGGGGGGGGGGGGTGAATATAGAGAGAGATAATTCCCTGTAAGGAATGCAAAACATTTAATCGATGCATTGCATTCCTCAATCCACCGGTGGGATCTTTTAGGCAACATTAGTAAATGAACTCCTATAGAGACATCACAGAGAGTGTGAATCTTAGTCTCACAGTGGCTGGCAACCACCAGCGACACTCCCAACTCACTCAGAGTTGTATTTATATTGGACTTGATTTAACCGGATAAAATCTATGTCCGGTTTTGGGCCTGTTTAGAAGGGTGTTTCTCAGTATCTGCTGCTCCTTTGCTGGGGGGTTTAATTTGGCCTCGGAGAGTTTCTCTCTGCCGAGGTCACATTTGGGTCAGTTCCTGCCAAGGGCCGAGCAGGGGAGGTTCCTCGCAGATCAGGGCGCCATTTTGTCTGGCTGCCCCGATCTCCCCCCTCCCCCCGCTTTTCAGCCACCACCCCCCCCCCCATTTTCAACCACCCCTCCTTGCCCCCTGCAACCATGGGGAGGCGTCCAGGAGGACCCCCTCAGTTGCCCTCCACCTGGTAAGGTCCCCCTGGGCATGATCCCTGGCAGCGTCAACCTGGCAGTGCTATCTGGGCTAAATTGCTGGCTTTGAAAGCAGACCAAGGCAGGCCAGCAGCACGGTTCAATTCCCGTACCAGCCTCCCCGAACAGGCGGCGGAATGTGGCGACTAGGGGCTTTTCACAGTAACTTCATTTGAAGCCTACACGTGACAATAAGCCATTTTCATTTTCATTTCATTTCAAATCTCACACGAGGCCTATCACGAGAATCAATGACCTCGTCCTCACACCAATGGGGAAGCGACGATGCCGTTAAATCGCTCCCATAGCACCTTTCACAACCAAAAGACAATCTAAACACACGTTACAGCCAATGGAGAACTTTTGAAGTGGAGCCACGGTTGTAAATCACAGCTGATTCGCTCCTGGAAAACCCCCACAAACAGCAACCTGATAATGAGCAGCTCATTACCTTTTGTGAGGTCGATCGGGAGATAGATAATGAAGAGGACACTGCGGAGAACTCTCCTGCTCCTCTTCAAAATAGTACCTGTGGTGTTCTTTGTGTTGCTGAATTCAGGATGGTTGGCGTAGTGTTGACAAGGACCACAAAATAACTGGAACTTGAACAAAGCTATAAATCTATTGACACTATTAACTTGGATTAGACACGTACTTCAAAATAATACAGTTGATTGTTAACATATAAACTACACTCATCTACAACTAATCTTAATACTGTTATAAACTATGATCTGCTCTTACTCACACTATCTATACTTCTGTCTGTCTCTAGCTAACTCCAGCACTACTCTCCCCCAAGGCTTAGCATCAATTTCTTTTTTTTAATTTTGAGTACCCAATTTAAATTTTCTTTCCAATTAAGGAGCAATTTAGCATGGCCAATCCACCTAACCGGCACATCTTTGGGTTGTGGGGGTGAAACCCACGCAGACATGGGAAGAATGTGCACAATCCACATGGACAGTGACCCAGGGCTGGGATTCAAACCCGGGTCCTCAGTGTCACAGTCACAGTGCTAACCACTGCACCACATGCCACCCTAGGCTTAGCATCGATGCCTTCTATACTTGTATCTGTAGCTCCCTCTAGTGGCTATGCTCGACATTTCATTAACCCTTGCAGTGTTTACAGTTCTGATAATACCACAGTACTAAGGACCTTTTACATCCACGTTGACACCTCATTGGAAAGGCAAAGCCTCCGACAGTGCAGAATTCCCTCAACACTGCACTGTGGTGTCAGTCTAGATTTCTGCTCTCATGGGACTTGAACCCATTGCCTTGTGACTCGGGTGAGGGTGGTATCAACTGAACCTGCTGATGTACAAGGAAATCCAACTGGGGACACAAAAAGAGAGCGCGCAAAGTATAGAAGCTAGGAACTAGAAATGTAGACTGCAAACCAAGAGATACAGTTGAAATACAGAGCACGAAGGTACATAGAATTTACAGCACAGAAATAGGCCACTCAGCCCATTTGCTCCCTGCTGGTATTTATGTTGCACACACATCTCCTCCCACCCACCTGCATCTCACCCTATCAACGACCCGAACATCACTGGTAGGGAAGTTGCTCGAGTCCATTATCAAGGACTATTTCATAGCCCAGCATTTGGAAAGCAGTGGTTTAATCGGACAAAGTCAACATGGATTTACAAAAAGAAAATCATGCTTGACAAATCTACTGGAATTCTTTGAAGATGTAGCTAGTAGAGTTGACCAGGGAGAACCAGTGGATGTGGTTTATTTAGACTTGCAGAAGGCTTTCGACAAAGTCTCACATAACAGATTTCTATGTAAAGTTAAAGCGCATGGATTGTGGGTAGTGTCTTGAGATGGATAGAAAGCTGGTTAGCAAACGGGAAGCAAAAAGTCAGAATAAATGGGTCTTTTTCCGATTGGCAGGCAGTGACGAGGGGGGACGGGGTGCTGCAGGGATCTGTGCTGGGACCCCAACTTTTCACATTATATATTAATGATTTGGACGAAGGAACTAAATTTATTATCTCCAAATTTGCAGCTGATACAAAGTTGGGTGGGAGGGTGAGCTGTGAGGAGGATGCAGAGATGCTCCAGCGGGATTTGGACAGGCTGAGTGAGTGGGCAGATACATGGCAGATACAGTATAATGTGGATAAATCTGAGATTATATGCTTTGGTAGCAAAGATAGGAAGGCAGATTATTATTTGCATGGGTGCAAATTGAGAGAGGTGGATACTCAGCGAGACCTTCGTGTCCTCGTGCATCAGTCGCTGAAAGTAAGTGCGCAGGTACAGCAGGCAGTAAAGAAAGCAAATGGTATGTTAGCCTTCAAATGAGAGGATTTGAGTACAGGAATAGAGATATTTCACTGCAATTGTACAGGGCACTGGTGAGGTCACACCTGGAGTATTGTGTGCAGATTTGGTGTCCTTATCTGAGGAAGGATGTTCTTGCTGTGGAGGGAGTGCAGCGAAGGTTTACCAGGCTGATTCCTGGGATGGTGGGACTGTCAGATGAGGAGAGACGACATCGGTTAGGATTATATTAATTGGAGTTTGGAAGAGTGAGAGGGGATCTCATAGAAACTTATAAAATTCTAACAGGATCAGACAGGGTAGATTCAGAAAGAATGTTCCCGATGGTGGGGGAGTCCAGAACTAGGGGTCATAGTTTGAGGATAAGGGGTAAACCTTTCAGAACTGTAAGAAGTCTTACAACATCAGGTTAAAGTCCAACAGGTTTGTTTCGAATCACTAGCTTTAGGAGTGCAGCCTTCCTCAGGTGAAAGAGCTACCCTCCGAAAGCTAGTAATTCTTTAACCTGATGTTGTAAGACTCCTTACTGTGCTCACCCCAGTCCAACGCCGGCATCTCCACATCATGGCTTTTAGGACTGAGGTGAGAAGAAATTTCTTCACCCAGAGAGTGGTGAATCTGTGGAATTCACTCCCACAGAAAGTAGTTGGGGCCAAACATTGTGTAATTTCAAGAAGGAATTAGATCTAGCTCTTGGGGCTAAAGGGATCAAGGGATATGGGGGGAAGGCGGGATCAGGGTATTGAACTTGATGATCAGCCATGATCGTAATGAACGGCAGAGCAGACTCGAAGGGCTGAATGGCCTCCTCCTGCTTCTATTTTCTATATTTTGCTATCCTATTCCTTTCTCCCTCATGTGTTTATCCAGCTTTCCCTCGATCTATTTACATTGTTCACCTCAAACATGCCCAGTGGCAGTGAGTTCCACATCTTCACCACCACTCTCAGGGTAACAGGGTTTCTCCTGAATTCCCATTGCCGTCTATATCATGTTTCTTACGCCCTCAAAACTGGAAGTAACCTCTCCGATCGTCCACCCCGCCTTCATACCTTTCCTGGAGAAGAGTGCTTCAGTCTTTCTCGAAAGAGACACAGAGATAGAGACAGACAGCGGAAGTAATAGAGGTAGGAATGGAGAGACAGAATAGAGATGAGATAGACAGAAAGGAGGAGACATAAAATCAGGGACAGGCTCTTAGAGACAAAGCAAGAGGAGAAAGGGTGAGAAAAGCACAAAGACAGAGGCAGAATTGTTTCCTCCGAGATTCTCAGGTCGGGACAGTGTGAGGACCCCAACACCTGTGGTATCCGAGTGCCAGTCACCTGTGGCACTCCAACTAACAGGACGAACCCGAGAGCCACATCCCATGAGGGATGTCGGGGGTCTCTGCAAGCAGAAGACCCAATCAGAGTCTTGAATGCCTAATCCAGGCTGACATTTGCAGTGCAGTATTGAGGCAGTGCTGCACTATCAGGGGTGCTATCTTATAGATGGATGTTAAACCAAGATCTCCTCTTCTGCCACAGGTGCGTTTTGCTTATTCATTCATTGGATGTGGGTGTCGCTGGCTGGGCCAGCATCTATTGCCCGTCCCCATTTGCCAATTAGTTGGTGGCAGTTATTGGCTCTGCTGCCTCACGGCGCTGTGGACCTGGGTTCCATCCCAGCCTCGGGTCACTATCTGTGTGAAGGTTGCACATTCTTCCCATGTCTGCATGGGTCTCACCCCCGCTAAACCCAAAGATGTGCAGCGGAGGTGGATTGGCCAGGCTAAATTGACCTTTAATTGGAAAACAAATTTGTTAGAGTGGTAAAGCCAAGTGTGCAGAGGACACTGAAAGTCTGCAGAGGGATACAGGTAGTTTAAGTGAGTGGGCAAGGGTCTGGCAGATGGAGTTCAATGTTGATAAATGAGAGGTCATCCATTTTGGTAGGAATAACAGCAAAATTGATTATTATTTACATGGTAAAAATTGCAGCATGCTGCTGTGCAGAGGGACCTGGGTGTCTTTGTGCATGAATCGCAAAAAGTTGGTTTGCAGGTGCAGCAGGTAATTAGGAAGGCAAATGGAATGCTGTCCTTCATTTCTAAAGGGATGGAGTTTATAAACAGGGAGGTTATGTTGCAGCTGTATAGGGTGCTGGCGAGGCCACACCTGGAGTACTGTGTACACTTTTGGTCTCCTTATTTGAGAAAGGATGTACTGGGACTGGAGGGGGTGCAGAGGAGATTCACTATGTTGATTCTGGAGTTGAGAGGATTGGCTTATGAGGAGAGACTAAGTAGACTGGCACTATACTCATTGGAATTTAGAAGAATGAGGGGGGATCTTAAAGAAACAAGTACAATTATGAAGGGAATCGATAGGATAGAATTAGGGAGGTTGTTTCCACTGGCGGGTGAAACTAGAACTTGGGGCCATAGCCTCAAAATAAGGGGGGAGCAGATTTAGGAGGAACTTCTTCACCCAAAGGGTTGTGAATCTGTGGAATTCCCTCCCCAGTGAAGCAGTTGAGACTATCTCGGTGAATGTTTTTAAGGCAAAGGTAGATAGATTTTTGAATGGTAAAGGGATTAAGAGTTATGGTGAGCGGGCATGTAAATGGAGCTGAGTCCACAAAAGATCAGCCATGATCTTATTGAATGATGGAGCAGGCTCGAGGGGCCAGATGGCCGACCTGCTCCTAGATTGAATGTTCCTGCCCTTCCTCGGCTATTTCAGAGGGCAGTTAAGAGTCAACCACATTGCTGTGGGTTTGGAGCCACATTTTGGACATATCGGGTATTGGTGAACTGGATGGCTTCTGACAATAATCGGTTTCATCGTCATTATTAGACTTTTAAGTCCAGATTTTTATTGAATTCAAATTTCACCATCTGCCATGGTGGGATTTGAACCCAGTACCTCAGACTCTTGGTCTGTAGTCCAGTGACGATGCCACTACCTCCCCTTAAAGAGTGTGTAAAAGGTGCCACAGCACGATTTGGAAGAAAACCAGGAATGTTCTACTCAAGGTCCTCGACTAATGTTTATCTATCAACCACCAGATGAAACAGGTTACATGGTCATTACCATGCGGGGCCTTGGCTGCCTTCATTCCCCACATCACAGTGGTGACCTTACTTGAAAAGAACTTCATTGGTTGCGAGCTATTTCTGGGACATCCTGAGGTTGTAAAAGGCTTTATGGAACCAGCCGTGATTGAGGTTTAACCTCAGAGGAAGGGCAGGATGTGTTGGATTTATGGTTCCCATGTTCCTCTACCTCGAGAGGTTTTCCTCGCCTCCTGTCTGTGTTTGTTGTTGGTTCATTGATTGAGATTGTTGCGATTTATCAGTAACTTCATCACCGTTGTGTCACGCAGCTACCAGAGTGATATAAGATTAACCAGCTGAACTTTGGTCTCTTCCGTCCCGTAATTCCTTACAGGACCAGGAATCCCAATCTGAGAATCCTCGGCCTAAATCATTTACTGGCATGGTGGCGCAGTGGCTAGTGCTGCTGCCTCGCGGCGCTGAGGACCCGGGTTCGATCCCGGCCCCGGGTCACTGTCCGTGTATAGTTTGCACACTCTCCCCGTGTCTGCGTGGGTCTCACCCCCACAAGATGTGCAGGGTAGGCTGATTGGCCACGCTAAATCGCCGCTTAATTGGAAAAATAAAAGAAAGAAAATGTACTGGCTCTTTCAGCTTCTGTATTCACAAGACCATTGGTGACCAATAAAAGGCCAGGTCCTGATTGCCAGCCAATGAACACGTCGGTCCTGATCAATAACCAATAGGCAGGCAGGTGACAAAGCCTCGCCGTTGAGGCCCTATCAATTAGCGTTGCCAGCAAACCAGTTTATTCCTTGTCGCCAGTTTAATAAGGACACGGGGAGTCCACACCGAGCGAAATAAAGACTTGATTTATTTACAATGATGGTATATACACTTCCCGGTAGAACCGCACCAGTTCTTTATCTGGTCACTGTCTTACTGGCCGACCATTTATACATTGTTGAATGGTGTTCCCCCATCCCTCTGCGGGGAGCTCGTACTCCACGTGAACCACGGGAAGGTAGTCACTCCCGCCCCGTAAGCCTCATGCTGGATATTGCACTCTGATAGCGCCTCCCATTCAGGGTTCCTGTAGTTGCACAATTGCCTCCTCTTTGTCACTCTCCGGCCGGGATTATGGTTCCCCCTCAGAGCTTCCATACAGATTCCTCCCTTTAAACAGTGGCTTCATCCTCGGGCTTTCTCCCCACCGCCCCCCCCCCCCCCCCCCCCCCCCCTCCCCCCAGCCCCCACCCCTGGCTTCCACTCATCCTCGCTCTCTCAGCACGCCTTCCAGAAGAAAGGAATTCAATTTCCTGAGATAATTGCTGCAGGCACCTCTCTGATCCTGCCCGCAGCAGCAAGCTAAACACCTAATTACCAAACCTTTCAGCATGCCACCACAGGGAGAGGAGACTCCCGCGGGCCAGGTCTGAAGCCGAAATGCCACCCCCAGCAGGCCTCCAGCATTCCTTCAACTCTTGAAATTGCAAAGAAGGATGCGGCAGGATGATTATTCGCAAAGAGGAGTTCAGCGCAACAAGAGAAAAGAAGTCTGAGTTTCGTTGAAGCCTGTCCTCTGAGATAATTTCTCATGATAAATCACCCCCACTCTGGGATTCCTCAGAAAATTTGTATTTTAAAAGCCACCTTATTAAATTCAAATCTGCCTTGGTGGTATTCAATTATCAAACAGTATTTAATGCCGAGTCACAAAAGGTGATGATAGGGCAGTTTTTAATGCGCATCCTAAAGGAGCAGAGAAAGGTGCAGAGACAGAGAGCCGAGACAACCCCGTCCGAGATGTTAAACATCATTTGACATCATTTGCTTTCAACAGCTTTCGTTTGACATCAATTGCTCTAATAATTTTGCCACTGTTTGAAATAAGAAGCAGTCATCTGGTTATGGGTTGGTTTAGCTCAGTGGGCTAGACAGATGGTTTGTAATGCAGAACAATGCCAGCAGCGCGGGTTCAATTTCCGTACCAGTTTACCCGAGCAGGCGCCGGAATGTGGCGACAAGGGGCTTTTCACAGTAACTACATACTTGTGACAATAAAAGGTTATTATTATTAATTATTAATCATTCTATTTCATTTTCACTCAGGACTGGTGATTTAGCGATCATTTTCTCTCAGTGTTAGGATACCGGACCGGACCCCAACAATTTTTTTAACTTTTTAAAACCGTGAGGAAATGATACTTCAACCTAGGAGTGATGACTCTGACAATCTTTCATGTTAAAACAAACTTCAATTTAAACACAGAATTATCCTCATTGATATCAAAGCTTTACAATTATCAGTTAAACAATTCTTAAATAAAAGGAAAATCTTGAGCTTACTATCTATACCTCCGTATAACTCCAATCAAGCAACCCGATACAGTTATAAATAAAGTTAACAAAACAGGGTACTTGCTTCGCTGTGTTGAAACTGTTGGAGAGGGTTCCTTTCAAGAGCAGACCCAGTACACTTCTGCTCAACCTAACAGCATTTGGCAAAACTGCAGTTCAACTAAAAATTCCATATTCGACTGTAAAAGCTACAGACATACCTGGCTCCTCCCATGAATTACATCGTCTGTAACCCACTAAGTTCCATAACCTGCTTAGTTGGACTAAATACCACACCCTTATTAATTATGTACACTCCTGGGAATCACCAGCAATCAAAACATGATTTCATTAACCCTTTATCGACAAACAAGTAAGTGGTTAAAATCAATAATTACTCCTTCTTTTATGACTCCTTAATTACAGATTTAGCATACACATAGTCTAGGTGCTTTAACCAAGGTTATTTAATAATATTATTCAACAAATATATATCTTACCCAGACTATTAAAATCCTTACTGGAACAGATATCAAATGTAATGTATAACCACTTTTAAATTCATCACTCTCAGAACCATGCTTGTGATGTCAAATGATGGTTATAAACCGACAACAGCAAACCCAGTCCAGTCAACTCTGCCAAGTCCTCCTCACTAACATTTGGGGGCTTGTGCCAAAGTTGGGAGAGCTGTCTCACAGACTAGTTAAGCAACAGCCTGACATTGTCTTTAAGGTATGATTCTGTGAGTATGACTATGTCCCAGACAGCACTATCACCATTCCTGCGTATATACTGTCTCAGCGGCAGGACAGACCCAGCAGAGGTGGCGACACAGTGGTATACAGTCAGGAGGGAGTTGCCCCGAGAGTCCTCAACATCGACTCTGGACCCCTTGAAGCCTCATGGCTTCTGGTTAAACATTGGCAAGGAAGCCTCCTGCTGATTACCACGTACCAGCCACCATCAGCTAGTGAAACAGTCCAACACGATGGAAGGTATCCTCCAAGTTGAACACCACTGGCCGGGTCCGAAAGGACGTAGCTGCTCGACTGGGACTGCAGCAGGTCGTGAGCGAACCAACAAGAGGAAAAACATACTTGACCTGCCGCAGATGCATCTGTCCATGACAGTATTGGTAGAAATAACCATCGCCCAGTTCTTGTGGAGACAAAGTCCCATCTTCACATTGAGGATACCTTCCATCGTGTTGTGTGGCACAACCACCGTGCTAAATGGGATAGAATTCGAACTCATCACCCAGTCCTCATCACCGCCCATTCCTCGTCACCACCCTGTCCCCATCACCCTGTTCCCATCACCCAGTCCTCATCACCACCCTGTCCCCATCACCCAGTCCTCATCACCACCCTGTCCCCATCACCCAGTCCTCATCACCGCCCATTCCTCGTCACCACCCTGTCCCCATCACCCTGTTCCCATCACCCAGTCCTCGTCACCACCCTGTCCCCATCACCCTGTTCCCATCACCCAGTCCTCATCACCACCCTGTCCCCATCACCCTGTTCCCATCACCCTGTTCCCATCACCCTGTCCTCGTCACCCTGCCAATTTTCCATCACCACAGGATTGGCAAATGGACCCTGGTAGAAGCCTGCTCGTGACTTTATTTTTAATGTGGGGACCTTGGGACTCCGCCAATGCCCACCTACCTTGACTGGTTGGTGGTCAGATGTTGGTGACATGTCAAACCACAATGACCAGGTACCTCTCGCTGCTGCAACTTTCTTCCGCCTTTGCAGACAGTGATTTCTGTCTGTGTTGCTGACAGAGTGTATATGATCCACAAGATGCAGTAAGGAAACTGATCAAGGTTCCTTCGACAGCACATAGAACATAGAACAGTACAGCACAGAACAGGCCCTTCGGCCCTCAATGTTGTGCCGAGCAATGATCACCCTACTCAAACCCACGTATCCACCCTATACCCGTAACCCAACAACCCCCCCTTAACCTTACTTTTATTAGGACACTATGGGCAATTTAGCATGGCCAATCCACCTAACCCACACATCTTTGGACTGTGGGAGGAAACCGGAGCACCCGGAGGAAACCCACGCACACACGGGGAGGACGTGCAGACTCCACACAGACAGTGACCCAGCCGGGAATCGAACCTGGGACCCTGGAGCTGTGAAGCATTTATGCTAACCACCATGCTACCCTGCTGCCCCTGAAAGCACCTTTCCAAATGACCACTGTCATCCTGAAGGACAAGGGCAGCAGATACCGGGGAACCCCATCACCTGGAGGTTCCCCTCCAAGTCACTCACCACCCTGACTTGGAAATACATCCCTGTCCCTTCACTGTCACTGCAGCAACATCCTGGAACTCTCTCCCTAACAGCACAGTGGATGTACCTACACTACATGGACGACAAATGGTTCAAGAAGGTACCTTCTGAAGGGAAACTAGAGATGAGCAGTAAATGCTGTCCTGGGCAGCGACGCCCCCAACGTGTAAATTAATCCATGCGTGAAACTGGATTCTTCGCCCAAGCGCCGGACCTGATTTCAGCGTTGCAATGCGGAGAATCCAGCCCCTGATCTCTGGAATTACCTCCCTAAACCTCTCCAACTTTTCCTAAAACCTGCCGCTTTCAGCTGTCCTGACAACTCTTACACCCAGTAGCTGGGTGTCAAATGTGATTTGATAATGTTCCTATGAAGCTTGTTAGGATGTTTCTGATGATACGAAAGGCGCTGTGTGAATGTGGTGAATAGTGTTCATTTGATAGTGTCCATTTAAGAGACAGATGTTTGTCTGTGTAACACAGATGTTATGGATCGCGACAGAGGTTCCCTTGGCATCCTGTAATTTGTCACGGGGAAAGCGAAGAGAGTTCCAGCAACATCGAGGAATGTGATGGATTTGCAGCAAGGGATTTACTTTCATCTCATTTCCAGCAGAGTGGCGGAAGATCTTGCTGGCATCTGTCAGGCTCTGCTACCTCCTACCTCCTGAAAGCTGTGTCCCAGGGGTTAGCATTCCCTCCTCTGAGCCCGAAATCAATCCATTTCGGACCCCTTCCAGGACTTTGTGAGTAACGATCGAGGTTGACACTACAATGTAGTGCTGAGGGAGTGCGACACTGTCAGAGATACACCGCATTTTTCTGTCCCACCTGGCCCAGGACCTGAAAGTCGCGCCACAGAGCGATGGAAGATTTATTTGTCCATTCAACAATTCTCGCTGTGTGCGGGACTGGATGAGTTCAGTCACTATCTTTCAGAAGCAATGTTAAATTGAGGCTCCATCTGCCCTGTCAGGTGAATCTAAGGATTCTATGGCAACCCTCGTGTCCTAAATAATATTTACTCCTCAATTAAAATTACTAACTCAGATGATCTGGACATTATTACACAGCTGTTTGTGGGATCGTACTGTGCTCAAGTTGGCTGCATTAAAAGAGCCACTTCACTTCAAAAATAAGAAGTCTTACAACACCAGGTTAAAGTCCAACAGGTTTGTTTCAAACACGAGCTTTCGGAGCGCAGCTCCTTCCTCAGGTGACTGGAGAGGTACCTCTCCATTCCTCTCCATACCTCTCCATTCCTCTCCATACCTCTCACCTGAGCTGCGCTCCGAAAGCTAGTGATTTGAAACAAACCTGTTGGACTTTAACCTAGTGTGTAAGACTTCTTACTGTGCTCACCCCAGCCCAACGCCGGCATCTCCACATCATCTTCAAAAATAAGTCATTGCTTGACAAATTGGATGTCGTATTGTTATGCAGGTTGCTATAGAAATGAAAGTTTTTCTTTTTTTAACTTCTGCCTGGAGGTCCTGGGCAGTAAGCATCACTCGGGAATCCAAGAGGCCATGGAGTCATACCTGGCACAAAGGAAGATGGTTCTGGTTGTTGGAGGCCAATCATCTCAGTCCCAGGACATTAATCAAGGGTTCCTTAAGGTAGTGTCAGACGCCCAAACACCTTGAACCGCTTTAGCAATGACCTTCCTTCCAACATAAGGTCAGAGGTGGGGATGTTCGCTGATGACTGCACAATGTTCTGCACCATTCATGACTCCTCAGATACTGAAGCGCTTAGGGCTGGATTCTCCAGTCAGCGACGCCGAAACCGCATTCGTCGAACGGCCGGAGAATCATACACCCAACCAAATCGGGGGCGGCGCCGCTTTGGCGATGCTCCGCACCCTCCAAAGGGGCCTACTCTCCGCGTACGCCACGCCGCGTATCGACGACCTCGGGACGTTGCCTGAGGCCTGCCCCCGATGCTCCGCCCCCGACCAGCCGAGTTCCCGACGGCGTGGGACACGTGTTGTCTCACCCGTTTCGCGCCAGTTTTCCACCACTCCCACGCCGGCGTGGGGACATAGTCTCCAAATCGGAGAATCTAGGCCTTTTGGTCCATATGCAGCAAGACCTGGAAGAATATCCAGGCTTGGGCTGACAAGTGGCAAGTTACATTCGCACAACACAAGTGCCAGACAATGACTCTGTTCAATAAGAGTGAATCTGTCACTCCTTGCCAATCAATGGCTTTAACATCACTGAATCTCAATCTTGGGGGTTACCATTAACAAGAAACTGAACTGGACTATCCATATAAATACTGTGGCTACTGGGTGGGGGGTGAGGGGTGCACAGTGTTGTTATTGGGTGGCGATCATTGCAATGGTTCGGAAGTGGGAGGTGGAGGAGAGATGGGGGTGGGGACGGATGGAGGAGGCTTTGTGTAAAGGGGCCAGTCTGAGGGCGCTATTGTTGGTGCCTCTTCCACCCTCGCTGGCCAGGTACTCCAGGGCTTGAGGAGGTGCACATGCTGCCAAAGGAGAATGGGTTCAGGTACCTGCAGGTGAGGGACTTCTTGAGGAAGGAGGTGGGTTTGTTTCTGCAGCTTCCACCTCCAACGCTACAGGACAAGCTGCTGTCCGGGGATGAGATAGGCGAGGGAAAGGTGTCAGATATATATGGAGAGTTGATGATGAGGGAGGGTGTCCAGGCAGAGGAGGTCCAGCGGAAGTGAGAGGAGCAGTTGGGAGGGGCGATGCAAGCTGTGTTGTGGAGTGAGGTTCTGCGGAGGATTAACTCGTCCTGGTCATGTGCAAGACTGAATCTCATACAGTTTAAGGTAGTGCAAAGGGCTCATGTGACGGGTTGTAGGGCGAGCCGTTTATTTTCAGGGGTGGAGGATAGGTCTGGGCAGTGTGCTAGGAGTCCGTGAACCATGTCCATATATTTTGGGCATGTCTGAATTTGGAAGTGTGCTGGGAAGAGTTTATAAACGTAATATCGAAGGTCTTGGGAGTGGAGGTGGTAACCGAGCCTGTGGATGGCGATATTTGGGGTGTCGGGGGATCCGAGTGTGCAGGTGGGGAGAGGCTGGCATGGTCGTCTTCACCTCCCTGATAGCCCGGAGGCGGATCTTGCTGTGCTGGTGGGATTCGGAGCTGCCGAAAGCGGAGGGGGCCGGGGGGGGGGGGGGGGGGGGGGGGTGAGCGAGTTGGCAGAGTTTCTCCGCCTGCAAAAAAAATCAAGTTCGCCATAAGAGGGGTGGAGGAGAGGTGGAGGCCGTTCGCCACAAGGTGGAGGCCGTTCGTTGACTTCTTTAAGGGACAGTAGCACATCAGGGGGGGGGGGTTTGTATTCTGTTTGGGTTGAGGGGGTGCTGGGTGAAGAGGGGATGGCACAGGGGAATTGTGGCAATTATGTCTGGTTAACTGTGGCTGTTGTTGTTCACATGTTTCTGTTCTGCATATATTTGAAAATACCTCCAATAAAATATATTTTCAAAGAGATTAAAATCGAGGTGCATAAGACACGGGGAATAGGGTTGTTGGGCTGGAGGAGGTTACTGATGTAGGGAGGGATGAGGTCATGGAGAGATTTCTATTCCAATCTCTTCCAGTAATCACTTGGAATTAAAGCATTTCCTATCGCTCTATCTGTAATCAAATTCTTTGAAGCCCCTTTTTTGCATATTTATGGTGACCTTTTTAAAGATTTTGAGCGACACTGGCAATGTGAGCATTTATCGCACATCCCTCACAGAGATGAATATCGTGCTGAGCTAATTCAGAGGGCAGTTAAGAGTCAGCCACGTTGCCGTGGGTCTGAAGTCACATGTAGGCCAGACCAGGTGAGGACGGCAGGTTTCCTTCCCTCAGGGGCATGAGTGAAACAGGTGGGTTTTTAATGACAATCGATGACAGCCCGACCGAAAATTGTGAATTCGCTGTAACAATGAGTTAGTCAAACACAGCTTGCTATCCCAGCTGGATTACCATTCCTTCCATTTTCACTTCATTCCTCCATTCATGCTCAAAACCTCAGTGACACCCACGTACCCTTTCTCATCATATCAAGTAAAATTCAGCTTCTCAGGAACGGTTGGTGATGTTTCATTTATTCCCTTTGGGAAGTGGGGATTCCAGAGCATGTGAGTGAGCATCGTGAGGGACAGGGAGAGAAGGTGGGTCGGTGGGATTGGAGGACATGGAGAGAAGGTGGGTATGTGGGATTGAGGGATATGGAGAGAAGGTGTCTCAGTGGGATTCAGGGACATAGAAAGAAAGTGGACAGGTTGGATTGAGGCAGAAGATGTCTAGGTGGGATTAAGGAACATGGAGAGAAGATGGGTTGGTTGGATTGAGGGACATGGGGAGAAGGTAGATAGGTGGACATTGTCATAATATCCACTTAGGTATATAATGAGATGCAGACAGGCACACAGGGTGACCAATGAACACACAACACAGAACAACCAATCATCAGACAGGACACTACGACTATAAAGCCCACAGGGCATTAAGGCTCTCCCTCTCTCAGGACCCAGCTACTGAGACAGTCAGAGTGCACAAGCTAGTGAGCACTATCACCATGCGGTAGCTAGTAAGTCTGGTCAAGCCAGTAAGAGGTCGTCAGTTAGATTAATAAAGTGTCAACCCATTAGCTGAACATGTACAGCAGTCCATAGTTAAATAAAACAGTGTTGGATCATCTCCTGTGTCAGACGTCTGTTTCTAGCTTCCCTGCATCCAGTTGCAGTCAATGTCGAACCAACCTGCCTAACACATCATATATCCCTCAATCCCACCTACCTGCCTTCTCTGAATGTCTCTCACTCAGAGGTGGATTTATGCTGAAACACACCGTGCCTCGGCACAGAGCCATGACCAATGGCCGTCCGGTGTCTGTGGGCATCAATCAGAGCCTGGAACTCTGCATTTGCTGATCGGCTCAACAAATACAAATGAGCCTATCAGCAGGCAATACAGAGCGACATCAGGCTTTGATTGGTCGAGTCCCATTAAAGTGGGAAAGTCAGGTCTGAATCTTGAGGCGCCCACACGCAAGGAATGAGAGGTGACTTGGAGAGGAGGGATAGAGGCAGAAGATCCTGGGCTGGATTCTCCGTTTGGGAGACTACGTCCCCACGCCGGCGTGAAAATGGTTTTACGCCAGGAAAACTGGGTCAAAATGGCCACCGATTCCCTGCTCCGGGGGGGGGGGGGGGGGGAGGGGGGGGGGGGGAGGGGGGGGCTAGCTCCCAGCTCTACCTGCCGATATGTACCCAGAGCATTGCCAGGTCTGTGGCCGCGCATTCGCACGGAGGCGGCCTGCAGCGGCCGCGCCGTGCCTCATGGCGAACTCAGCCCGCGGACCGGGACCTCAAAAATAGTCCGCCCCCTTCGGCAACTTGCGCGCCACAGACCGTCCCTCCACAGTGCCGCCAGCCCCGAATG
This sequence comes from Scyliorhinus canicula, assembly GCF_902713615.1. Taxonomy (NCBI): domain Eukaryota; kingdom Metazoa; phylum Chordata; class Chondrichthyes; order Carcharhiniformes; family Scyliorhinidae; genus Scyliorhinus; species Scyliorhinus canicula. Next base: position 6,019,450 of record NC_052152.1, on the reverse strand, counting down.
AAGCCCCCCCTGCCCGCGGATCAGCCCTCCCCCGACTGTGGCGACGCTAGACTGAGTCCGCAGCCGCCACACTGAGTTCACGCTGAGTTTACGCTGAGTTCACACTGAGTTCACGACGGATGAGACCACACGTGTCCCACCCCATCGGGAACTGAGCCGGTCGGGGACGGAGCATCGCGGGGCAGGGCCGCAGGCAATGGCCTGAGGCCGTGGATAATCGGCGCAGCGTAGAGTACGCCACCTCTCAGGAGGCGGAGCACCGCGGAAGCGGGGGTGCCCCAGATTTGGGCATCATCAGGAATTCTCTGCCCCTCGCCGAACGCGATTTTGGCGTCGGGGAGCGGAGAATGCAGCCCCCTGTGTTTCAGCTCTGCAAAGAAAGGCACAACCAGTAGGTTTCCCAAGTCAGGGCTGAGGGCCGGGCAGCCAGCAACAGAGAGGCGCCCGGGCCAAAGCCACACGTCAAGGTAAGCGAGCCGATCGGCGAGGGGAGCAGGCCAGGGGCAGCTCAACCCAGCCAGGGATGAGGAGGGCAGTCCGGCCAGCAAGAGCAAGGTTCTGAATCAAGCCTTACCAGCATGAGGAGACGGTGAGCGGGGCGAGAAGCTGCCTTGAAGGCACTAGTGAGCGAGCTCAGTGAGATTGTAAGAATGGAGAGTGTGAGGGGTAGGGGAGAAAGTGTGAGGGTTTGGGGGACCGGGTCGAGAGCGTATCGGGGAGGGGGGGGGGGGGGGGGTTGTTACCCAGTGTTGCAGACTTGCAGCTAGGGAGGGTGTGTGAGATTTCCGTTTTGCATTTTGGAGGGAGGGAGAGTGTGTGACTTTGTGACGGAGGAATGGGCCGATGAAGAGCAGAGTGAGTGTTGTTTGAAATACAGAGTCACAACCTCACAGAGAGAAGGCGAATCCAGTTTTTGCTGAGCTTGAGTTAACATGGGATTGACTGTGCAAAAGCCTGCTCATTCAGAAAATTAATTAAAATCAAGATCAGTTTCTTTAGCAATATGAAGTGACACTATCAATCTGGTTGTCAAAAATGTAGGTGATGTGGAAAATGTGAGAAAAGAGTTTGAGGTTGGAGGCTGGAAGCAGGTTAGAAATCTTCATAAGTCTCATTTTCGGAGGGTGAAGAGAAGTGGGATGATGGAAATGAGCAATTGGTTGATTTTTTTCAGAAACCTCGAAGGCAGTCACTTAGGTTTACAAATTATTCCCTACCCTAGTGTGGTGTTCTTTGTGATTCTGTTATCAGGATAGATGTCATAGTGTTCACAAAAAACACAGAAGCTAAGTTCATTGACAAAGCTAACTTTATTTACACTACTTATTAAAGCTTGACCACTTAATAATATTAATCGAATAATAATAATCTTTATTGTCACAAGTAGGCATACATTAACACTACAATGAAGTCACTGAAAATCCTACAGTCCGCTGCACTCCGGTACCTGTTTGGGTACATAAGAAAACACGGTAGCATGGTGGTTAGCATCAATGCTTCACAGCTCCAGGGTCCCAGGTTCGATTCCCGGCTGGGTCACTGTCTGTGTGGAGTCTGCATGTCCTCCCCGTGTGTGCGTGGGTTTCCTCCGGGTGCTCCGGTTTCCTCCCACAGTCCAAAGATGTGCGGGTTAGGTGGATTGGCCATGCTAAATTGCCCGTAGTGTAAGGTTAATGGGGGGATTGTTGGGTTACGGGTATACGGGTTACGTGGGTTTAAGTAGGGTGATCATTGCTCGGCACAACATCGAGGGCCGAAGGGCCTGTTCTGTGCTGTACTGTTCTATGTTCTATGTTCTATGTTCTATAAGAACATAAGAACTAGGTGCAGGAGTAGGCCATCTGGCCCCTCGAGCCTGCTCCGCCATTCAATGAGATCATGGCTGATCTTTTGTGGACTCAGCTCCACTTTCCGGCCCGAACACCATAACCCTTAATCCCTTTATTCTTCAAAAAACTATCTATCTTTTCCTTAAAAACATTTAATGAAGGAGCCTCAACTGCTTCACTGGGCAAGGAATTCCATAGATTCACAACCCTTTGGGTGAAGAAGTTCCTCCTAAACTCAGTCCTAAATCTATTTCCCCTTATATTGAGGCTATGACCCCTAGTTCTGCTTTCACCCGCCAGTGGAAACAATCTGCCCGCATCTATCCTATCTATTCCCTTCATCATTTTATATGTTTCTATAAGATCCCCCCTCATCCTTCTAAATTCCAACGAGTACAGTACCAGTCTACTCAACCTCTCCTCGTAATCCAACCCCTTCAACTCTGGGATTAACCTAGTGAATCTCCTCTGCACACCCTCCAGCGCCAGTACGTCCTTTCTCAGGTAAGGAGACCAAAACTGAACACAATACTCCAGGTGTGGCCTCACTAACACCTTATACACAGAGGGAGAATTCAGAATGTCCAAATTACCTAACTCCTACAGTAAACAATAATCTAGTAATCTACAATCTCCACTCAACTAGCACTAGTCTCTACACTCTATCTATAACTGTACTCTAAGCTCTCTCAATGCTCCAATGCTCTCCTCTCCAGCCTTCTCCCAGAAGCCTGTGAGTCAGTACTTTATATAGTTCTGCATCTAGCTCCATCTAGTGGTTAATTATGATATGACACTGACCCTTTGTATTCTGAACAATTCCCATTATCTCACACCTAGTAAAGGGAAACAAGCATTCGTTGATGGGGGCTCTAATTGGAGAAACGTTGAAGGAGATATTGCCAATCATGAAACTTCCAAAGCTCATATTAAAGCTATGTGTGTGTTTGTTCAAAGATGTAAATTATCTGGAAGAATTGATTCTGTGTTATCAAATAAAGAGTTTTCTTATTGGAGGATAGTGCTGAGACACTACTGACTTCCTTGGGACTACCTCAAAGAGGACATGCCGGATATATTCAGTTCATGGTAGCGAGTTGGGGAGAGTTACAGAACAAAGAGATCTAGGGGTACAGGTTAATAGCTCCTTAAAGTGGAGTCGTAGGTGGACAGGGTGGTGAAGAAGGCATTCAGCATGCTGGGTTTTATTGGTCAGAACACTGAATACAGGAGCTGGGACGTCTTGCTGAAGTTGTACAAGACATTAGTAAGGCCACACTTGGAATACTGTGTTCAGTTCTGGTCACCCTATTATAGGAAGGACATTATTAAACTAGAAAGAGTGCAGAAAATATTTACAAGGATGCTACCAGGACCTGATGGTGTGACCTATAAGGTGTGGCTGGATAGGCTGGGACTTTTCTCCCTGGAGCGTAGGAGGCTTTGGGGTGACCTTATAGAGGTCTATAAAATAATGAGGAGCATTGATAAGGTAGATAGTCAACATCTCTTCCCAAAGGTAGAGGAGTCTAGAACCAGAGGGCACAGGTTTAAGGTGAGAGGGGAGAAATACAAAAGGGTCCAGAGAGGTAATTTTTTCACACAGAGGGTGGTGAGTGTCTGGAACGAGCTGCCAGAGGCAGTAGTAGAGATGGGTACAATTTTGTCTTTTAAAAAGCATTTAGACAGTAAGATGGGTACAGAGTGATATGGGCCAAATGCGGCTAATTGGGACTAGTTTAGTGATAAAAACTAGGCAGCATGGACAAGCTGGGCTGAAGGGCCTGTGTCCATGCTGTAAACATCTATGACTCTTTGATGGGTCATCAGTGTCAAGTCAAAGAGGTGATTTTTTTTTAGCCTTCCTTGAATGTCTCAGTGAATCTGATGAACTCCTCAAAGAGCATATGAAAAGTTGGCGACATTGCGGCTCAGGGAAGACCAACTTTTTAATGCACAGAATCTACACCGACTTCCTTGCTTTATGGCAAAGCGGCTCAGAAACCAATTCACGAATGAAGTCAAGGATGCCAAATCCAATTCCACAATAGTTGGTTCAACACTAGATGTGAGTTATATGGACTAATTAACATACATTTTAAGATATGTGACCAGCGATAGTGAAGTTGTCGAGCGATTTCCTTGTTTTGTCCAGCTACAATCCCACGCTTCTGGAAATCATTGCAAATTTAGGTTTGGGCATCAAAACTTTCAGGGGCAGAGCATCAATAATGCTACAAATATGGCAGTATAATATTCAGCCCCACAGGCAAGACAGAACAATGTAAGCATTATTCATCCCATGTTCCATCCGATAGTAAATCCGATGAAGTAGCTGTACAATATTTTGTTCAAAATGTTTATGCCTTTTTTTCAGTTTCCACGCAACAGTGGAATATGTTGCAGTCACGCTTGGAGCAGGAAAATGCCTAAAGCAAATCGCTGTAAAATGTTGATCGAATTTATTGAATGCTGCATAATTGTTAGTATGAGTTTTGTCATGGAAGTTCAAAATGACTATATCTCAGTGGAAGCAGAGGCACTAACATTAACAAAGAATACAAGCCCCTCTGATGATGAGAAGCGTACAAGGCGCATGATGTGAATTTCAATGGAACTGAAGATAATGAAATTATTTTAAAAGGGAAAGAGAAGATCATCATTGAGACTGTCAATGTTATTTGTGACACAATAATAGTGCGATTACAGAGTAGAAGTGAATTGCTGAAGAAAACTTGGTTTAGTTTGTGTGCTTTTCGACAGAAGTTTGGATGAGAATGCTAAAAGCTACTGCAATAAGAGATTAAGTGAATTCTACCAGGAGGACAAAGCTACAAATCATTTTGAAGATGATTTTAAACAATTCATTCATTTCACCAATAATGATGAACTCTGCGCTTCTGGATCACCGGCTGATTTGCATAGGCTCGTACATTATGGTTTAAAGGCAACCTTTCCAAATGTGAAAAAATTAAAATTAAATGAAAATCGCTTATTGTCACGAGTAGGCTTCAAATGAAGTTACTGTGAAAAGCCCCTAGTCGTCACATTCTAGCGCCTGTTCGGGGAGGCCGGTACGGGAAACCATTCTGAAAATATATATATATATTTTTTAAAAATAAATAAATTTAGAGTACCTAATTATTTTTTCCAATTAAGGGACAATTTAGCATGGCCAATCAACCTACCCTGCACATCTTTGGGTTGTGGGGGTGAAACCCACGCAGACACGGGGAGAATGTGCAAACTCCTCACAGACAGTGACCCAGGGCCGGGATTTGAACCCGGGTCCTCAGCGCCGTAGGCAGCAATGCTAACCACTGTGCCACCGTGCCGCCTTCTGAAAATATTCTAAACAATATCTCACACAAATGTTTCTGGCGAGCATTCTGTATTGAACACAGTTAAAAATGATTTGCGAAGTACGGTGAGTTAGGAACCTTTGACAAGTTCAGCAATATTGATGATTGAAATTGCACCTTTACAAGATTTTACCTACGACGATAAAATATAGAAAAAAGCTATCTTAAAACGCCATGACAACAAGGGATAAGAAAAGAAAATCTTTAAAATCAGTCCGTCTTCCATATTCTCTGGTTTAAATTCTATTTTTCGAAATGGGCCATTGCTGGTCTGATATAATGATCACATGTTGATCGTTCTAACCACCATCGCTCTGAAGACTGGCCTTCAGAAAGTCGCTACAGGACTAAGAGTGAAATCCTGCCAGACGGAACCAGATATTGAACGTGGACTGACTGCGCATTCCAGTCACGTGAATTAACGGCAACAACTTCTTTGATTTTGTGAGAGGAAGAAAGGAAGTTAATTTTTGAGACTGAACCAGACTCTGTGAAATATACTGAATGGCAGCGCATGCATCTTATTGATTGAAATATTTATTCCACGGTGGACTGGCTCATTCTGGCCGGTAATCAGCTGATTTCTCCATCTCGTTACTCATCAGTAAATTTCATGTTTGCTCGTCTGAAAACCCACACATCACAATATCGACCATCTGAACCGTCATTCGGCCAGGAGGTAAGCTTGGATTTCAATTCAGCAATTATTCATCCAGGCGTGCTTTTGCAGGTAAAAAGCACCAAAGCAGTCATCAAGTTGTGGATTTTTGTGCCTTGCGTCTCTGTAGGACGAGGGTGGGTGGGGTCGTGGGGGAAGTGGGAGGGGTGGGGGGGAAGATGGACCCAGAAATGAAGGGTGTGCGGGGGCCCCACAAAGTGTAAATCCGTCTCTGCACTCAACCCCGCCTACCCATCTTCTCTTCTGATCCCTCAATCCCACTTTACCACCTTCACCCCATATCCCTCAATCCCACTTTTTCCCCATGTCCCTCAGTCACACCTCCCCACCTTCTCCTCTGATCCCTCAATCCCTCCGACCCACCTTCACCCCATATCCCTCAATCCCACTTTTTCCCCATGTCCCTCAGTCACACCTACCCACCTTCTCCTCCGATCCCTCAATCCCTCCGACCCACCTTCTCCCCATGTCCCTCAGTCGCACCTACCCACCTTCTCCTCTGATCCCTCAATCCCTCCGACCCACCTTCTCCCCATGTCCCTCAGTCGCACCTACCCACCTTCTCCTCCAATCCCTCAATCCCTCCGACCCACCTTCTCCCCATGTTCCTCAGTCGCACCTACCCACCTTCTCCCCATGTCCCTCAGTCGCACCTACCCACCTTCTCCTCCAATCCCTCAATCCCTCGAACCCACCTTCTCCCCATGTTCCTCAGTCGCACCAACCACCTTCTCCCCATGTCCCTCAGTCACACCTACCCACCTTCTCCTCCGATCCCTCAATCCCTCTGACCCACCTTCTCCCCATGTCCCTCAGTCACACCTACCCACCTTCTCCTCCGATCCCTCAATGCCACCTACCCACCCCTCCCCATGTCCCTCAATCCCACTTACCCACCTTCTCTCGCTACACCTCACCATGTTCACTAACTTTAAATGTTCGGTTTCATGCTCTGAAATCCTCACTTCTCCAAAGGCAATAAATGAAACACCATGCACTGTTCCTGAGAAGCTGAATATTATTTGATATGACGGCTGAGGTTTTGAGCGTGAATGGAGGGCTGAGGAGGAAAGGGAATGGATTGTAATCCAGGTGGGATAGAAAACTGTGTTTGACAATCAGGACAGGCTCATTGTGACAGTGAACTCACTAGTTTCTGTGCAACTATCAACGTGTTGGCAGAATGTAATTGAATTGGTCTCAATGTGATAAATTAAGAGACATTACAGCTTGGCAGCTGAATAACCCTGATGAGAGATCCAATTATTTGTCAACATTCAGGAATTAATGAAATTGAATTTTCAATCAGTTGCTTTGGTTCGCACCTTATTAACTGAATTCCAACACACATTTGGTACTGGTCCTACACTCCTACAGGTCACACCAATTTTGTCACAGAACTCCCATTGTCATGGAAGGAATTGACATGGATACCGGAGTAAAGGATTCAATACAGGGAGCAGGGGAAGGTTGTGATTCTGCATAATGCACACTTACAGAATTGTACCACATGGGGGGACCACTCGGCCCATCACACTGGCGTTGGTTCTTTGAAAGAGCTATCCAATTCACCCCACTGCGCTTCCCAGCCCCCCCCCCCCCCCCCGTCTCCACCTCCCGCACACTCCACAGCTCCGCAAGAATTTTGCTTTTCAAGTCTTTTCCAATTCTCTTTTGAAAGTTGCTGATGAACTGGTTCCCGCTGCTCTATCAGTGAGCATGTTACAGATCACTATAACCCGCTGCCTCGAAACGCAATAACAACAGGAATGACTGGTCTTTGTGATTGCAACAGACTATTGTCAACACGAGTTGGGAAGGTGTTGGAATGAACACAGTGGGCAGAAAGGTTTGAGAAAAGAGAGCATACACACACAAACTCACACACACTCAAACACACACAAACTCACACACATACACACACAAACTCACACACACACAAACTCGCACAAACTCACACACACAAACTCACACACATACACATACAAACTCACACATACACACACAAACTCACACACACTCAAACACACACAAACTCACGCACAAACTCAAACACACACATACACACAAACTCACACACAAACTCAAAAAAACACAAACTCAAACACACACAAACTCACTCACAAACTCAAACACACACATACACACAAAAACTAAAACACACAAACTCACACAAACTCAAACACACACATACATACACAAACTCACACACACACATACACACACAAACTCAAACACACACAAACTCACACATACACACACAAACTCAAACACACTCACACACAAACTCAAACACACACTCAAACACACACTCACACACACACATACACACACACACACACAAACGCAAACACACATACACACACAAACTCACACACACATACACACAAACTCAAACACACAAACTCACACACACACATAAACTCACACATACACACACACACTCAAACACACACAAACTCAAACACAAACACACAAACTCACACACAAACTCAAACACACACATACACACACAAACTCACACACACACTCAAACACACACAATCTTAAACACACACTCAAACACACACAAATTCACACACATACTCAAAGAACAAAGAACAAAGAAAAGTACAGCACAGAAACAGGCCCTTCGGCCCTCCAAGCCCGTGCCGACCATGCTGCCCGACTAAACTAAAATCTTCTACACTTCCTGGGACGGTATCCCTCTATTCCCATCCGAATTCATGTATTTGTCAAGATGCCCCTTAAATGTCACTATCGTCCCTGCTTCCACCACCTCCTCCGGCAGCGAGTTCCAGGCACCCACTGCCCTGTGTAAAAAAACTTGCCTCGTACATCTACTCTAAACCTTGCCCCTCGCACCTTAAACCTATGCCCCCTAGCAATTGACCCCTCTACCTTGGGGAAAAGCCTCTGACTATCCACTCTGTCTATGCCCTTCAATTCTGTAGACCTCTATCAGGTCGCCCCTCAACGTCTGTCGTTCCAGTGAGAACAAACCGAGTTTATTCAACCGCTCCTCATAGCTAACACTCAAACACACACATACACACACAAACTCACACACAAACTCAAACATACACAAACTCAAACACACACATACACACACAAACTCAAACACACATACACACACAAACACACACACACACAAACTCACACGCATACACACACAAATTCACACAAACTCACACACATACTCAAACACAGACAAACTCACGCACACTCAATCACACACATACTCAAACACACACAAACACACACACACTCAAACACACACATACACACAAACTCACACAAACACACACATACTCAAACACACACACATATACACACAAACTCATACACATACTCAAACACACACAAACTCACACACACACTCATACAAACTCAAGACATACTCAAACACACAAACTCACACACACTCAAACACACACACACAAACTCATACACACATACTCAAACACACGCATACACACACAAACTCACACACACTCAAACCCACAGAAACTCACACTCAAACATGCACAAACTCACACATATACTCAAACACACATATTCACACACACTCATTTGCACACATATACATATACACTTCCACACTGACTTACAAGCACACACTCGCACACACATACAAACACAAATGCACTCACACGCACTCACTCTTACACACACACACAGACTCACACAATCACTCACACACCCACCGACACACGCTCACACACTCACTCACTTACATACTCACTCACACACCCATTCACACACCCACTCACACACACACACACTCACAGACCCACCCACACACTCATTCACACACCCACTCACTCACACACACACACACACACACATACACATACTCACGCACACATCATTCAGGTAAAGAAAAAGGATGGAGTTGCATTTCTTTGTCGCCATTTCCAAACTCTGCACATCCCACAGTGCTTTACAGCTGCTGAAGTACTTTTTGAAGTGTAGTCACTACTATTGCAGTGTGAAAAATGTTGCAGCCCATTTGAACAGGCAACTTCCAAAAAGACAAGCAATGTGATAATGAGCAGTTAATGTGCTACTTTTGTGGAAGGATAAATATTGGCCAAGACAACAGGCAAACCTCACCTACATTCCCTCAAAGTAACAGCTGCAGGATCTATTTCTCCCACCTGACAAGGCAAAGGGAGTCTCAGTTTGCCCCAGTTGAAAGGTGGCACCTCTGGCAGAGCAGCACTCCCTCAGCACTGCACCAGAGTGTCAACCTGGGTAACGTGCCCAGGGGAGGGGGCCTTGGACCCACTCATTCTGAGGTGAGAGTGCTATCCCAGGTGACACTACAGTTGGCGTCAGCACCCTAGACTAGGTAGGGATAATAATAAACTTGGGACCGGGTTCTCACGGCCTCCGCTGAAGGTAGAGACCAGAGTCAGGCTCCCACGGCTGAAAGTGGAGTTCATGGGTGAAAATCTGTGTCCGGTGCATCTTTTCTCCATCATTGCCAGAATTGCTTTCTTAACTTTTTGACAATTAATCTGCTCGAGTGTTTGAGGACAGTTGCCAGGCGAGGGAGGACAGATTCACTGATGGACGACTTTTCCTTTGTTGGAGGAATGTTTATCTTCGCGAACAGTTAGATTCACGCACGATAATTAATAGTTATCTAAAAGCTTGTTCGGAGCTGCCTCATTAGGCGGGATTAATAACAGTTCTAAGATGCAAAAAAAGAATCTCACGCATCATTTGGGAAGAATTGATGGGAGAAGCTGTGATTCTAGTGTTTCTAACAGATGGGGGAGGAAAGCCTGTATTTTGATGGCCAGCCAAGTGCCTCCAATGCAGTGAAAGTGATGACTGCTTGAGGTTCCACTTCACTCCATCAAGCCCTGTCTGCTGAGCGCACCAACGGAATATGATTTGCGGCCCACCCCACGGTGAGGGGAATTGCAGAATCCGGATAGAACAGTAGCAGGCCATTCAGCCCATCACCCCTGTGCGGAATCTTCCCCTGCAAATACTTATTGTTCAAATAATATATCCAATTCTCTGAAGGTCACTACTAAATGTGCTTCCGCCACCTGCTTTTCCATATATACTTACAGGGGATTTCAGTGTCGCCAGCTAGACTAGTATTTATTGCCCATCTCTAATTGTCCTTGAGAAGGTGGTGGTGAGCTGTCAGCTTGAGCCGCTGGAGTCTTGGTGGGGGTACACCCACTGTGCTGTTAGGGAGCGAGTTCCAGGATTTTGACCCAGTGAAGGTGAAGGAACGGCCAATAAATTTCCGAGTCGGGACGGTGACTGCTTGGAATGGAGCCTGCAGGTGGCATTCCCAGGTACCTGCGGCCCTTGTCATTCGAGGTTGTGGGTTTGGAAGGTATTGTCGAAGAAGCCTTGCTGAGCTGCTGCAGGGCACCGTGCAGATGGTACACACGGCTGCCACTGTACACCGGTGGTGGAGGGAGCGGATGTTTACCAGCCTCCCCAGACAGGAGCCGGAATGTGGCGACTAGGGGCTTTTCACAGTAACTTCATTGAAGCCTACTTGTGACAATAAGCGATTTTCATTTCATTTTTTCATTTAAGGTGGTGGATGGGGCATCAATCAAGCGGGCTGCTTGGAGTTTGGGCATTGCATTCTAGATTCATAAGGGTGACACGGTAGCACAGTGGTTAGCACTGTCGTTTCACAGCACCAGGGTCCCAGGTTCGATTCCCGGGCTTGGGTCACTGTCTGTGCGGAGTCTGCACGTTCTCCCCGTGTCTGCGTGGGTTTCCTCCGGGCGCTCCGGTTTCCTCCCACAAAACCCGAAAGATGTTAGGTGAATTGGACATTCTGAATTCTCCCTCCGTGTACCCGAACAGGCGCCAGAATGTGGCGACGAGGGGCTTTTCACAGTAACCTCATTGCAGTGTTAATGTCAGCCGACTTGTGACAATAAAGATTATTATTATAGAACACAGCAAATCGCCGAGTTTAAAAAAATCTTATCTCCAAAGCAGGAACGTCCTGATGATTATCTTTGGCGGGAGGTTTGTTCGGAGATCACGGACACCAGGGTCAGATCAAACTGATCTGGGTGCAGGAGCAACATGACGACACCCAAGAGTAGACAATCCGGGAGGAACAACCTCATCAAAGTGATGGTCACTGTCCACTCCCATTGCTCCGACACTGCCCATCGCGAGGAAGAAGCTGTGACCAGCTTCGCCACGCCAATTCCCAGGGGCAATCTCAACATTAGACCATAAGCAAACGGCAGCAAGAAACAGAAATCTGACCCCACGTTCAGTAAGAAGCTGGCTCCCTGCTCCCCATAACCACCAACTCCCCGACAAACAAGATTATCAAACGGCTCAGAATACTGCCAGCAACAGGCCCTCAAATACTTTAATCTATTCAGTAAACGTTTGCCAAACGCTGTTAACTTGTTAGCTATCTAAGGATTATAATCATCAATTAATCTCAGCAATTTAAATCAATCTCCAACACTAATATAGACTGTCAAATTATAAGCAGTAAGCCAGTTAAAGCTGAATTACTTCGATAGAACCAAACTACATCGGTAACCCCCATTATTCATTCTGTCAGTAAACCCTCATTACTAAACAATTTACATACTCGATGTCTAAGTTTAAAAGTTGATTCTTACGACCTTGAGGCTAATTAACAATAGTGACTCTTGTCTTCACTGGTGCCCCTCGGAACATCTCATTCTTTGATTATGTCTTTCATTATATCAGGAGAGGCGCCATGGGGATTTTATAATGCAGTGGCTTACGGAAAATATGAATTGGTTTTTTTTTGTGTTCAAAGGTTTGGTCGGAGATACAGGTAAGGAGGACCTTATCGAAAGAGAGATAAAGGTTCGTCAGGAGGATTTCAAAGCGGAGGGGTCAGACAGACACCAGCTGTGGAGCAATTAAAATGGGGGAGGGATAAGAGGTCAGATCCCGTTCACTTTGTAACTCGTGTGTATCCGAATGGGACGTTTGGGGTGTTAATTCTGATGGAACCAAAATGGAAGGCAGGTCAGTGGGCCAAATGTGGGTTCACTCCTGGAAACAGGCCAGTTGGCAGAGGCCCCTGGGGATCCCCGAGTCACCCAGTCACACTGATAATCATTCCGTGCAGGTCATCAACCCCACTGTTCTTACACTATAGGCTCAAGAAAAAGCTCCATCGCTGCCTAATGGCCACGCAGTGACTACTATTCTCGCTCAGGTCACTGAGTTTCAGGCATTTCACAGTGGCATTAACGGCACAGTGGTTAGCACTGCTGCCTCACAGCGGCAGGGACCCTCTCTGCGGTGGCTCTCTGCCTGGAGTTTGCACTTCCTCTCCATGTCTGCGTGGGTTTCCTCCGGGTGCTCCGGATTTCCTCCCACAGTCCAAAGATGTGCAGATTCGGTTAAGGGGTTATTGGGATAGGGCAGAGGAGTGGGCGTGGGTGGGATGCTCTTACAGAGGGTTGGTGCAGACACGATGGGCTGAATGGCCTCCTGCTGCACTGCAAGGATTCTATGATCAGGGGTTGAGTTGGCCTCAAAATGCCATGGCAGCTGGTGGGAAATTGGAATCAGCTCAATACTCGATGGTTAACCTGATCTGAGCCGTTTCATGTCTTAAAATGTTTGCTCTTTGGCGACACTGGATGTGGATGTCACTGGGTCAGCGTCTGTTGCCCATCCCAATTGCCCTTGAGCTGAGTGTCTTGCTGGGCCAGTGGGAGCAGTCAGGAGCCAACCCCATTGCTGTGGGCCTGGAGTCACATGTAGGTCAGGCCCTGGTAAGGACGGCAGATTTCCTTCCCTGGATCCTTAGTGAACCAGATGGTTTTTCACAAAAATCAAGTTGTTTCATGATCATTATTATTGAGATTATCTTTTATTTACTGAATTTGATTTCCACCAGCTGATGTGATGAGATTTGAACCCAAATCTCCAGAGGATTAGGCTGGGCCTCTGGTACCATGACATCACCATTATACCACTGTCTCCCTGGGCAACACACTGGCAACTGAATCTATGTATCTGATATGGATGCTTTCTTTCTTATTACGCTGACAATCAATTTAAGATTATCAGTCAGTCTCGCAGTGTGATGCCCTGTTCCTAGCCAACAGAAAGAGCATGTACACACTTTTTCAGCAAATCAAAATAAATTACTGCCATTTGCTGGTTCATTACTCAGGGAAACACATTGATCAATCAAGAGTCAAGCTGCCAGGTTTAATTTTTTTAAACAATGCTTGACAGTTAACTGCAAGTCACTATTAACTGGTGCATTCTCCACTTTTTAAAATTCATTTAGCGGCTGTGGGTGTCGCTGGTTCGACCAGCATTTATTGCTTATTCCTAATTGCCCTTCAGAGGGTGGTGGTGAGTTGTCTTCTTGAACCGCGGCAGTCCCTGAGGTGTAGGTGTACAGACTGTGCTGTTAGGGAGGGTGATCCAGGTTTTTGACCCGGCGACAGTGAAGGAACGGCGATATATTTCCAAGTCAGGGTGGCGAGTGACTTGGAGGGAAACCTCCAGGTGGTGGGGTTCCCAGGTATCTGCTGCTCTTGTCCTTCCAGATGGTAGTGGTCGTGGGTTTGGAAGGTGCTTCTAAGGAACCTTGGTGAGTTACTGCAGTGCATCTTGTAGACGGTACACACGGCTGCCACTTTTGGTCGGTGGTGGAGGGTTTGAATGTTTGAGAAGGGGGAGCAATCAAGTGGTTGCTTTGCCTGGATGGTGATGAGCTTCTTGAGCGTTGTTGGAGCTGCACCCATCCATGCAAGTGGAGAGTATTCCATTACACGCCTGACTTGTGCCTTGTAGATCGGGGACAGGCTTTTGGGGGTTAGGAGGTGAGTTCCACGCCGTAGGATTCCTAATCTTTGACCTGCCCTGGTAGCCACAGTATTAATATGGCTAGTCCAGTCCAGTTTCTGATCACTGGAAACCCCCAGGATGTTGATTGTGGGAAGTTCAGCAATGGTAATGCCATTGAATGTCAAGGGACGCATGTTAGATCGCCTCTTGTAGGAGACGGTCATTGCCTGGCACTTGTGTGGCGCGAATGTAACTTGCCACTTGTCAGCCCAAGCCTGGATATTGTCCAGGTCTTGCTGCATTTGGACTCCGACTGTTTCCTTATCTGAGGAGTCGCCAATGGTGCTGAACATTGTGCAGTCATCTGCAAACATTCCCACTTCTGACCTTTTGATAGAAGGGAGGGAGGTCATTGATGAAGAAGCTGAAGACGGTTGGGTCTAGGACACCTGAGGAACTCCTGCAGTGATGTCCCGGAACTGAGATGATTGACCTCCAATACTAAAACTATCTTGACTCCAACCAACGGAGAGTTTTCCCCCTGATTCCCATTGACTCCAGTTTAGCCGGGGCTCCTTGATGCCATTCTCGGCCAAATGCTGCCTTGATGACGAGGGCAATCACTCTCATCTCACCTCTGGCAGTCAGCTCCCTTGTCCATGTTTGAACCAAGGCTGTAATGAGGTCAGGAGCTGAGTGACTCTGGCAGAATCCAAACTATGCATCTGTGAGCAGGTTATTGCTGAGTAAGTGCTGCTTGATAGCACTGCTGATGACCCCGTCCATTACTTTATGCAGAGTGTACTGATAAAGTGACAATTGGCTCAGTTGGATTTGTCGTTTCTTGTGTACAGGACACACCTGGGCAATTTCCACATTGCTGGGTAGATGCCAGTGTTGTCGCTGTACTGGAGCAGCTTGGTTAGGGGCGTGGCAAATTCTGGAGCACAATTCTTCAGTACTATTGCCGGGATATTGTCAGGGCCCAGAGCCTTTGAAGTATCCAATGCCTTCAGCCGTTTCTTGATATCATGTGGAGTGAATCGTATTGGCTGAAGACTGTCACCTGTGATGCTGGGGACCTCCAGAGGAGACCAAGATTTCTGGCTGAAGATTGTTGCGAATGCCTCAGCCTTGTCCTTTGCACAGATGTGCTGGGCTTTTCCATCATTGAGGACGGGGGTATTTGTGGAGCCTCCCCCTCCAGTGAGTTCAATTGTCCACCACCATTCACGGCTGGATGTGGCAGGACTCCAGGGCAACATCCCGAACAGCCAGAGTCTACTTGACAATCAAAGAGCACTGTCTTCTCATACAGCCTAAACAGTTGTTTTCCCTGACATTGGTATTCTTGAGATTGTTCTGATGAGTGCAAGATGAAAATCTTTGACGTAATACTCAATTTGTTACCTTATTGAAACATATAAAATGAGGGTACATGGCAATGTAGAAACTGAGAGGATGTTTACCCTCATGGGGTAATCTGGAACTTGGGGGCACCATTTCAAAAGAAGGGAGCTCCCATTGAAGACTGGGATTCGAAGGGATTTCTTCTCTCAGAGGGTCCATCGTCTGTGGAATTCTCTTCTCCAGAGATCAATGGAGGCTGGGTCATTGATACTGGGTTCGATTTTTGATTGACAAGGGAGCCAATGGGAGGGGGGTGCAGGGTATAGGAAGGACAGTGGAGTTAAGACCTTAATGAGATCAGCTATTATCTTATTGAATGGCGGAGCAGACTTGATGGGCTGAATGGCCTACTCTTGCTCCTGTTTCTTATCGACATATTTCGAAGTGCATCACCAAATTTAAGAGGCCCTATTTCAGTGCAAATCTTCCTTTACATCCCTGTCAGTTCCGGATTCATCGCTCAAAGACCCTCCCTGTCAGCGACCAAGCACTCCTCCCCTGAGAGAGAGCTCCACGTTAAACACAGCCCAGTTCATGCAATATTCTAACTAAAATGCTCTTCACAATCTCACTGCGCCCCCCCCACCCTTTCCAACCCCCCGCAAAGCTTGCATGGACACAATGAGAAGACCGCCCCCCCCCGGCACGTACCAAAACCCCGTCTTACCGCCAGAGCAGGATTTTGCAGTGCAGTCACGGCTGTGAAACAGGAAACGCGACAGCCGATTGTGGCACAGCAAGATCCCACGCGTAACAATGCGCTAAACGGCCAGGCGTTCTTTTAAACAAACCGTTGGCGACGTTAATGCAAGAACGCAGATTGTCTCAGGACATGACGGAGGGACCCGTTGATCTTTTATCGAAATAGTGGCCCTGAGATCTTTCTATTGCCGGTGGGAGGAGGGGCTCAGATCACTGCTTTCAGCCAAGTTGCACTGAGTTAGCTCAGCTCATCAGCACAGGAAGAGACCGCGTCGCCCAGCTGATCTTTGCTGCTGTTTAACCTGCAGCTGAGCTTCAGCAGGCTCCAACAGTTAATTTAACCTCTCGAACTACATTGATAAATGCCTTTATCAATCATCAAACAGTCCTCTGCTACATTTCAGTGTCGTGTGGGGACTGAGGGTGATTTATTTCCCATTTATCTGAGAGTACTCGTGCAGCTTAATGAGCTTGCCATTTGCGCTGCCTAATTACTTGTAATTAAAACTGCAGTCAATCTCGCCACACAAGTGAGGAACCAAGAGTGTGCAGGCACTTGAGATTGTTCAACAAAACAAGATTCTTTTTCTGGCTTCGCTGAGTTACTCGCACATCCAAATTGGAACATTTCAGACACACGGGCCCACTTGCCAACTCTGGATCACATATTTCTGGAGTTCCACCATGTGACCAGCGGACACCTACCTCCCCATCTCCCGTCCTCCCACCATCGGTCACCAATCACATCCACCCAGAGCGCTCCACACCTTCCCACAGCCAATGGCATGGCCTTGATTGGATGATTCTGCACCATCAACCATTTCTTTCCCCACCATCTCTAATATGTCCATAACTAAAACAAAAATATTCAGAAGAGAACTTAATCTCTCACAATTAGTTTCACGTTCCAATGCTTTTTTTCTCCAGAGTTATGGCAGCATTGTCCATCAAACACTCCAAGGACAGGTACAGCACGGGGTTAGATACAGAGTAAAGCTCCCTCTACACTGTCCCCATCAAACACTCCCAGGACAGGTACAGCACGGGGTTAGATACAGAGTAAAGCTCCCTCTACACTGTCCCCATCAAACACTCCCAGGACAGGTACAGCACGGGGTTAGATACAGAGTAAAGCTCCCTCCACACTGTCCCCAGCAAACACTCCCAGGACAGGTACAGCACGGGGTTAGATACAGGGAGGGGCCGGGGGGGGGGGGGGGGGGGGGGGGGGTGAGGGGGGGGTGGGGCGGGGGGGGGCGGGCGGACCCGAGGGCGGGGCGAACCCGAGGGGGGGGCGGGGGGCGGGGACGGACGGAGGGGCTGGTTTAGCTCACAAGGCTAAATCGCTGGCTTTTAAAGCAGACCAAGCAGGCCAGCAGCACGGTTCGATTCCCGTACCAGCCTCCCCAGACAGGCGCCGGAATGTGGCGACTAGGGGCTTTTCACAGTAACTTCATTGAAGCCTACTCGTGACAATAAGCGATTTTCAAATTTTCATTTCAGGGGGGGGCGGGGCAGGGCCGAGGGGAGGGGCGCGGGGTGGGGCGGGGCCGAGGGGGGGCAGGGCCGAGGGGGGGGGCGGGGCAGGGTGGGCGGATCCGAGGGCAGGGCGGACCCGAGCGGGGGGCGGGGGGGGGACCGAGGGGGGGGGAGCGGACCGAGGGGGGGGGGGCGCGGACCGAGAGGGGGGGCGGGGCCGGACCGAGCGGGGGGGCGGGGCCGGACCGAGCGGGGGGGGGGCGGGGCCGCCCTGGTGGAGGGCGGCCACCGCGCATGCGCTGGTTGGCACCGGCCCAACTGCGCATGCGCGGGACCCGAGTCTCTGGTGCCCTCTAGCACATGCCGCCCCGGGCGATTGCCCGAGTTGCCGGTGCCTTGAGCCGGCCCTGGCTCCCTCTACACTGTCCCCATCAAACACTCCCAGGACAGGTACAGCACGGGGTTAGATACAGAGTAAAGCTCCCTCTACACTGTCCCCATCAAACGCTCCCAGGACAGGTACAGTGCGGGGTTAGATGCAGAGTAAAGCTCCCTCTGCACTGTCCCATCAAACACTCCCAGGACTGGTACAGCACGGGGTTAGATACAGAGTAAAGCTCCTTCTGCACTGTCCCCATCAAACACTCCCAGGACAGGTACAGCACAGGGTTAGATACAGAGTAAAGCTCCCTCTGCACTGTCCCATTGAGCACTCCAAGGACAGGTACAGGACGGGGTTAGATACAGAGGAAAGCATTTTCTACACAATGCCAACATTCTAAGTAATTGCCAACTTGAGAAGATCACGCTCACTGTGTCACTTTGACAACTGCCTTTCTCAAGTCAGTCACTATTGAGTCCTCACAGCACAGACTGACATTTAATGAGAAATTAGGCGCAGATTGAGACAATGTGACATAACGGAGGCTATAAACTCATGGCTCCAACAGGCTGGCCCAGAGCAAATCGAACTTTCACTCGCCGTCCTGGAAATTTCCTTGGGGATTTGCAATGCTTTCACATCACCAATCATGTTCAGCACTCCATCTTTGTTTTTCAAAGTTCGCTACACCATGAAAAAGCTGAAAAAGTATGAATCTGTTGTGAACTCTGTAATTTCAATTTCTTGAATGAGAGGGAAAATATCTGTTGAATTACAGGTAGATCTCAGTCAACCCTCACGAGTGTTAGTGAGGGAGCCAGAGACAGGACGCTGACCCTGTGAGTCCGGGAGGAACAGTGGGCGGAATTCTCCGACCCCCCCACCGGGTGGGAGAATCGCCGCGGCGCCGCACGAATCGTGCCACACCGCCCTGACGCCGGGACACGATTCTCCCAACCCTGTGAAAAAGGCCACGCACGAATGGCGCTGGGCCCCACGGAGAATCGCCGCAAACGGCCGGAGTGCCGCGATTTTCCGGCCCAGATGGGCCGAGCGGCCGTCCGTAAAAATCCGAGTCCCACCAGCTCCGTTCTAACAGGGTCTGGGCTGGCGGGACCACGGGGCTGAAGGGTCCGAGGGTGGCCTGTGGGGGGGGGGGGGGTCCAACCCCGGAGAGGCCCTCCGTAGTGGCCTGGCCCACAATCGGGGCCCACCGATCGGCGGGCCGGCCTCTCTGGCTGCGGACCTCTTTCCTTCCGCGCCGGAGTAAAGTATTCCCGTTTTGGTGCCGGACCAGAAAATCGCGGCAAGTGACTGTTTTAGAACGAAAGAGAAAATGCTGGAAAATCTCAGCATGTCTGGCATCATCTGTAGGGAGAGGAAAGAGCCAACGTTTTGAGTCCGATGACTCTTTGTCAAAGAGACTGACAGATAGAGGGATTGGGCAGGGTTTGAACTAAAAAGGCAGGGGGATGGGAACTTTGTAAGGAATCAGGGTAGGAGGAAACAGGGAGAAGAACAAAAGACAGAAAGAGGAATAAGGAAAAGTGATCGGCAGAGAAACGAAGGGGCAGAACCGAGCCACAGTGATAAATAATGGGAACGAGACAAGGAATGCTGAAAGACAAGGCTTAAGGCTTTGTGCAAAAAAGCGGATGAATTAATCGCACAAATAGATGTGAAGGATACAATATAGTCGGGATTACAGAGACATAGCTGCAGGATGATCAGGGATGAAAATTGAACACCCAGGGTATTCAGTGTTGAGGAAGGAGAGAGAGGAAAAAGTGGTGCGATTGCGTTGCTGGTTAAAGAGGAATTTAACCTAATGGTGAAGAAGGATATTAGCCCGGACGATGTGGAATCTGTATGGGTCGAGCTGAGGAACACCAAGCAGTAACAAATCAATCCTGGGGGTTGTATATGGACCCCAAACTTTGTGCTGATGTTGGGAATGGCGTTAAACAGGAAATTAGAGAGATGCGATAAAGGAACATCTGTAATTAAGGGTGACTTTACTATAGATTGGGCAAATCAAATTCGTAACAGTACCGAAGAGGAGGAATTCCTGGAGTGTCTACGGGATGGTTTTCTGAGACCAGATCCTCAGATAATGAAGCAGTCCGTGTCCAAATGTGGCAAGACCTGGACAATACCCAGGCTTGTGCTGACAAGTGGCAAGTTACATTCACAGCACACAAGTGCTAGGCAATGACCATCTCCTACAAGAGAGAATCTAACCACCCCCCCTTGACATTCAATGGCATCACCATCGCTGTAACCCCCACAATCAACATCCTGGGGGTTACCATTGATCAGAAACTGAACTGGACTAGCCATATTAATACTGTGGCTACCAGGGTAGGTTAAAGATTGTTAAGTAATGGGTTAAGAGACATTGCAATTAGTTGTCTCATTTATGTTAAGTATCCAAATAATTGACACTGATATGTAAAGGGGCTTCAGGTGGCCTCTGTGTCTGCTGATGTGTAGTTAGAGTTTTGTGCAGAGTCTGTTGGAATGAAATAAATGCGTGTTGGTGAAAAAAGAACAGAACTTCTGACTCTTAACATCACAGCAACTAAAACAAAGGTTAGGAATCTACCAGGCACAAGTAATGGAATACTCTCCACTCGGATGAATGCAGCTCCAACAATACTCAAGAAGCTCGACCCATCCCGGATAAAGCAGACCGTGATTGTACCCCCTTCCATAAACATTCAACCCCTCCACCACCGACAAACAGTGACAGCTCTGTGCACCATCTACAGCAATTCACTATATATATATTAATGATTTATGTGAGGGAAATCAACGTACAGCATGGTGGCCCTGTTGACATTGGTTAACACTGATGCCTCAGAAAGCCAGGGACCCGGGTTCAATTCCGGCCTTGGGGTGTGGAGTTTGCACGTTCTCCCGTGTCTGCGTGGCTTTCCGCCGGGTCTTCCCCAAAGATGTGCAGGTTAGGTGGATTGGCCATGCTAAATTGCCCCATAGTGTCCTGGGGCTAGGGAGGCTGCTCTTTCAGAGGGTCGGTGCAGACTCGATGGGTCGAATGGCCTCTCTTTCTGTACTGTAGGGATTCTATGAATATCACTAAATGTTCAGATTATATTGAATGTTTGTACTGAGTCGACATCACAGAAACAGAACGTTGGCCAAATCAGTCTGCGGTGGTCTTTCTGCTCTGCACAGGCCCTCCCTGATTTATATCAGACCCCCCATCCTCCCTAATTTATATCAGACCCCCCCTATCCTCCCTGATTTATATCGGACCCCCATCCTCCCTAATTTATATCAGACCCCCCATCCTCCCTAATTTATATCAGACCCCCCTATCCTCCCTGATTTATATCAGACCCCCCCCCTATCCTCCCTGATTTATATTGGACCCCCCATACTCCCTGATTTATATCAGACCCCCCTATTCTCCCTGATTTATATCAGACCCCCCTATCCTCCCTGATTTATATCAGACCCCCCCCTATCCTCCCTGATTTATATCGGACCCCCCCTACCCTCCCTGATTTATATCGGACCCCCCTATCCTCCCTGATTTATATCAGAGCACCCTATCCTCCCTGATTTATATCGGACCCCCCCTATCCTCCCTAATTTATATCAGACCCCCCTATCCTCCATGATTTATATCAGACCCCCCTCTCCTCCCTGATTTATATCAGACCCCCCTATCCTCCCTGATTTATATCAGACCCCCCTATCCTCCCTGATTTATATCGGACCCCCTATCCTCCCTGATTTATATCAGACCCCCCTATCCTCCCTGATTTATATCAGACCCCCCTATCCTCCCTGATTTATATCAGACCCCCCCCCCCATCCTCCCTGATATATATCGGACCCCCCTATCCTCCCTGATTTATATCAGACCCCCCCCCTATCCTCCCTGATTTATATCGGACCCCCCTATCCTCCCTGATTTATATCAGACCCCCCCCCCATCCTCCCTGATTTATATCGGACCCCCCTATCCTCCCTGATTTATATCAGACCCCCCATCCTCCCTGATTTATATCGGACCCCCCTATCCTCCCTGATTTATATCAGACCACCCTATCCTCCCTGATTTATATCGGACCCCCCCCCCCATCCTCCCTGATTTATATCAGACCCCCCCCTATCCTCCCTGATTTATATCAGACCCCCCTATCCTCCCTGATTTATATCAGACCCCCCATCCTCCCTGATTTATATCAGACCCCCCATCCTCCCTGATTTATATCAGACCCCCCAATCCTCCCTGATTTATATCAGACCCCCCCATCCTCCCTGATTTATATCAGACCCCCCCCAATCCTCCCTGATTTATATCAGACCCCCCCTATCCTCCCTGATTTATATCAGACCCCCTATCCTCCCTGATTTATATCAGACCCCCCTATCCTCCCTGATTTATATCAGACCCCCCTATCCTCCCTGATTTATATCAGACCCCCCCTATCCTCCCTGATTTATATCAGACCCCCCCCCCTATCCTCCCTGAGTTGTATCGGACCCCCCTATCCTCCCTGATTTATATCAGACCCCCCTATCCTCCCTGAGTTGTATCGGACCCCCCTATCCTCCCTGATTTATATCAGACCCCCTATCCTCCCTGATTTATATCGGACCCCCCTATCCTCCCTGATTTATATCAGACCACCCTATCCTCCCTGATTTATATCAGACCCCTCCCTATACTCCCTGATTTATATCAGAAAATCCTATCCTCCCTGATTTATATCAGACCCCCCTATCCTCCCTGATTTATATCAGACCCCCTATCCTCCCTGATTTATATCAGAAAACCCTATCCTCCCTGATTTATATCAGACCCCCCTATCCTCCCTGATTTATATCAGACCCTCCCCAATCCTCCCTGATTTATATCAGAAAACCCACTATCCTCCCTGATTTATATCGGACCCCCCCCCAATCCGCCCTAATTTATATCGGACCCCCCCTATCCTCCCTGATTTATATCAGACCCCCCTATCCTCCCTGATTTATATCAGACCCCCCCTATCCTCCCTGATTTATATCAGACCCCCCCTATCCTCCCTAATTTATATCAGACCCCCCTATCCTCCCTGATTTATATCAGAAAACCCACTATCCTCCCTGATTTATATCGGACCCCCCCCCAATCCGCCCTAATTTATATCGGACCCCCCCTATCCTCCCTGAGTTGTATCGGACCCCCCTATCCTCCCTGATTTATATCAGACCCCCTATCCTCCCTGATTTATATCGGACCCCCCTATCCTCCCTGATTTATATCAGACCACCCTATCCTCCCTGATTTATATCAGACCCCTCCCTATACTCCCTGATTTATATCAGAAAATCCTATCCTCCCTGATTTATATCAGACCCCCCTATCCTCCCTGATTTATATCAGACCCCCTATCCTCCCTGATTTATATCAGAAAACCCTATCCTCCCTGATTTATATCAGACCCCCCTATCCTCCCTGATTTATATCAGACCCTCCCCAATCCTCCCTGATTTATATCAGAAAACCCACTATCCTCCCTGATTTATATCGGACCCCCCCCCAATCCGCCCTAATTTATATCGGACCCCCCCTATCCTCCCTGATTTATATCAGACCCCCCTATCCTCCCTGATTTATATCAGACCCCCCCTATCCTCCCTGATTTATATCAGACCCCCCCTATCCTCCCTAATTTATATCAGACCCCCCTATCCTCCCTGATTTATATCAGACCCCCCCCCATCCTCCCTGATTTATACCAGTCCCCCTATCCTCCCTGATTTATATCAGACCCCCCCTATCCTCCCTGATTTATACCAGAACCCCCCTATCCTCCCTGATTTATATCAGCCCCCCCCCCCATCCTCCCTGATTTATATCGGACCCCCCCCCTATCCTCCCTGATTTATATCAGACCCCCCTATCCTCCCTGATTTATATCAGACCCCGCTATCCTCCCTGATTTATATCAGACCCCCCTATCCTCCCTGATTTATATCAGACCCCCCTATCCTCCCTGATTTATATCAGACCCCCCCCCTATCCTCCCTGATTTATATCGGACCCCCCCCATCCTCCCTGATTTATATCAGACCCCCCTATCCTCCCTGATTTATATCAGACCCCCCTATCCTCCCTGATTTATATCAGACCCCCCTATCCTCCCTGATTTATATCAGACCCCCCCTATCCTCCCTGATTTATATCAGACCCCCCTATCCTCCCTGATTTATATCAGACCCCCCTATCCTCCCTGATTTATATCAGACCCCCCTATCCTCCCTGATTTATATCAGACCCCCCCCCCTATCCTCCCTGATTTATATCAGACCCCCCCCATCCTCCCTGATTTATATCGGACCACCCTATCCGCATGTCCTTCCTCCCTCACGTATTTATTTGGCTTCTCTATAAATGCATCCATTCTATTTTCAGAAGAGGACTGGAGGTTATACTTTTTGTGACAAGACAGGATTATCCTGCCTGCTCCTGCCATTGAATCAGTCCGTGTTTGTTCACGCCGCAGGCACAGCTCTTTGCCTCTCACCGGCAGGTATGGGGCACTGGTGGGGTGCACAATCTGGCATCCAGGTGCCCCAGTGGGCATTGCCCACCTGTTCAACTCCTCCTCTCACATCACATGTCTGGTAGCAAGGGAATGGCATGCCAGCCTGAACAATCTGCCATTTGACCCTTTCCCCCCCTACCCTCTCCCACCCACCTACCTGCCCATATGTTCATACACGGCCTGTGCAATCTGTGTGTGTGCAAAGGCACATTGGCAGCTCAGAGGTCTGGCATAAAAGACAGTCAGTCCTTCTTTTAACTCTCCAAACTGGTTCCTCCTCACCTTGTAATCTCTCATCCCCCCACACCACTCAAATGTTCTCTTGGTTGCAAGGCCACAGTCTACCTTCCGTAAGGCCAGGATCACCCAAACCTCTGCCGCCCGTGGCCGAGTTCGTACAAAGTCCCCCGCAGCTCTCGCCCCTGTGCTTGCTGGTTTACATTGATTCCTGGACTGGCAACGCTGCATTGTTAAAGTTTTCATCCAGTTTCTGGGACGGCACGGTGGCACAGTGGGTTAGCCCTGTTGCCTCACGGCGCCAAGGTCCCAGGTTCGATCCCGGCTCTGGGTCACTGTCCGTGTGGAGTTTGCACATTCTCCCCGTGTTTGCTTGGGTTTCGCCCCCACATCCTACACTAAATTGTCCCTTAATTGGAAAAAATGAATTGGGTACTCTAAATTTATTTTAAAAAAGTTTTCATCCAGGTTTCAAATCCCTTCACGGATTCACTTTTATAATAATACTACGAATAATAATCTTTCATATTGTCACAAGTAGGCTGACATTAACACTGCAATAAAGTTACTGTGAAAAGCCCCTCGTCGCCACATTCCGGCGCCTGTTCGGGTACACCGAGGGAGAATTCAGAATGTCCAATTCACCTAACAAGCATGTCCTTTGGGACTTGTGGGAGGAAACCGGAGGAAACCCACGCAGACACGGGGAGAACGTGCAGACTCCACACAGACAGTGACCCAAGCCCGGGAATTGAACCTGGGACCCTGGCTCTCTCCAAAGCCCCCTTGAACCCTGAAAGTCTCACTCCAGGATGTGAGTCTGTGATCCAGGCTGACAAGTCCCGTCCAGGACCAAGGGAGTGCTGCACTGGCAGAGGAGAAGTCTTTTGGATGAAATGTTCAATCGAGGCCCCGTCTGCGTTTCAGCGACATGTATAAGATCACATGGCCACTATTCAGAAAGGAGCAGAGTGCCTTGGTGTTCCTTAGCCAATGTATATCCCTTAACCATCCCTCAAACAAATCATCTAGTCATTAACACATTGCTCTTGGCGTGATCTTGCTGTCCACACATTGTCCGCCTTAATTCCTACACGAAAAAAGCACTTTGTTGGGACGTCCTGAGATTGGGAAAGGTGCGATACAGATGGTTTCAAAGTTGCCCGATGACAAGGGTCGACAGACAAATGCCACACTCGTCATCATTGAGGAGTGACATTCCTCGAGTCTCACACCAAATCATCTTTCCGCACTGCTCCGACAGATCCAGGATGTTCCTGCTGCCTCATCCCCAGGTCCCGGCCCCTAGCCGACGGCCCCTGTGGCTATTTCCATTTGGCTATTCGAATAATAAAACATTTTATGCACAGGAGCCGGGCACCAGAAAGCCGGTGCGAAACACCGCTCAGAGCGACACTGATATCACACTGCCTGCTGAGAGTAATTCAGGTGGAGTTTGTCTAAGGACAGAGTTTTCTGGCACTGCTTCATTAGCCTTGTGTGAGGTTTGACTCGATGTACACCACGGGAAACAACATTCTCACAGAAGGGAAACCGTGTATGATTTTCAGTGAAACGGATAGACTGTCTGATCCTTGATTCTGCCTCTCTCACCCTTTATTCGTTTTTCAGCAACTGTCCAAGGGACACCTTGGAACCCGTGTCAGCCATTCAGCCCCTCAAGCACGTTCGGCCTACCTGGGGTCCGTAACTCCGAATGCCCTTTGCCTGAAATAGAAACCTGCCAACCTCAGTTTCGTTCAGTCTGAGCGGTGTTTTTAGTGCAGAAAGCTCCAGATTTAAACAACCCTCGGGGTGAAGAGGTGCTCCCTCGCACCGCCCCGAAAGATTCTGCCTCTGCTGCATTGCTGCTTGTTCTGGAGCTCTCCCGATCAGCAGAAATTGTTTCCCTCTTTCTTCCTTGTCGAATCTCTGCCCCAGCTTAAAAAATTTAATCAGATCGCCCTTTATATTTCCAAAACAGGAGGGAATAGAATCTGACCCTTTAAGGCCTGGTACCATTCTGTTAAATCTGTGCTTCAGCCTTCCCAAGGTCAACAGACCGTTGCTGGAAAATGGGGTCTCATTCTTTCTCAATCCGCAGTCATTTGTTATCCTTCCAGCTGCTGGTGTTTCCCACATTTTCACTGTCTGTGCGTCTACACGTGTGAATCTGTGTACGTTTAGACAGACACCATAATTTTACTTCGCTGGAGGGAGGAAGATCGAGCTGTTTTTTAAAACTAGTTTCAAGTCTAATTCAAAAGGAGCCGTCTTGAATGTTCTCTGCTTGTGGGCGTTGCTAGTTAGGCCAGCATTTATTGCCTATCCCTAGTTGCCCTTCTGAAGGTGGTGGTGAGCTGCCTTCTTGAATCGCTACAGCCCTTCAGGTGTAGGCACACCCGCTGTGCTGTTAGGGAGGGAGTTCCAGGATTTTGCCCCTGGGACAGTGAAGGAGTGGAGATATATTTCCAAGTCAGGGTTGGCAGGGGTGTGCCCCTTTAAGAAATGTTTTTACCTTATCACATGGCTTCAGTGATGTCATTGTGTGGGTGGAGCTGGGCTGTGGCTCCAGGAGTTGATTTTACTTTCGCTTGGGGTTTGGAGCTGGTTTGTGGCTCTGAGTTTTTACTTTCGTTTTTCACTTTTAGCTGCTGTAGACTCAGACAGAGAAGTATTTTGGCCTGTCTCTCTATTTTCAATTTTAAAGAGTTATTCCAAGGAAGAAACCCAATGAGTTTAGTTACTGCTGCTTTGGTAAAAAGAGGTTTCTGGTTTATGGGAGCTTGTTATTGAATTGGAACAGTTAAGGGGGAATTTATTAAGGGTCATATATAGATTACTGTAGCTGTGCAGGGTCTTTATGTTTGCAGTTGATAATAATTCTTACTGTGCGTGTTTTTACAAATATTAACGAAATTTGTAGAATAAAGCTTGTTTTTCTTATTAAAAGCATCTAAGAACTCTGTTGAATAACACTGAAAGGCAGGCTCTTGTGCTCATCGTAACCAAACTCCATAATCTGTTGCAGGCCAGGAGATCTCCATAATATACTTTGGAATTGTTAAACCACGGACAATAACAGGGTGATGAGTGACTTGGAGGGGAGCCTATAGTGGTGGGTTCCCAGGTATCTGCTGCTCTTGTCCTTCGAGATGGTAGTGGTTGCGGGTTTGGAAGGTGCTGGCTAAGGAACCTTGGCGAGTTACTGCAGTGCATCTTGTAGATGGTGCACACGGCTGCCACTGTGCGGCGGTGGTGGAGGGTTTGAATGAGTGTGGAAGGGGGAGCAATCAAGCGGGGCTGCTTTATCCTGGATGGTGTTGAGCTTCTTGAGTGATGTTGGAGCTGCGCTCATCCAGGCAAGTGGAGTGTATTCCATCAGACTCCTGTCTTGTGCCTTGTAGATGGTGGACAGGCTTTGGGGGGGCGGGGGTCAGGAGGTGAGTTACTTGCCGTAGGATTCCTAGCCTTTGACCTACACTCTAGGTTCGTCAGAAACATGGTGCAGGGTTTATTAGGAGATGTGCCCTTCCGTTACAAGGTGGAGAACTGAAAGCCCTTGGTGGAGAATTTGGATAGACAGCTGGTTCATGATGCAGAGCAAGGCCAACAGCGTGAGTTCAATTCCTGTATCGGCTGAGGTTATTCATGAAGGGCCTGTCTCCTCCCATACCGCCGGAGGTGTGGTTAAACCACCCCTCAAAGGGGAAAGCAGCCTATAGTCATCTGGTACTATGGCAACTTTACGTTACCCACGCCCTGCAAGAATTTTGGATGTTTCAATGGATCACCTCTCATTCTTTGAAATGTGAGAGATTAGCGGCCCAGTTTCCTCAATCTCTTAGAATCTTATCAGAAGATAATCCCCACATCCGTTGTGAATCTTTGCTGCACTCCCTCTTGTTGTTTTATGTAATTTGGAATAACACAAGCTGTTGCAGTTTTGAGTAAAAGATGCTCCAGACTTTGAATAATAATAATAATAATCGCTTATTGTCATGAGTAGGCTTCAATGAAGTTACTGTGAAAAGCCCCCAGTCGCCACATTCCAGCGCCTGTTCGGGGAGGCTGGTACGGGAATTGAACCCGCGCTGCTGGCCTTGTTTTGCATTACAAGCCAGCTGTTTAACCCACTGTGCTAAACCAGCCCCTGAAGTGAGTTCAATGTGTTTTATTGAACGAAGCACAGTTCTCAATGAGTTCGACTCTCTGCTAATCCAAATGTAGTAACTCAGTCTGACTGAACCAGCCTTGCTCTGAGCCACGTGCTGGGGTGTGATGCTGAGTAGACACCCTGTCTCACTCTGTAGATGTTGGTCTGTGGAAAGAGGTGGGGTGTGAGTGCCTCATCCCTTTTATAGTGAGATGCCACCCCTGAGTGTCCTGACTGCTCATTGGTCATTGTCCTATGTGTTCATTAGCTGCATGTTTGCAGATCATGACATCTCTATGGCAACTAAATCCGTCCTTCGATAAGGAAACCAAAACTGTACACAATGCAGTATAATTGCAGCAAGACATCTTGTGCTCAAATCACCTTGCGATGAAGGCCAACATTTTAAACAATTACTTCATGGGATGTTGGCCTTGCTGGGCCAGCATTTATTGTCCATTCCTAACTGCCCTTGAACTAAGTGCCTTTCTGGGCCGTTTCAGAGGAAAGAGTCAACAACATTGCTGTGGGGCTGGAGTCACGTACTTGGCCGGGAATCTCCGCCGGGGGGATTCTCCATTTTGCCGGCGCCCGTGGGTTTCCCGACGGCGTGGGGCTGCCCCACCACGGGAAACCCCATTGACCGCCTGGCGTAACGGAGACTCTCGCCGGCAGGTCAGAGCAGAAAGGTGGCTTGGCGGGGCGGAGAATCTCGCCCAAAGCCTGCCCTGAAGAACATTAGTGAATACGATGGGTTTTTACGAGGATGGGGCTGGTTTTGCTCACTGGGCTAAATCGCTGGCTTTTAAAGCAGACCAAGCAGGCCAGCAGCACGGTTCAATTCCCGTACCAGCCTCCCCGGACAGGCGCCGAAATGTGGCGACTAGGGGCTTTTCACAGTAACTTCATTGAAGCCCACTCGTGACAATACGCGATTTTCATTTAATTTCAAAGACTTTTCATTCCAGGTTTTTATTAAATTCAAATTTCACCACCTGCCGTGATGGGATTTGAACCTGGGTCCTCAGAGCCTTGTTCCTAATCCTTATAAACAAGGACACCAAGGACCCTTTGGGCGTCCACACTTCTCAACCTATCACCATGTGAAATTTATTCGCCCTCCCTGATTTTTTGTTGGGCAAGTGGATTGCGTCACATTCCAGTCCACCTGTCGTGTTCTTGCCCATTCGCTTGCCTGCCCAAGTCCCCTTCCAACCTCCTCACTACTTAAACCCTGGCCGAATTTTGTGTCATCAGAAAATTTGGGATACTACATTTGGTCCCCGTTTCCAAATCCCTGATCTAGATTGAGAATATCTGCGGCCCAAGCAGGAAGGGAGAAACTGGGAAGTGAGTGGTTAACAGAGGTTAGGGATTTAAACAATTGCCCAATGAACCAGAGGAAATGAGAAGTAATTGGCCGGAATTTTCTGGCCGTTCGCTGGGGGCGGAATTCTTTGGGCCCACCGGCAACACAACCCCCACCCTCGGTTTCCCGGCAGAATGGGGAGACCTCGATGGGAATTCCCATGAACAGTGACGGGAACAGAGAATCCCGCCAGCAGCGAACGGCCGGGAGGTCAGAGGTCGGCGAATCCAGCCCATTGTTTCTCACAGAGGGTGGGTCAGATCTGGACTACACCGTCTGAAATAAGCAGCCTGCGCAGCATGGTGGCGCAGTGGTTAGCCCTGCAGTCTCACGCCGCTGAGGTCCCAGGTTCGATCACGGCCCTGGGTCACTGTTTGTGTGCAGTTTGCACATTCTCCCTGTGTTTGCGTGGGTTTCACCCACAAAATCCAAAGATTGAACATGCTAAATTACCCCTTAATTGGAAAAAAAATGAATTGGGTTCACGAAATTAAAAAAAAAAAAATTGCAATAAACAGCCTTAATCTTATCGCCAATTGTACCTGTCTGGGAACAACCAGCCACGTCTGGCACACACACACCCACACACCCTCACTGAAATCTCAACACTGACTGTGATCTGGAGCTCATCCAGTCCTCCACTTTCATTCAATGGGTGATTGAGGGAGAGACCTGGATCAATGAAGGGACAGTGCCAGAAAGGCAAGCTGAAATTGGCCTTTGTGATTCCTGTCGGCAGTGAGATGTGCAGAGTAAGTGCCAAGGCTCACGACTTCCTCAATAATGTCAGAACAAATCCCAGGAGTGTTTACTGCTGGCAGCTAGGATTTTCAGACACTTGAAGCAAACAAAGTGATGCTTTTATCTCCATCCACACAGTTATCCTATTATAATAGCAATACATTTCATCGACAGATAGAGAACTGACGCGAGCACGTACCTCCTTGCCCTTTCCGCCGTCAATCTATTAAAGGCCATGCTGGGTGTCATACTGACTGATATCTAATTTATCTCAAATACTGCTCTTCTTAACCCTGATGGTGCCCTGGTCTCTGGGTTCCTCCACTGAGGCAGAGACGGGTTACTGACAGTGTGAGGGAGCTAGACTAACATTAATGGATACAGTCAGTAACACAGAGTGCTGGGGGAGAGGGGTTACTGAGTGACAGTGTGAGGGAGCTGGATTAACATCAGTAGAGATACAGTCAGTAACACGGTGCTGGGGGAGAGGGGTTACTGAGTGACAGTGTGAGGGAGCTGGATTAACATCAGTAGAGATACAGTCAGTAACACAGGGTGCTGGGGGAGAGGGGTTACTGTGTGACAGTGTGAGAGAGCTGGATTAACATTAATAGATAGTCAGTAACAGAGTGCTGGGGGAGAGGGGTTTCTGAGTGACAGTGTGAGGGAGCTGGATTAACATCAGTAGAGATACAGTCAGTAACACAGGGTGCTGGGGGAGAGGGGTTACTGAGTGACAGTGTGAGGTAGCTGGATTAACATCAGTAGAGATACAGTCAGTAACACAGGGTGCTGGGGAGAGGGGTTACTGAGTGAGAGTGTGAGGGAGCTGGATTAACATTAATAGATAGTCAGTAACACAGAGTGCTGGGGGAGAGGGGTTTCTGAGTGACAGTGTGAGGGAGCTGGATTAACATCAGTAGAGATACAGTCAGTAACACAGAGTGCTGGGGGAGAGGGGTTACTGAGTGTCAGTGTGAGGGAGCTGGACTAACATTAATGGATACAGTCAGTAACACAGGGTGCTGGGGGAGAGGGGTTACTGAGTGACAGTGTGAGGGAGCTGGATTTACATCAGTAGAGATACAGTCAGTAACACGGTGCTGGGGGAGAGGGGTTACTGAGTGACAGTGTGAGGGAGCTGGATTAACATTAATAGATAGTCAGTAACACAGAGTGCTGGGGGAGAGGGGTTTCTGAGTGACAGTGTGAGGGAGCTGGATTAACATCAGTAGAGATACAGTCAGTAACACAGGGTGCTGGGGGAGAGGGGTTACTGAGTGACAGTGTGAGGTAGCTGGATTAGCATCAGTAGAGATACAGTTAGTAATACAGGGTGCTGGGGGAGCGGGGTTACTGAGTGACAGTGTGAGGGAGCTGGATTAACATCAGTAGAGATACAGTCAGTAACACAGGGTGCTGGGGGGAGAGGGGTTACTGAGTGACAGTGTGAGGGAGCTGGATTAACATCAGTAGAGATACAGTCAGTAACACAGGGTGCTGGGGGAGAGGGGTTACAGAGTGACAGTGTGAAGGCGCTGGATTAACATCAGTAGAGATACAGTCAGTAACACAGGGTGCTGGGGGAGAGGGGTTACTGAGTGTCAGTGTGACTGAGCTGGATTAGCATCAGTAGAGATACAGTCAGTAACACAGGCCGCTGGCGGGAGAGGGGTTACTGAGTGACAGTGTGAGGGAGCTGGATTAATATCAGTAGAGATATAGTCAGTAACACAAGGTGCTGGGGGAGAGGGGTTACTGAGTGTCAGTGTGACTGAGCTGAATTAGCATCAGTAGAGATACAGTCAGTAACACAGGCCACTGGGGGAGAGAGGTTACTGAGTGACAGTGTGAGGGAGCTGGATTAATATCAGTAGAGATATCGTCAGTAACACAGGGTGCTGGGAGAGAGAGGGGTTACTGAGTGTCAGTGTGAGGGAGCTGGATTAGCATCAGTAGAGATACAGTCAGTAACACAGGGTGCTGGGGGAGAGGGGTTACTGAGTGTCAGTGTGAGGGAGCTGGACTAACATTAATGGATACAGTCAGTAACACAGGGTGCTGGAGGAGAGGGGTTACTGAGTGACAGTGTGAGGGAGCTGGATTTACATCAGTAGAGATACAGTCAGTAACACGGTGCTGGGGGAGAGGGGTTACTGAGTGACAGTGTGAGGGAGCTGGATTAACATTAATAGATACAGTCAGTAAAACAGGGTTCTGGGAGAGGGGTTACTGTGTGACAGTGTGAGAGAGCTGGATTAACATTAATAGATAGTCAGTAACACAGAGTGCTGGGGGAGAGGGGTTACTGAGTGACAGTGTGAGGGAGCTGGATTAACATTAATAGATACAGTCAGTAAAACAGGGTTCTGGGAGAGGGGTTACTGTGTGACAGTGTGAGAGAGCTGGATTAACATTAATAGATAGTCAGTAACAGAGTGCTGGGGGAGAGGGGTTTCTGAGTGACAGTGTGAGGGAGCTGGATTAACATCAGTAGAGATACAGTCAGTAACACAGGGTGCTGGGGGAGAGGGGTTACTGAGTGAGAGTGTGAGGGAGCTGGATTAACATTAATAGATAGTCAGTAACACAGAGTGCTGGGGGAGAGGGGTTTCTGAGTGACAGTGTGAGGGAGCTGGATTAACATCAGTAGAGATACAGTCAGTAACACAGAGTGCTGGGGGAGAGGGGTTACTGAGTGTCAGTGTGAGGGAGCTGGACTAACATTAATGGATACAGTCAGTAACACAGGGTGCTGGGGGAGAGGGGTTACTGAGTGACAGTGTGAGGGAGCTGGATTTACATCAGTAGAGATACAGTCAGTAACACGGTGCTGGGGGAGAGGGGTTACTGAGTGACAGTGTGAGGGAGCTGGATTAACATTAATAGATAGTCAGTAACACAGAGTGCTGGGGGAGAGGGGTTTCTGAGTGACAGTGTGAGGGAGCTGGATTAACATCAGTAGAGATACAGTCAGTAACACA
The DNA here is from genome assembly GCF_902713615.1 of Scyliorhinus canicula. Lineage (NCBI taxonomy): Eukaryota > Metazoa > Chordata > Chondrichthyes > Carcharhiniformes > Scyliorhinidae > Scyliorhinus > Scyliorhinus canicula. The sequence goes on along the minus strand of NC_052152.1, from coordinate 5,984,743 downwards.
GGGTGCTGGGGGAGAGGGGTTACTGAGTGACAGTGTGAGGTAGCTGGATTAGCATCAGTAGAGATACAGTCAGTAACACAGGGTGCTGGGGGAGAGGGGTTACTGAGTGAGAGTGTGAGGGAGCTGGATTAACATCAGTAGAGATACAGTCAGTAACACAGGGTGCTGGGGGGAGAGGGGTTACTGAGTGACAGTGTGAGGGAGCTGGATTAACATCAGTAGAGATACAGTCAGTAACACAGGGTGCTGGGGGAGAGGGGTTACAGAGTGACAGTGTGAAGGCGCTGGATTAACATCAGTAGAGATACAGTCAGTAACACAGGGTGCTGGGGGAGAGGGGTTACTGAGTGTCAGTGTGACTGAGCTGGATTAGCATCAGTAGAGATACAGTCAGTAACACAGGCCGCTGGGGGGAGAGGGGTTACTGAGTGACAGTGTGAGGGAGCTGGATTAATATCAGTAGAGATATCGTCAGTAACACAGGGTGCTGGGAGAGAGAGGGGTTACTGAGTGTCAGTGTGAGGGAGCTGGATTAGCATCAGTAGAGATACAGTCAGTAACACAGGGTGCTGGGGGAGAGGGGTTACTGAGTGTCAGTGTGAGGGAGCTGGACTAACATTAATGGATACAGTCAGTAACACAGGGTGCTGGGGGAGAGGGGTTACTGAGTGACAGTGTGAGGGAGCTGGATTTACATCAGTAGAGATACAGTCAGTAACACGGTGCTGGGGGAGAGGGGTTACTGAGTGACAGTGTGAGGGAGCTGGATTAACATTAATAGATACAGTCAGTAAAACAGGGTTCTGGGAGAGGGGTTACTGTGTGACAGTGTGAGAGAGCTGGATTAACATTAATAGATAGTCAGTAACACAGAGTGCTGGGGGAGAGGGGTTTCTGAGTGACAGTGTGAGGGAGCTGGATTAACATCAGTAGAGATATAGTCAGTAACACAGGGTGCTGGGGGAGAGGGGTTACTGAGTGAGAGTGTGAGGGAGCTGGATTAACATCAGTAGAGATACAGTCAGTAACACTGGGTGCTGGGGGGAGAGGGGTTACTGAGTGACAGTGTGAGGGAGCTGGATTAACATCAGTAGAGATACAGTCAGTAACACAGGGTGCTGGGGGAGAGGGGTTACTGAGTGACAGTGTGAAGGCGCTGGATTAACATCAATAGAGATACAGTCAGTAACACAGGGTGCTGGGGGAGAGGGGTTACTGAGTGTCAGTGTGACTGAGCTGGATTAGCATCAGTAGAGATACAGTCAGTAACACAGGGTGCTGGGGGAGAGGGGTTACTGAGTGACAGTGTGAGGGAGCTGGATTAATATCAGTAGAGATATAGTCAGTAACACAGGGTGCTGGGAAAGGGGGGTTACTGAGCGTCAGTGTGAGGGAGCTGGATTAGCATCAGTAGAGATACAGTCAGTAACACAGAGTGCTGGGAGAGAGGGCTTACTGAGGGACAGTGTGAGGGAGCTGGATTAGAATCAGTAGAGATCCAGTCAATAATACAGGGTGCTGGGGGAGAGGGGTTACTGAGTGACAGTGTGAGGGAGCTGGATTAACATCAATAGAGATACAGTCAGTAACACAGGGTGCTGGGGGGAGAGGAGTTACTGAGTGACAGTGTGAGGGAGCTGGATTAATATCAGTAGAGATATAGTCAGTAACACAAGGTGCTGGGGGAGAGGGGTTACTGAGTGTCAGTGTGACCGAGCTGAATTAGCATCAGTAGAGATACAGTCAGTAACACAGGCCACTGGGGGAGAGAGGTTACTGAGTGACAGTGTGAGGGAGCTGGATTAATATCAGTAGAGATATCGTCAGTAACACAGGGTGCTGGGAGAGAGAGGGGTTACTGAGTGTCAGTGTGAGGGAGCTGGATTAGCATCAGTAGAGATACAGTCAGTAACACAGGGTGCTGGGAGAGAGGGGTTACTGAGTGACAGTGTGAGGGAGCTGGATTAATTTCAGTACAGATACAGTCAGTAACACAGGGTGCTGGGGGAGAGGGGTTACTGAGTGACAGTGTGAGGTAGCTGGATTAATTTCAGTAGAGATACAGTCAGTAACACAGGGTGCTGGGGGAGAAGGGTTACTGAGTTACAGTGTGAGGGAGCTGGATTAATTTCAGTAGAGGTACAGTCAGTAACACGGAGTTAGAGCATAAGACCATTAAACATAGGAGCAGAATTAGACCACTCGGCTCATTGCGTCTGCACCGCCATTCAATCATGGCTGGTATTTTTCTCATCCCCATTCTCCTGCCTTCTCCCCAAAACCCCTATCTAACTCTGTCTTAAAAACACTCAGTGATTTGGCCTCCACAGCCTTCTGTGGCAAAGAGTTTCACAGATTCACCACCCTCTAGCTGAAGAAATTCCTCCTCATCTCTGTTTTAGTCTGAGATGGTGTCCTCTGCTTCTTGTTTTTCCTACAAGTGGACACATCCTCTCCATGTCCACTCTATCAAGGCCTCGCCGTATCCTGTAAGTTTCAATAACATTCCCTCTCATCCTTCTCAACTCCAATGAGTACAGACCTAGAGTCCTCTACCATTCCTCATACAACAAGCTCTTCATTCCAGGGATCATTCTTATGAACCTCCTCTGGTCCCTTTCCAAAGCTTTCCTTAGATCCATCCTTCCTTAGACACGGGGCCCAAAACTGCTCACAATACTCAAAATGCAGCCTGACCTGAGCCTTATACAGCCTCAGAAGTACATCCCTGCTCTTGTATTCTAGCCCTCTCGACATAAATGCTAACATTGCATTTGCCATCCTAACTGTCGACTAAACCTGCACGTAAACCTTAAGAGAATCATGATCAAGGACTCCCAAATCCCTTTGTGCTTATGATTTTATAAGCATCTTCCCATTTCGAAAATATGTTGGAGGAGAGGGGTTTCTGAGTGACAGTGTGAAGGAGCTGAATTAACATCAGTAGAGATACAGTCAGTAACACAAGGCACTGGGGGAGAGGGGTTACTGAGTGACAGTATGAGGGAACTGGATTAACATCAGTAGATACAGTCAGTAACAGGCTACTGGGGAGAGGGGTTACTGAGTGACAGCGTCAGGGAGCTGGATTAACATCAGTAGAGATACAGTCAGTAAAACAGGGTGCTGGGGGAGAGGGGTTACTGAGTGACAGTGTGAGGGAGCTGGATTAACATCAGTAGAGATACAGTCAGTGACACAAGGTGCTGGGTGAGAGGGGTTACTGAGTGACAGTGTGAGGGAGCTGGATTAACATCAGTAGAGATACAGTCAGTAACACAGGGTGCTGGGGGGAGAGGGGTTACTGAGTGACAGTGTGAGGTTGCTGGGGGAGAGGGGTTACTGAGTGACAGTGTGAGGGAGCTGGATTAACATCAGTAGAGATACAGTCAGTAACACAGGGTGCTGGGGGGAGAGGGGTTACTGTGTGACAGTGTGAGGGAGCTGGATTAACATCAGTAGAGATACAGTCAGTAACACAGGGTGCTGGGGGAGAGGGGTTACTGAGTGACAGTGTGAGGGAGCTGGATTAGCATCAGTACAGATACAGTCAGTAACACAGGGTGCTGGGGGAGAGGGGTTACTGAGTGACAGTGTGAGGGAGCTGGATTAACATCAGTAGAGATACAGTCAGTAACACAGGGTGCTGGGGGAGAGGGGTTACTGAGTGACAGTGTGAGGGAGCTGGATTAACATCAGTAGAGATACAGTCAGTAACACAGGGTGCTGGGGGAGATGGGTTACTGAGTGACAGTGTGAGGGAACTGGATTAACATCAGTAGAGATACAGTCAGTAACACAGGGTGCTGGGGGAGAAGGGTTACTGAGTGACAGTGTGAGGGAACTGGATTAACATCAGTAGAGATAGTAACACGGAGTTGGAGGAGAGAGTTTACTAAGTGACTGCTGATACACAATGGCTCGTAGCATTTCCCTTTCAGACATGCGAGTTCCTGGAGGGTCAGGTGACTCGATCAGACGATGAGAATGGAGGACGGAGTTCAGAGACTTGGGACATGTCTCTTTTATCTCACTCTGTGTATACTCTCCGTCGTTGGGTGGGTAGACCTCGGTTCTCGAGCCGTCACTGACCGGGTAGGCCTCGGTTCTCGAGCCGTCGCTGACCGGGTAGGCCTCGGTTCTCGAGCCGTCGCTGGCCGGGTAGGCCTCGGTTCTCGAGCCGTCGCTGGCCGGGGAGGCCTCGGTTCTCGAGCCGTCACTGGCCTGGTAGGCCTCGGTTCTCGAGCCGTCGCTGGCCGGGTAGGCCTCGGTTCTCGAGCCGTCACTGGCTGGGGAGGCCTCGGTTCTCGAGCCGTCGCTGGCCGGGGAGGCCTCGGTTCACGAGCCGTCGCTGGCCGGGTAGGCCTCGGTTCTCGAGCCATCGCTGGCCGGGTAGGCCTCGGTTCTCGAGCCGTCGCTGGCCGGGTAGGCCTCGGTTCTCGAGCCGTCGCTGGCCGGGTAGGCCTCGGTTCTCGAGCCGTCGCTGGCCGGGTACGACTCAGTTCTCGGGCCGTCGCTGGCCGGGTAGGACTCAGTTCTCGAGCCGTCGCTGGTCCGGAGCAGAGGTCCGGGAGCAGCGGCGTATTCAGGATACCGATGAACTAATCAAGAAAACGTGCAGTGCTGGTTGGAGGAATCTGAGGACATCCTCTGCGATTGCTTGGAGACTGCGGACTGGTCCATATTCAAGGCTGCGGCAGCTAACCTGGACGAGTACACAACCACCATCACAGACTTCATCAGTAAGTGTGTCGAGGACTGTGTACCAAAGAAGACAATATGGGCATTCCCCAATCGGAAACCCTGGCTCAATCAAAAGGTTCACGCCCTGCTGAAGTTCCAGACGGAGGCGTTCAAGTCGATGACCCTGACCTATATAAGAAATCCAGGTACGATGTACGGAAAGCCACCAGAGATACAAAGACAATATCGCATCAAACTAGAGTCCCAGGCCAACGACACTAACACACGACTACTATGGCACAGCCGATACAAGATCACCGGCTATAAAGCAAGGCCAGGCGGAATATCTGGGGCTGGAGCATCCCTACCCGATGATCTGAACAAGTTCTATGCCCGCTTTGAGCAGTCAGCCAATGTATCAGTGCCACCCGCCCCAACAGCCCTGGACACACCCATACCCACTATTACAGCCTCAGGGGTAAGAGCTGCCTTCTTGAATGTAAACCCGTGGAAAGCGACAGGCCCGATGGAGACCCTGGGCGAGCACTCAGAGCCTGCGCAGACCAGCTGGCGAGTGTATTCGCAGATATCTTCACCACCTCACTCCTCCGCTCTGAGGTTTCCATCTCCTTCAAGAAGACCACCATATTACCAGTACCAAGAGCAAGGTATCCTGCCTCAACGACTACCGACTGGTGACCCTGACGTCTGTTATCATGAAATGCTTCGAGTGGCTAGATCACTGCCTGCCTCCCACGCCTACAGCAGCAACCGGTCCACAGCAGGTGCTCTCTCTCTGGCCCTACAATCACCTCTTGAACACCTCGACAACAAGGACACCTACGTCAGACAGCTGTTCATAGACTACAGCTCTGCCTTCAACACTGCAGCCTTGGGTTTAACCCCTCCCTCTGCAGCTGGATCCTTCCTTATCAACAGACCGCAATCTGTCAGGATCGGCAACAGCATCTCCTCCACAATAGTCCTCAACACCGGTGCCCCGCAAGGATGTGTGCTCAGTCCTCTACTGTACTCCCTATACACACATGACTTTGTGGCAAGATTTAACTCCAACTCAATCTATAAGTTTGCGGATGATACGACTGTGGTGGCCGTATCTCAAACAACGACGAATCAGACAACAGAAGGGAGATAAATCACTTGATTGCATTGTGCACCGAAAACAATCTCTCTCTAAATGCTGGAAAGACCAAGGAACTGATCATCGCCTTCAGGAAGCGCAGCAAGACACACACTCCCGTCTGCATCAATAGCTCCGAAGTGGAGATGGTCGATAGCTTTAAGTTCCTGGGGGTCACCATCACCAGATCCTGGTCCGCTCACGTTGATGCAACAGTCAAGAAAGCCCAACAACATCGCTACTTCCTACGGAAGCTAAAGAAATTTGGCAAGTCTGTATCGACTCTCACAAACTTCTACAGATGTGCCATAGAGAGCATCCTATCCGGCTGCATCACAGCCTGGTATGGCAACTGCTCGGTCCAAGATCGCAAGAAACTGCAGAGTGTGGTGAACTCAGCCCAACGCATCACACAAGCTTGCCACCCCCACATTGATTCTGTATACACCTCCCGCTGCCTCAGGGAGGCAGACAGCATTGTCAGAGACCCCTCACACCCGGGCATTTCCCTCTTCCAGACCCTTCCATCAGGCAGAAGTCTGAAGACCCGCACGTCCAGACATAGGAACAGCTTCTTCCCCACAGCTACAAGACTCCTCAACGACTCTCCCTCAGACTGATCTGTTCCCTGTAAGAACACTATTCACGACGCCCTATGCTGCTCTTGTTTCGCCCCTTGTTCCGCACTGTATCCAATCACTGTTCGTCGATGTACCATTTGTTAATGAACTCTGTCATTATTCTTTTTGTCTACTATGTATGTACTGTGTACATTCCCTTGGCCGCAGAAAAATACTTTTCACTGTACTTCGGTACATATGACGATAAATATCAACCAATCAATATAGTTTCTTACTTTAATAAACCATTCATTCGTTAATCTACCTGGTGGTCACCTGTGTGTACAGTTTTCAGAGTGGGCAGCTCCAGCTGTACCAGTGGTGAAGCCAGATAAAACCTTCAGAATATGCAGGGACATGAATTAACTGTGAATCAGGCAGACAAATTGGACTGGTAACCAATACCAATAATTGAAGATTTATATGCTGAATAAGCAGGTGGTTTAACTTGCACCAAACCTGATATGAGTCATGTGTGCCAACCATTAGAGATGGACGATACCTCCAGGGAATTATTCACCAAAAGCAACAACAAAGGCTTACACCAATATACCTGGTCAACCTTCAGAGTCTCATGTCTCTGTGAGATGTTACAGTGCACGATGGGATGTTTACTGCAGGACCTGCCCAAGGCAATTGTCTACCAAGGTGGAGTGCTGATTACACGGGAGACTCCAAAGAGAGGTGCCTCGCAAATCTCGAAGTCTTAAAAAGATTTGAGAAGGCTAGAGTAAGGCTGACAAGAGACAAACGTATGTTCCAGGCTGATGAAGTGATGTACTTAGTATTTGGGGTAGACGCCAAAAGCTGTGCCCTATTGCAGAGAAGGTCAAAGTGATTAAAGATGTACATGCCCCCAAAAATACTTCCGAATTAAAATCCTTTTCAGGAATGGTGAACTATCATGGCAGATTTATCCCCAATCTGTCCACATTGTTGGCACCCCTACACACACCACTCAAGAAGCACCAGAGGTGGTGTTGGAAGGACGATCAGAAAGATGCCATTGAACAGGTCAAACTAGCTTTGTAGTCATCTAGTTTCCTGGTCCATTTTGACCAATCAAAAATGATGATCCTTGCCTGTGACATGACGCTTTACGGAATACGGGCAGTTTTGGCCCATAACACAGAAGATGGGGCAGCGAGGCCGTCACCTATACCTCGATGACCCTGACCAATGCTGAACAAGCTTACTCTCAAAGTGAAAAGGAGGGAACTAGTTGTAACATTCAGAGTGAAAACATTCCATCAATGTGTCTAAAAATGACATTTCATTGTCGTTACTGACCATAAACCCCAGTAGGATTATTCGAGGAGAATAAGGCAATTCCAGCTGCATCCCAATACTGAGCTCCATTGTTGGCAGCCTACAAATACACATTTCAACATAGACTGAGAACCCACATTTCCAACACAAACACTTTGAGCTGTTTTACCCGACGTCACAGTTTACCGTCTCCACCAGTACAACAGGAGGTTAGTTCTGCTTTGCACTTTCTTGGTACGTTGCCAGCGTCGGTGAGGTAGTTCACGTTTTTGACCCAAACGGACCCTCTTACTATCTTGAGTCAAGCACATAGTCCTCCAAGGCTGGTATGACAACAGGTCTGAGCAGCTACAACCCTTTCAGATAAGAAAAGATGAGTTAACTTGCGAAGACAGTGTGTTATTATGGGTGGCAAGGGCAGTCATTCCCATTCCCGTTAGAAAGCTGTAGGAGTTATGCCCAGCCTGGGATGACAAAGGTGAAGATGTTTGCACATAGTTTACGTGTGGCGATTCGGGATGGATATCGATATAATCTGATCAACAATGTGACCAGTGTCAAATGCAGCAACACTTGCCACCCACAACCCTCATGCACCCTTGGGAGTGGCCAGGTCAACCCTGGTGAGACCATACATCGACCTCGCAGATCCATTTACAGGCTCCATGTTCTTGCTTATCGTTGACACTCACTTCAAGCCGTTGGAAATACACAGAATGAAATCCACGTCCTCATCAGCGGCGATAGAAAAATTGCAACAGACTTTTGTCACCCATGGGTTGCCCGAGGTTCAGGTCCCAGATGTGGGACTGTTTCTACTGGTGAAGAATTCCAACATTTCATGGGAACCAACAGCATTTATCATCTTCAAACTGCTCCCTATCACCCAGGTAAACAGATGTGATCACATAGCCAGGATAGAAACATGGTTACAAGGAGATCAAAACTGGGAACTTAATATTCAAGGACATTTGACCTTTTGGAACGGCAGGAAAGAAGAAAAAGGTGGTGGGTAGCACTCTTAATAAGAGAGAAAATGAGGATAGTTATGAGAGAGATGTAGAGTCCATTTGGGTGGTGGTAAAAAACAGCAAGGAAAAGAAGACATGGGAGGAGTGGAGTACTGTCCCCCAAACAGTAGGAAAGGGTATAAATCAACAAATAATAGGTGCATATAAATCGAATACAGCAATAATTATGGGAAATTTTAATTTCATGTTGATTGGGTTAATCAAGTTGTTACGGGTAGCTACATCAACAAATTCATAGAGTGCATTATGGATAGTTTCCTAGAGCAATATGTCATGGAGCCATCCAGGGAACAGGCTATCTTGTATCTGGTGATGCATAATGAGACAGGTTTAATAAACGATACCTGAGTAAAAGATCCCTTCAGAAATAGTGATCACAACATGACAGAATTTAATTTTCAGTTTGAAAGTGAGAAATTTCGATTGGAAACAACTGCATTTAACTTAAATAAAGGGAATTACAATGAAATTAGGTAGAGTTAGCTAAAGTGGTCTGGGCAGATAGATTAGCAGGAAAGACAAGCGGTGGCTCACGTTTAAGGAGACAATTGATGACTCTCAACAGAAATATATTCCAGTCAGGAGGAAAGATTCTCAGAGAGGGATAAACCAACCAGGGCTAACCAAGGAAGTTAAGGAGAGTATTAGGTTGAAAAGAAAAAGCAAACAAGGAGGAAAAAGTCAGTGATAGACACGAAGAGTGGCATAAATTCAGAATCTAGGAAAGAACTAAAAAGATACTCAAGAAACAAAAAAGAAACTATGAGGTCAAACTGGCGAGGAATATAAAAACTGACAATCCGAGCGTTAAATATATAAAATGGAAGAGAAAAGTCAAAGTGAACATAGGCTCCTTAGAAAATGAATCTGGGGAGATAATTATGAGGAACAAGGAAATGGCGAAGGAGTTAAACAGATATTTTGCATCAGTTTTTATGGTGAAAAGTGCTGGTTTAGCACAGGGCTAAATCGCTGGCTTTTAAAGCAGAGCAAGGCAGGCCAGCAGCATGGTTCAATTCCCGTACCGGCCTCCCCGAACAGGCGCCGGAATGTGGCGACTAGGGGCTTTTCACAGTAACTTCATTTGAAGCCTACTTGTGACAATAAGCGATTTTCATTTCATTTCATTGCATTTCATTTTTCATTTCATTTCGTGAAAGATACTTTGAACATCCCATTAATAGTGAAGAGGAGTTAAATACCATGACCGTCACTAAGGAAGCAGTATTAGACAAACTAATGGGACTAGAGGCAGACAAGACCCCGGGCCCAGATAGCTGCATCCAAGGATCCTCAAGGAGTAGCTACAGAGAGAGTGGATGCATTGGTTGTAATTTTCCAAAACTCTTTGGATTTTGGAGAAGTACCGAAGGTTTGGAAAACTGCCCATGTGACATTCCTATTCAAAAAGGGAGAGAGGCAAAAAGCGGGTAACTACAGGCCAATTAGCTCAACATCTATTGTTGGAAAAATGTTGGAAACAATCATCAATCATTAAGGAAGTGTAAGCAGCACATTTGAAAAATCATAATCTAATTTGCCTTCACCACACTCTCAGGCAGGTCCAAAACAGTCACTGTATAAAAAGTTTTATTTATGTCGTCTCTGGTTCCTGCGCCCGAAAACCACCGATGTCCTTTCATAAGGAAACCCAGTCTTACAGTGACTCCAGACCCTCAGCAATGTGGTCAACTCTTAAATCCCTCGAAACAGCCCGGCAAGCCACTCAGTTGTATCAAACCGCTTTGTGAAGCATTGTTTTCCACCTTGGCGGGCGCGCTATCAGAGGACAATGAATTCCTGCCCTGGCGGCAAGAAAATCAATGAAAACAATTTGATTGCAATGACCCACACGGTCGAATTGCCGACTGTCCAGAATAATGAAAGACCCAGCTCGTTGAGATATCAGCAAACTCGGGGCAGACGGATTCTCCGTCCCGCCAAGCCCCGTTTTTCCGGAGCGGGGTACCACTGCCGGCAGCGGGATCTTCCGTTCCGGAAGCCATCGGGAAATCCATGGGTGCAGCTGCGCTGCCGACGAAGCGGAGGGTCCTGCCGATGGGAATTCCGCAAAGGGAGGGTGAGTCAGGACTGAGCTAGCACCAACTCTTCAGAGTTAGTCGCACTATTGGAGCAGGCTGAGGATATTAATGTCACAAAAGCCAAACAGCTTACACAATCATCCAGTGCCCAGGTCAGATCATAACTCAGGGCCAGAATAATAGGGAGCCGCAAGGAGGACAATACCCTTGGCCCAGCCTCTCTCTCTCTCCCCCCCCGCAGTTAGCTCCATCTCCTCACAGTTCATATTTCATTCCACAGGATACTTAAACTGTGTGTCCGGAGCCTGATTTATTCTCTGAGAGAGGATCTGGGCTCCCAGGCAGCTTGTCATGTTGAACACAGCCTTATAAATCACGCTGAGTATGTTCCCAGGATGTTATTACAGGAACATTTGCCATTGATTCATCGGCTCAAAATCCCATCAGTGCTGCCTGCCAGAATTCCCACTGTTGCGCGAGACACTGACAAGGATTGATGTGACGGCCGGCATCCAGAGAGGATTTGCCTGGAGCTGCCGGGTGGTTTTTAGGTGACAAACGTGTCAACCGTGCCGCAGAGGGTCGCACTCCGACTTCTTGACTGACGATTGTGAGTTCATGTCCCACTCCAGAGTCTCCAGCACATACTCCAGGCAGGCATTCCCAGAGGCATCAGAGGCATTGCCCTTCAGACGTGGCACACTAAACCAAGGGACTCTCTGCCCTGCGGCATTGCCCCCTTGTACCTGACACCTTGCTGTTTAACACTGGACAGTCAACCCACCGCACTGTGTTGTTCGGTCTTCAATCCTGCGGCAGATGTTTGTCCTGGGGCAGCAGGGTTGCATAAGTGGTTAGCACTGTGGCTTCACAGCGCCAGGGTCCCAGGTTTGATTCCCGGCTTGGGTCACTGTCTGTGCGGAGTCTGTACGTTCTCCCCGTGTCTGCGTGGGTTTCCTCCGGGTGCTCCCGTTTCCTCCCACAGTCCAAAGAAGTGCAGGTTAGGTGGATTGGCCACGCTAAATTGCCATACGTGACCAAAAAAAAAAGGTTAGGAGGGGTTATTGGGTTATGGGGATAGGGTGGAAGTGAGGGCTTAAGTGGGTCGGTGCAGACTCGATGGGCTGAATGGCCTCCTTCTGCACTGTATGTTCTATGTTTGTCGGCCGCACTCATTCGTAGTCTGACCTGGGTGAGCGCAGTCACATGATGGGCTGGGCTGGCCTTGCAATTCCACTGGTGCAGGAGGTGGATGCTGCCTCGCGCGGACCACTGTTTTTGAGAGGGGTCAAACCGGGGCGGGGTTACCTGCTAGATCCCTCACCAGATCTTTGTTGATAACACTGGTGTCAACCACAATTTGCACATTTGTCCATGTTGCTGAAATTTGCTTCGGTTCACAAATCCTCAGGAATGGTGAGAGTGATTGAGGGCGCACATTCGGCACGTTCTAAAGGTCTTCATGGATTGGGCAATGCTGGGTGGGCTTGGCACTATTTCAGCACTTTTGCCGTCCAACTTAAAAACTCCACCCATTTGCAGACCAATCACATCCAGAAGGCACCCTCCGATACCCACTCTGACAGACTGACAGTGGGCACTATCTTCTCCGACTGCTCTGACTACAAGAGAAGTACATGAAACAGCACAGAGCTCTTTACTTTTCGAGATTTCACCAAAGCATTCAGCACCATCATCAGAGCAGAACGCTGGAAGATTTGGGGGATAGTTGGCTGCCCATCAAAGCCCCTCAGTCTCACCCCCACATGCATTGTGCTGTACAATTATATTGCACCACCTCGAAGAGTTTCAGGGTGAAGAGTGGAGGCAAACAGGCTCGTGTCCTCACCCCCACTTCGAGAACCATTTCAGAGGCAGACTTATCATTTCAAGGAAAGACAAGAGTTTCTCCGGGATGTCCCGACTAAAGTTTATCCTCACACCAAGATCGCATGAAAACAAATCATCTGGCGGCCATTGCCCTTTGTTGGAGCGTGCTGTGCACATTTGTCTGTTGTGTTTCTCTGCAATACAACAGTGACTACACTTTAGAGGCACTTTGTTGGCTCCACGCACTGTGACTGAGGGATAAATATCACCCAGCACACCAGGAGGATCATCAATCCGGATTAAGATGCTGAAGAGAGGGAGAAATGTGATGGATTTGATACTGTTTAAGATGGGGTGGAGTAGGTGAAGCAAAATGGAAGGTCAGTGATTGGCAGGAGCTAGGAGAGATTGCACAAAGTTGTTTAGGCAAGGGCACAGGACAAACGAAGTGCTAATTCCGGTGTGAAGGACTGTAGAAGGGGATAGCGGTATAAAGATAAAATATCAGAATGTGCTCGTAGGAGAACAAAGGTCAGTACTCGGGGAAAGCAAAACTTAAGAACAAGTGACGGATGATCCTGTGGGGTAGTGGGGAGCGGGGGCCAACAAAAATTTGGATGAAAAAATCGGGTGAGAGGTGGAAGGGACAGTTCACAGTCTCAAGTTGTTGAAATCAATGTTGAATCCGGAAGGCTGTAACACTCCTCGCCGGAAGATGTTTTCAGTTTACGCTGGGCATCTCTGGAATATTTCAGCAGGTTGAGGACAGACATGTGGGCACGAGAGCAAGACACTGAGGTGAAATAGCAAGCGACTGGAAGTTTGGGGTCCTGCTGGCAGACCGAGCGAAGGTGTTCGCAAAGTCTGTATTTGGCCTCTCCAATGTAGAGGAGACACATTGGGAGCAGCGAATACAGTCGATCAACCTGAAGCAAGTGAAACGCTGCTTCACCTAAAAGGAACATTTGGGGCTGAGGACAGTGAGGAGGTAAAGGGGCAGGCAGGGTTAGGGTTAGGCTTAGGGTTAGACTGCAGGGGAAAGTGCCCTGGGAAGGGGATGAGGGGTTGGGGGTGATGGAAGAGTAGAACAAACTGATTGGTTTTGCAGTTTATGCAGCGTCAACTTTGAACAGTCACGTTGTGTACCTTTAGAAATCTACATAACAAGTAGTCCCTCCCAAACACCTTCCTCGAGTTCAGAAAGCTTGCAAATCATCAGTGAACAAAACAAGGTTCTTGCATTTTCACAAGCTTTATTACAGCCAATAGATACTAAAAAGTGATAGGAAGTGAAAAAATAAATGCATGACAGGAAACCAAACTGCATTCAGTGTCAGCGATGATCAGTGTGCACTGTAACCCAACACGACTTGAAGGCGATGAATTATCTGAGGATTTCGCACCTTAACGAGGCGATTGAATCGGAGAAAGTCAGCCAATTTAATATATTGTAAGTGCTGCCTCTGTAATTGACATCTCTAGTAATAACACAGAAAGGGAGTTAATTGCCAGGTTATATATGTGGTGGGGTCTGGATTAGTTAATGAGCCTTTAAACAGATCATAACCGTTTCACACAAATCTACAAGAGCAATAAATTAACATAACTACGAATTCAGCATGCGGAAAGGGACATGTTGTCTCAGGTTTGACTGAGGATGTTACAGCATCAAGTGTGGCCTGAAGCTGAAATCTGTTCTTTTTGAATAGAACGTTCTGTTTTGCTTTTTAGTTATCGCTGGTTCAGTGGCCATGGGTTCAGCTCATGCTCCAGAGACTGGGAGGACTTGGTCAGAATGCGAAATGGTGTCTCAAACCAGGGCCTCACAAGGCTGCATACTTAGCCCCCTACTATACTCCCTATACACACGTGACTGCGTGGCACAATTTGGCTCCAACTCAATTTACAAGTTTGCTGATGACACAACCTTAGTGGGTCGGATCTCGAATAACGAGTCAGTATTCAGGAGGGAGATAGAGAACCTAGTGGAGTGGTGCAGTGACAACAATCTTTCCCTCAATGCCAGCAAAACTAAAGAGCTGGTCATTGACTTTGTGAAGCAAAGTATCGGACACACCCCTGTCTGCATCAATGGGACCGAGGTGGAGATGGTCAACAGCTTCAAATTTCTAGGTGTGCACATCACCAACAATCTGTCCTGGTCCACCCATGTCGAGACGCTACCACCAATAAAGCACAACAGCATCTATACGTTCTCAGGAAACTAAGGAAATTCAGCATGTCCACATTGGCCCTTACCAACCTTTACAGATGCACCATAGAAAGCATCCTATCGGGCTGCATCACAGCCTGGTATGGCAACTGCTTGGCACAAGACTGGAAGAAATTACAGAGAATCACGAAGACAGTCCAGTCCATCACACAAACCCATCTCCCACTCATTGACTCTGTCTACACCTCCCACTGCCTGGGGAGAGTGGGCAGCATAATCAAAGACCCCTCCCGCCCGGCTTACTCACTCTTCCAACCTCTTCCATCGGGCAGGAGATACAAAAGTTTGAGAACACGCACAAACAGATTCATAAACAGCTTCTTCCCCGCTGTCACCAGACTCCTAAACAACTTTCTTATGGACTGACCTGATTAATGTTACACTTTTGTATGCTTCACCCAATGCCAGTGTCTATGTATTTACATTGTGTACCTTGTGTTGCCCTGTTACGCATTTTCTTTTTATGTTATTTTATTTTCATGCACTAAATGATCTGTTTGAGCTGCTCGCAGAAAAATACTTTTCACTGCACCTCGGTACACGTGACAATAAACAAATCCAATTGATGTACCATCAATTCACGACAAGACGGTGAGAGCGAGTAAACATAGGCTTTATTATCCAGGAACTTGTCTCCCTGTGACTGCTGTAACAACTGAGCGCGGCCTCCAGGCGGCCGGTCTATATACCGTCTGGGGGGGAGGGCGGAGCCAGGGGCGGAGCCCACCAGGGTTCCAGCACAATACATGGAAGGAGATCATATTACCATTCCCTGGCCATAGTACTATACAGAGAACTTATATTATGGTGAATACATTAACCGCACCAATCCAATCCCCTACATTGGAGGAGTTTAGGAAAACTATTGCCTGCCATGGGCAAAGCTCCAGGTGCTGATGCTATTTTCATCAAGTATGGGAAACTATTACTTCTGCGGCAATTCCACCAAATTCTCTGCAACACACACGTCTTGGGGCACTACCCGCTCCCTCCAGAAAAGATTATGACCTTGTACAAGAACAAGGACAACCACAGAAATTACAACAACTATCCAGACACCTCCCTAATGAGCATCATGGGAAACCTATTTGCCTGTGTTATCGTGGTCCGACTGCAGGTTTTGGGCTGAATGCATCCACCCGAAGTCCCAGTGTGGCCTCAAATTGGAAGATGTATCATTTTACACAATTTCTCAGTCAGGCAGCTGCAAGAGAATTGCAGTGAAGAAAGGAAACTGCCATATACTTCCTTCACCAATCTAATGACGGCATTTAACCATGTGAGCAGAGGCGGTCTATGAAGCTGCTGGAGAAATGTGGCTGCCCACAGTAGCTGCTTAATGTATAGATCTCCTCTTTCCACTGCAGCATTATAAGACAGGCAACATCAGAACCCTGTGAGATCTGCAGTGGCGTCAGAGTTGCAGTCTGGCACTATTTGGCATATTCTGCTCTGACTTACTACCGTAGGCCTTTCGTTCATCCACTTACATACCAGAACTAATTGAAAGGTGTTCCGTTTTCTTCACCTGAGATCCAAGGCAAAGGTGTGCCAAGTGCTCCTGAAGGAATTCCTCTCCACTGACAGTGTCACACCAGCATTCCACACTGAGGAACCCATTCCGTGGCAAATGGACCAACTCTCTCACACTTGTAAAGAGCTTGCTGCAACATCGGCATCAGGAAAACGATTGTCATGGACCGGGTCAGCGCGGTAGCATAGTGGTTAGCACAATTGCTTCACAGCTCCAGGGTCCCAGGTTCGATTCCCGGCTTGGGTCACTGTCTGTGTGGAATCTGCACGTTCTCCCCGTGTCTGCGTGGGTTTCCTCCGGGTGCTCCGGTTTCCTCCCACAGTCCAAAGATGTGCAGGTTAGGTGGATTGGCCATGCTAAATTGCCCTTAAGGGTCCAGAATTGCCATTAGTGTTGGGTGGGGATAATGGGTTGTGGGGATAGGGTGGAGCTGTGGGCTTGGGTAGGGTGCTCTTTCAAAGAGCTGGTGCAGACTGGATGGACCGAATGGCCTCCTTCTGCACTGTAAATTCTATGAAAAGGATGTCGCCGTACCATCATCTATCAGCAATGATAATGTGACACTGGAGGTTGTCGACAGTTTCACATATTCAGACTCCAAAATTACCAGCAATCTTTCACCTGATGCTGAAATCAACTCACGAATCACAAATGCTGTTGCTGTTCTGTCCAAGCTGAGTAAGAGGGTGTGGCCCGACTGAGAACGTCAAACTGTCAGTCTCCCAAGTCTGCATCCTCAGCGCACTCCTTTACAGTGGTGAGACCTGGTCAACAAGGGCAGGGCAAAAGGCGGAACAGTTTCCATCTTCGGTGCCTCACATCATCTGCATCTCTTGGCAGGATAAGGTCACCAAATCAGAGGTCCTGGAGCATGCTTATTCCATCAGCATGCACTCACTGCCAAGCCAAAGATGTCTGCACTGGCTCGGACAGATTCATCTGATGCATGACACCGTACACCCTAAGACCTTCTGTACAGGTCTGTGGGTCAGGACCTCCTGGGCCTTCATATATCTGCGACCAAGACTCCAAAAGTGAGACATAGAGTCATAGAACAGTACAGCACAGAACAGGCCCTTCGGCCCTCAATGTTGTGCCGAGCCATGATCACCCTATTCAAACCCACGTATCCACCCTATACCCGTAACCCAACAACCCCCCCCCCCTTAACCTTACTTTTATTAGGACACTACGGGCAATTTATCATGGCCAATCCACCTAACCCGCACATCTTTGGACTGTGGGAGGAAACCGGAGCACCCGGAGGAAACCCACGCACACAGGGGGAGGACGTGCAGACTCCGCACAGACAGTGACCCAGCCGGGAATCGAACCTGGGACCCTGGAGCTGTGAAGCATTTATTCTAACCACCATGCTACCCTGCTGCCCATGAACATGACATGAACAGGGCTGCTAGACTGGGACTGCGGCATGTGGTGAGGGAACCAACAAGATGGAGAAACTCACTGGCCTCATCTTCATCTATCTGACTGCCGCAGATGCATGTGTCTGTGACAGTATTGGTGGGAATGATTGCTGTACAGTTCTTGTGGAGGCAAAGCCCGGTTTAACATCGAGGTCCACCATGTTGCGTGACACCACCACCTCAGTGGGTTCACTTCGAATAAATCTAGTGACTCAAAAATGGGCATGTATGAGGCGCTGTGACCCATCAGCACCAACAAATGTTACCAATGGTCCACTGTTGTCATATAAAATACGGGACAAGCTGGATGAATCAGCTCGTCATTCTCTGTCCCACAATTATCACCAATCACCATCCACCTCTGACTGTCAGGCACCACACTGCTCGGGGACAGCTCTTCAATCCCACAGCCAATCAGTAAATGGCCTTGACGGTCACTCAAACATCCATTTTCCCCCAGCTCCAATATTTTTCTGACCAATAAGCCACCTCCTCCTTTAAGTGCCATGCCCTAAGAGGCTGTTGGTGACCGTGGACCTTCCATTGCATTGGTCCATGATTACGCTGGACAAAGTCACGTCGTGGGAAGGATTTAGTGGGAAGGTTGATAATCAAACCGTTTGGCCACATTATGAATGGGCATCAAGTCCTGAAGTGAGACTTGAACCCAGAACTTCTGGCCCAGAGGTAAGGGGGTTGCTGCGATTCACCACTCGACCTCCAACAATCATTCCCACCAATCCCGAAACTAATAAATAAAAGCGCGACAAAAAAGTTAGATTTGTTCAGGATCAGTTTTGTTGAATTCTTGATGGGAAGAACATATCGACGATAGTAGAAATTATGAACAAGGTTAATTTCTATACAATTCCAATACTTCGCCACTCCCTGAAGGCACTCCTTCCCTGACCTGCACCCAGGCCGGGGGGGTTTATACAGCTAGGACTCTCCTGGTAGAGGGAACGCTCATATACCATGGAGGTCACGGAAATTCGTATTGTCCCGATCCTGGAGGGCTACGTTGGGATCACAACAAGCTCAAAAGTGCTTCAGATACAATGGGTTATGTAGACAAATGAGATTCCAGTTTGCACACTTCTCAGAAACAGCAACAAGATAATTGACCAGTTCATTTGTATGATACACTCGAGGGCTGAGCAAAGAGGATTGGTCAGGCCACGAACAGAGCCCAATGCTCTTCAAATAATGACAACGCATTTGCTACATTCACCTGAAAAGAGACAAGAGGCCGGAGATTAGCATCAAAAACACAGATTGACAAGTACATCGTATTTCACATTGAGAAACCCCACATCCAGAATCAACCGCAGAGCAGATCACAGCGACATAAATCTGAGGATAATAATCAAACTGCCCCAGACACTGGCCAGGCTGCACATTGTACTTAACGTCAAATCCAGTCATCAATAAACAAGGGAGTCAACCACATCTCTTATAAATCACCGGTTAGGCCACAGCTGGAGTGTTGAGTCAACATAATGGCTACCTGCAGTTGAGCATCTGTTAGTCTTCATCAGTATTGCAAAACACAACATTGTCCCCATCAAACACTCCCAGGACAGGTACAGCATGGGGTTAGATACAGAGTAAAGCTCCCTCTACACTGTCCCCATCAAACACTCCCAGGACAGGTACAGCACGGGGTTAGATACAGAGTAAAACTCCCTCTGTACTATCCCCATCAAACATTCCCAGAACAGGTACAGCACAGGGTTAGATACAGAGTAAAGCTCCCTCTGTACTGTCCCCATCAAACATTCCCAGGACAGGTACAGCACGGGGTTAGATACAGAGTAAAGCTCCCTCTACACTGTCCCCATCAAACACTCCCAGGTCAGGTACAGCACGGGGTTAGATACAGAGTAAAGCTCCCTCTACACTGTCCCCATCAAACACTCCCAGGACAGGTACAGCACGGGGTTAGATGCAGAGTAAAGCTCCCTCTACACTGTCCCCATCAAACACTCCCAGGTCAGGTACAGCACGGGGTTAGATACAGAGTAAAGCTCCCTCTACACTGTCCCCATCAAACACTCCCAGGACAGGTACAGCACGGGGTTAGATACAGAGTGAAGCTTCCTCTGCACCTGTTGCATTAAATTTCCATTTAAAAAGCTTTGCCCAATTGAGACAGTTTTGCACTCGATGTCACATTTCTCCTGAATCTTAATTTGAACTCTCACGGTTGATGGACAGAAGTGTTGCCCAGAGTTGCCGTAACCATCTCAGCGAGCGGGCTCTTCATTATCTGATTGGGTGGTTTCACGTCAGTGGAAACAACCGTTTGCTGGCATCTGTGGAAGTTATTTTTGGAGCTGACAAGTAAGTGTGTTCAAAGAAAATGACACAAAATATGGGATTTGTAACCAGTGACACCACCGATTAGTTCCTCAGGACTTCAGTCACCAGTTCCTGGAGCCTCACGGACTATCCTGCAGGATTGGAACACCTCCTCCTCTGAGCACCCCTGAGGTTCTGATATTAAACAAATGTCAAAAACTGCAGGACCATAGCAGCCACGACTGACGTTGATGTGACCAAACCTCCACCCTCGTCTCTGCGTTAATGCAGAAACTTATCTTCCAACCCACTTCACCATGGCAACAGAGATACTGTTCTTAACGCGCTGGAGTCTAATTGCAGTACATTAGCACTGACATATTGAGGAAGAATGTGTCACTTAAAGGAATAAATATACTGTTACCCCTGTTGTTGCTAACAAACATTGAGATTGAGCATCTTCTGCTGTCCTGTCAGCTCTCGGTAACACCAGTGAGGCAAAATATAGGAGATTTGTTTTTTTGCAGGACTATTGGGAAAGAACAGGGCAGTGGGAATATTGGGATTGATCTTTGGAACAGCCATCACAGATGCGATGGGCCGAGTGGTCCCCTTCTGTGTTGAATATTTCACTTGTATTTTGTTTGAAAGTTGGTATCCTTGCCTGTGTCTCAGTGAGTGTGGGATCTTCGGGGGCATGTCTCTCCTTTCAGTGATATCAAGGTTCTTATCCCTCTTCCCATCTTCCCAGATTCTCTTCTTCGTTCACCGGATGTGGGCGTTGCTGATGAGGCCGCCATTTATTGCCCTCCCCAAATTGCCCTCGAGAAGGGGGCAAACTATGTTCGTGGTTGTGACATAGAACATAGAATATAGAACATACAGTGCAGAATGAGGCCATTCGGCCCATCGAGTCTGCACAGGCCCACTTAAGCCCTCACTTCCACCCTATCTCCCCATCCCAATAACCCCTCCTAACCTCATGGAAACTAAGGGCAATTTAGCATGGCCAACCCACCTAATGTGCACATCTTTGGACTGTGGGAGGAAACCGGAGCACCCGGAGGAAACCCACGCATACACGGGGAGAACGTGCAGATTCCACACGGACAGTGACACAGCAGGGGATCGAACCTGGGACCCTGGTGCTGTGAAGCCACAGAGCTGACCACCGTGCTACCGTGACGTATCTGGGCGGCTCGCTGGGCAATCAATTATGAGTTAACCACATGGTTGTGGGTCTGGAGTCACATGTAGGCTAGACCGGGTTAGGAAGGAGAATTTTCTCTCTGAAAGGATATGAGTGAACCAGATGGGTTTATACAACAATCTGATAATAGGTTTTGGATCCAGATTTGTTGAATATATTTAAAATCTCCTGCTAGCGTGGTGGGGTTTGATCTCCAGCCTCCCCGAACAGGCGCCAGAATGTGGCGACTCGGGGCTTTTCATAGTAACTTCATTTGAAGCCTACTTGTGACAATAAGCGAGTTTCATTTTTCATTTTATTTCTCTGGATTTTACGGGGTGCTGTTGTCCCCAGTACCTGGTCAGTGGGGGGTCCACCCAGGGGAAGAATGGCTGCCCCACTCTCATTTACTGGGGATTTGGGGTAATATACTGGTATGGGTTCAGGATTGGTGAAGGGACAAAAAACAGAGTTGTTATTGAAAATATGGAAAGATGTGTCATTTGAAACATGGAAGTCTGGCAATATCTGGTCTGAGAGAAACATCAGAGGATACAGGGAAAGATCCCACAAAGGGTTAACAGCAGCTGCAAAGAGCAGGATTATAAAATGCAGATTCTTTCTCTCAAGCAGGCTTAGCAAACATATAGGATTCTTGTATGAAGCTAAAAACAATGGCTCACACCTTCATTGAAAGTAACTATCTTAGTAAGCAGCTGGAAAAGCATGGATGAAGGTTTCAGTTGAATTAGGTGACGAATGTTTAAAACAGGCAGGTCTTTCAAGTTATAACCAAGCGAATTTTAGCATAGAGCTAAAAGCAATGTTTCACACCTTCATTGAAATTAACTATCTGAGTAAGCAGCTGGAAAGGAAAGGATGAGGTTCAGTTGAATTTGGTGACAATTCTAGGTGTGAAGTTGTGCCGATATCAGGTAAATTAAAGAAAATTGGAGACAACCTGCCTACGAGAAACATAATTTAAAGCCAAAATCAAAGTCAAAGTTATGAGCTGGGGACACAATTGGAAAATAAAACTATAGAAATGACAGGAACCAAACCAAAATTCACACCTCTATTGAAACCAAAGCATTTTTGAATATCACAAAGGACCTTTGAATATCACAAAAGAAACAATGTAATCAGAGACCTGAGAGGTGAGGTCACGTCAAAATGAATACTTAGTTGTATTAGAATGTTTAGATCAAAGATACTTTTTACAATCAAAGTGAAATAAGTTACTTCGCAATTAGGTCATAAAAACTTAATAACTGTTAGAAAGAGAATATAAACCCAGAGACCAGAGTAGGAACTACCAGAACCAGAATTAACAGAGAAGCAGAGTAGGGACAAGAGAAGCAGAGTCAGCTTACAGCCACGGTCATGGGAAAGATAAGTCATAGCAGCCGAGCTAACCAGTGAATACATCTAAAGAAGAATAGACTAAAGAGGATTGATTGTCAAGTTGGGCCTGAATGTCCCTTCAACCAACCAGAAGGATCCTGAAGCAAGGTCTTTTTACCTTTCTGTAAAGACAGTAATTGCAGCTTTTAAAAGAAAAAAATATATAATAATAAAATAACTTAATTGAACCTGAAACAGTGGTTATTCCTAAGTCTACTTTACTTACTTAGCAATGCGGGACCCAGGATCGATGCTACTACGTGGTCAGTAGATGAAGTCTTTGGTGAAGGTATGGGTTATACCGGGGGATAACTTGAAAATATCGTTTGACCTGAATAGCACCCACCGAAGCCTGCATCGGAGTCAGGGAGTGAGAATCCCTGTTCACCATTAAGAATGTCGGCCCTTTTTTGGTATGGGGGAATTCTAAGAATAGTGGTGAGTTTTCAACAAGAGAGTGTAGGGATAAAGGGATCATACCCTGGTTGGCAGGCTGGGACTAGTGAGCTGACACTAGGATCAGTGCATGGGCCCCAGTTAATCACAATCCATATCAATGATGTGGGGACCACATGTTATCTTTCCAGGTTTGCTGATGAAGCCACATTTGGCGGGAATATGAGTTGTGAGGAGGACGCAAAGAGGCTTCAAGGGGGTGTAGACAGGCTGAGTGAGTGGGCAAGACCATGGCAGATGGAATAAAAGGTGGAAAAATGTCAAGTTAGGGAAAAACAGAAGGGCAGAGTATTTCGTAAATGGTGATGGATTGGGAAGTGTGGACGCCCACAGGAATCTGGGAGGCCTTGTTGCTGAATCACTGAAAGCTAATATCGAGGTGGCAGCAAGTAATTACGAAGGCAAATGGTATGTTAGCCTCAATTGAAAGAGAATTTGCGTATCGGAGTAATGAAGCCTTGCTGTAGCTCGATCAAGCCTTAGTGAAACAGCACGTGGACTATTGTGGACAGTTTTGGTCTCCTTGTCTAAGGATCAGTAGACTTGCCATAGAGGGAGGGCAGCAAAGGTCCACCAGTCTGATTTCTGAGAAGATGGGACTGTCCTATCTGAGGAGAGATTGAGGAGATTGGGCCTGGATTCTCTCTAGTTCTGAAGAATGTGAGGTGATCCGGTTGAAGTGTACAAAGATCTTCCAGGATTCGACAGTGTAGCTGCAGGAAGGATGTTTCCCCCAATCCGGTGGGTCTGGAACCAGGGGACACAGTCCCAGAATCAGAGGTGGGACATTTATGATGGAGGTGAGGAGGAATGTTTTCAGTTGGAGGATGGCGGATGTTCGGAATTCTCTGCCGCAGAGAGCTGTGTGGAGGCCCAGGCGTTGAGTATATTGAAAGCAGAGGTTGATAAGATTTCCAGACACCACTCACATCAAAGGACCCAGGGCTAGCGCGGGAAGACGACGCTGAGGTAGAAAAGCAGCCATGATCTCTTGCTAAATGGTGGATTGGCTCAAAGAACAAAGAACAAAGAAAGGTACAGCACAGGAACAGGCCCTTCGGCCCTCCAAGCCTGCGCCAACCATGCTGCCCAACTAAACTATAATCTTCTACAATTCCGGGGTCCGTATCCCTCTATTCCCATCCTATTCATGTATTTGCCAAGATGCCCCTTAAATGTCACTATCGTCCCTGCTTCCACCATCTCCTCCGGCAGCGAGTTCCAGGCACCCACTACCCTCTGTGTAGAAAACTTGACTCGTACATCTACTCTAAACCTTGCCCCTCACACCTTAAACCTATGCCCCCTAGTAATTGACCCCTCTACCCTGGGGAAAAGCCTCTGACTATCCACTTTGTCTATGCCCCTCATAATTTTGTAGACCTCTATCAGGTCGCCCCTCAACCTCCGTCGTTCCAGTGAGAACAAACCGAGTTTATTCAACCGCTCCTCACAGCTAATGCCCTCCATACCAGGCAATATCCTGGTAAATCTCTTCTGCACCCTCTCTAAAGCCTCCACATCCTTCTGGTAGTGTGGCGACCAGAATTGAATACAATACTCCAAGTGTGGCCGAACAAAGGTTCTATACAGCTGCAACATGACTTGCCAATTCTTATACTCAATGCCCCGGCCAATGAAGGCAAGCATGCCGTATGCTTTCTTGGCTACCCTCTCCACCTGTGTTGCCCCTTTCAGTGACCTGTGGATCTGTACACCTAGATCTCTCTACTGTCAGTACTCTTAAGGGTTCTACCATTCACTGTATATTCCCTACCTGCATTAGACCTTCCAAAATGCATTACCTCACATTTGTCCGGGTTAAACTCCATCTGCCATCTCTCCACCCAAGTCTCGAACGATCTAAATCCTGCTGTATCCTCTGACAGTCCTCATCACTATCTGCAATTCCACCAACCTTTGTGTCATCTGCAAACTTACTAATCAGACCAGTTACATTTTCCTCCAAATCATTTATATATACTGGCTTTGAAAATCGCTGGCTTTGAAAGCAGACCAAGCAGACCAGCAGCACGGTTCAATTCCCGTAACAGCCTCCCCGAACAGGCGCCGGAATGTGGCGACTACGGGCTTATCACAGTAACTTCATTTGAAGCCTACTCGTGACAATAAGCGATTTTCATTTCATTTCACATATACTATGAACAGCAAAGGTCCCAGCACTGATCCCTGTGGAACACCACTAGTCACAGCCCTCCAATTAGAAAAGCACCCTTCCATTGCCGCTCACTGTCTTCTATGACCGAGCCAGTTCTGTATCCAACTTGCCAGCTCACCCCGATCCCGTGTGACTTCACCTTTTGTACCAGTCTACCATGAGGGACCTTGTCAAAGGCCTTACTGAAGTCCATATAGACAACATCCACTGCTTTACCTGCATCAATCATTCAGCTCGATGGGCCGAATGTCCTACTCCCGCTCTTATACTTCTGCATTCTTACATTAGATTTCCTTGAATGGTGAAAATGAAGTGGTGATGAATTCAGGCGTTGATCTCGTGTGTGGGTTTTGAGTGTGAGAGGCATACAGCGAGGGAGTGATGCAAAATGAGGGCGAGAGGTTGAATCTGGTGGAGAGGCACACAGACTGGCAGAAGCAGAGAAAGGTAAAGAGACGGAGAGTGGATGTTAATTCTGGTGAAGGGGGTCTTGCCCGGAGAGCAGGTGAGAGCCCGTGCCGCCTCTCTTGGGGAAGTTCCAAAGTATTAAATGCCACTGAGGTAGTTAGGTGACCAGCAGTGGGTCGTCCCTGGCATCGTGGATCCCAGGAGTGAAAATGTCACCCCCCCACCTCCCATAGTCTGCTGACGAATCAGAGGCTCCTCATCACCCTCAACCTCACTGAGCGAGCTGCCAACAACACCCCTATCCTAGCCCCAGGGTCAGTGAGGGAAGCTGTGATGGGGGTTGCAGTTTGGGGGTTGGGGGAATGAAGGGACCAGAGGCTTCGGCAGCGAGGGCCAGGCAATGCCTCTTAGTAGCCTCCCCTTCCGAGACCTTTGATAAAGCACTGAGTGCCATTAATGATGCACTTCCCGCCAACCTGCCCTGGATTTTCCATGTGATCACTGTCCTGGAATATTGGGAGGGGTGGGATGAGGGCCTGAAGTAGGCCCCTAAAGGGCCTCAATCACTGGAGGGGTGGGAGGGCTGTCTACGAGCCTTCCTACTGTGGGCCTAATCAGGGCGATGACAGCGAGTACCCCACCTCTCACTCCCATCCCATCCCAATAAATGCCCTCCCTGCCTCCAAACCTACCGAGGGTGAGGGCATTAAATTCCTCCCCGAGAGGGAAAGAGGGAGACGGAAAGAGGAAGAGGTGCACGCACAGAAAGTGAGAGAGCGAGAGAGGGGCAGAAAGAGAGGGTGACGCGCACACAACGAGACAGAGGGCAGAGACGGACAGCAAGACATGCGGACAGCACAGAGTGAGTGGAAAAGAAGCATGTTGAAAGAGGGACACTCAGATGGAGGAGAGGAGGCAGAGGAAGAGAGAGGCAAACCAGAGGCAGAAAGAAGGTGAAGCAGAGTGAGAGAGATAGAGACACAAGGAGAGAGAGAGACAAAGAAAGACAAAGCCAGGAAGAGAAGGGACTAGACAGGAGAGAAATAGAGACAATTACAGGAAAAGGCAATTTTTAATCCTATTGCTGCCTGTGAGAAACACCATGGGAGAGCATTTAATTTAATAAGAGGGTATCAGGAAGAAAAATTAAACAGGTGTTTTCTCCAGAAAAATAAAGACAGCAGCACTTTCCCTCTGATAGAATTTGAATGAATGGACAGCTGGAAGCAGTAAGTGGATATAATAGATTAACATCCAGATGTTAAACCAGGTTTTCTAATGGATATTAACAACAATAAAATGGATAGCTCAAAGCCTCTCATTTCATTCCCCACTCGATTATTAGCAGCTTTCCCATTATCACATACCCTCCTCTTTATCTCTCCCTCCCCTGTTTGCCCTCTCTCCCTCTTTCCTGCTTATTTCTCACTTAGAACTACAAACAACAACCCCTCCCCCACCACACCCCCCACCCCCAAATGCTGTGTTTGGAGCTAATGGCCATTGGATCGTTTCCGTCCACTTAAGTGAGGGCAGACACTTTGATTCAATGTCTCAAATGAAAATTGGCACCTCTGACAGTGCGGCACTCCCTCAGTACTGACCCTCTGACAGTGCGGCACTCCCTCAGTACTGACCCTCTGACAGTGCGGCACTCCCTCAGGACTGACCCTCTGACAGTGCGGCACTCCCTCAGTACTGACCCTCTGACAGTGCGGCACTCCCTCAGTACTGACCCTCTGACAGTGCGGCACTCCCTCAGTACTGACCCTCTGACAGTGCGGCACTCCCTCAGTACTGACCCTTTGACAGTGCGGCACTCCCTCAGTACTGACCCTCTGACAGTGCGGCACTCCCTCAGCACTGACCCTCTGACAGTGCAGCACTCCCTCGGTACTGACCCTCTGACAGTGCGGCACTCCCTCAGTACTGACACTCTGACAGTGCGGCACTCCCTCAGTACTGACCCTCTGACAGTGCGGCACTCCCTCAGTACTGACCCTCTGACAGTGCAGCACTCCCTCAGTACTGACCCTCTGACAGTGCAGCGCTCCCTCAGTACTGACCCTCTGACAGTGCGGCACTGCCTCAGTACTGACCCTCTGACAGTGCAGCGCTCCCTCAGTACTGACCCTCTGACAGTGCGGCACTCCCTCAGTACTGACACTCTGACAGTGCAGCGCACCCTCAGTACTGCCCTGGAGTCTCAGCCTAGATTTCTGTGCTCATCTTCTCGTGTGTGGCTTGAACCAAGAAAGGTGCCATTCTGGTTTTTGTGATACTCTTGCATTTAACATCAATAAAGTTCCTAACATTATGTATGTGGCTGCATGCATGTGTGTATGTGCAAGTTTAGGTGAAATGGACATTCTGAATTCTCCCTCTGTGTACCCGAACAGGTGTCGGATTGTGGCGTCTCGGGGCTTTTCACAGTAACTTCATTGCAGTGTTAATGTCAGCCTGCTTTGGACACCAGTAAAGTGAGAGTGTCACTCACTGGATCACAACTGACAAGTGCAAGCATATTGAATGCACATCTGTGTGCACACATATGTCCAATGGTATACATGTGCATGCGCATGTGTGTGATGCTATTAACAATTGTGGGGAAAGTAAGATTGAAAGAAATTAAATTAGGATAAAATGAAATAACACAGGGGGCTGATAAGGCGGAAGTGTCTGAAGAGATTGTGAGATATGAATTAGCGTATCAGTGAGAAAAGCAAATGTTTGCCTGTGTGACTGGAGGAAAAGAGGGCTATGAAACAGACAGAAGGAAATTGACACATTTATGCTAAACGCCGACTTCACAGGGTGCATGACACCAAAGGGAAAGAATGCTATATCCCGAGCCCAATGACTGGGGAAAGGAGACCGAGTCACAGCGACCATCACAGCCTCAGCCAGCTGCAGCTGTCTCCCGAAAACAAGTAGCAGAATTTGCCTTTGCTGAAACTGAAGTCAGTAGCCCCAACTGTGGGAAAGAACCTGTGTGTGATAATTATCTGCTGGATTCAGTTCATCGAGTTATATCACATTGATCTCTTTTGGGAACAAAGTTCTGGAAATCAGAGTTCTGGAAATGTAGGCAGTGGGAAACCAAGGGTTAACTTCATGTAACACTGTATGTCCACAGCCATTCCTGTAATTTAGTGCTGGTGTATTATTGTCGTGTTTGTGTGTTTTGTTTAAAGTTAGTAATATTCTCTATTAATTATTCATACAACGGCTCGACTATTCCTCCCTGGTTCACATATTTTCCTCACAGGATACCAAATTGAAAATATACACCACCAAGAACCCGTGTTCCAAGTTACCATTGCATCTAACATCAGTGGGGCTCCTAACACTGCATATGTGTGCATACATATGTGTGTGTATGCGTGTGTGTACATGCATATGTGTGTACATGCATTTGTGTGTGCATGCGTATGTGTGTGTGTATGCGTGTGTGTACATGCATGTGTGTACATGCATTTGTGTGTGCATGCGTATGTGTGTGTATGTGTGTGTACATGCATATGCGTGTGCATGCGTATGTGCATGCATGCGTATGTGTGTGCATGCATATGTGTGAACATACATATGTGTGTGTATGCATGTGTGTACATACACGTGTGCATGTATTTGTGTCCATGTATATGTGCGTGTACATGCGTGTGTGTCCATGAGTATGATGTCCATACACATGCACAAACATATACATACACATCCATATGCATGCACATGCCGACACATGCACATGCCTACGCATGCACATACCTAACCACGCATACATGCACACACATATATATATATACTTCAGTTGCCTGCATGCGTAGGTGTGTGTATGCGTAGGGGAGGTGGTGGCTATTACTGGACTAGTAATTCAGAGACACAGGATAATGATCCCATCATGGCAGGTGGTGGAATTTAAACTCAATTATATCTCTGGAATTAAAAATTCTAATGATGACCATGAAACCATGGTCAGCAGGGTAGCACAGTGGTTAGCACCGTTGCTTCACAGCTCCAGGGTCCCAGGTTCGATTCCCAGCTTGTGTCACTGTCTGTGCGGAGTCTGCATGTTCTCCCCGTGTCTGCTTGGGTTTGCTCGGGGTGCTCCGGTTTCCTCCTACAAGTCCCGAAAGACGTGCTGTTAGGTGAATGGGACATTCTGAATTCTCCCTCTGTGTACCCGAACAGGCGCCGGAATGTGGCGACTAGGGGCTTTTCACGGTAACTTCATTGCAGTGTTAATGTAAGCCCACTTGTGACTATAAAGAGTATTATTATTATTGAAACCACTGTCAATTGTCATAAAAACCCATGTGGTTCACTAATGTCCTTTAGGGAAGGAAATCTGCCGTCCTTACCGGGTCTGGCCTACATGTGACTCCAGACCCACAGCAATAGGGTTGACTCTGAACTGCCCCCTCAGGGGCAATTAGTGATAGACAGTAAATCCTGGCATTGCCTGCAAAGCCCACGTCCCATGAATGAATAAAAAACAGCATGCGTGTGCATGCATGGTTGTGTGCATGTGTAGCTGTGTGAACCGGCCTTACGCACTGGCCTTACGCCCCGGCCTTACAAACCGGCCTTACACACCGGCCTCACGCTCCGGCCTCACGCCCCGGCCTTACACACCGGCCTTACACACCGGCCTCACGCTCCGGCCTCACGCTCCGGCCTTACACATCGGCTTTCCCCCACTGCAACTCAATAAGACATTGAAGCCCGTAAAACCAAAAGGATTTCTTTCAGATGAGGCAGTTACCAAATGCCAGTGACATCCATGTTCCGAGAACAAATAATAAAAATGAATGATGTTGGGGGGGGGGGGGGGGGGGGGGGGGGGGAGGGGGAGGTTTCTGATCAGAGAACAAACTGGGTCATGAGTCATTGCGGAAAAGCAGAATGGGAGCAATGACATGGAAGACGTTAATACCAGCGATCGATATTCATTGATTGAGAAGGAAGCCCAGGATCTTCGCTTCTGACTTCTAAATCATCCCAAGCCCTCCTGTCATTCAAATGCCCTGTAGGTCACCAGGTCTTCAAGGCTAAAGCCTCAGTAAGTGGCAGGGCCATATTCATAGACACACATCCTTAAATCATTCTAATGTAATCAGTCCAAGCACCTATTGACACAGCCGAGGAATTAGTCATCAAGGACAGTTAATGCATGGTAACCACATGTAAATAGGTACTTCCTGAGGTCAATTAGAGGTTAATTACTGTTGCACGGGGACTTGAGAAAATTAGCAGCTGCTCCTGAATTGCCAGCTGTTGGTCAGCACAATCCGGCTGGTGGTGATTGACTACCTTTCTTTTTTGATGTCGATTCTTTGAAATGCGAGGATGAGATGGAAGACAGAGGGCGGGATTCTCCCGTAACTGGCCGGATGGCCCAACGGCGATGCCAAGAGCGGTGCGAACCTCTCTGGCGTCGGGCCGACCGAAAGGTGTGGAATCCTCCGCACTTCCGGGAACTAGGCTGGCGCCGGAGGGGTTGGCGCCCTGCCAACTGGCAGTGAAGGGCCGGCGTGAGTTGGTGCATGCGCAGACCGACCAGCGTGTTCCTGCGCATGCGCAGGGGGGGCTTCTTCTCCGCGCCGGCCATGGTGGAGCCCTACACAGGCCGGCGCGGAAGGAAGGAATGCCCCCACGGCACAGGCTCGCCCGCCGGGGCTGGATCCCCACGCCCCCCCCCCCCCCCCCCCCCCCCGAGGACACACCTACAAGCTGCCTACAAGCCAGGTGCCGCCATGAAGGACCATGTCTATTTCACGCTGGTGGGACTGGCCAGGAAACAAGGGCCACTCGGCCCATCAGGGCTCGGAGAATTGCCGGGGGGGGGGGAGGGGGGGGGGGGGGGGGCTGCTGCCAACGGCCCCCGACCGGCGCGGCGTAAATCCCGCCCCCGCCCGAAAAGCGGCGCTGGAGAATACAGTAGATGGCGTCGGGAGCGTCGGGGTGGGATTCAAGCCACACCCCCCCCCCCCGGGGATTCTCCGACCCGGCGGGGTGTCGGAGAATCCCGCCCAGAGGTCTTGTACATGAGGGTGCGCAGGAAACGCTGGAGAATCACACTGAATGTAAAGCAATACCAAGCCATTTGGCCCAACTTATATGGCTGATCCAGGTCAGCTTTTGGTCAATAGTCAACTGGTGGTAGGAGTCGATGACAATGCCATCGAGCAGCATTTACTCAGCAATAGGCTGCTCACGGACGCTCAGTTTGGGTTCCACCAGGTCACTCTGCTACTGACCTCATTACAGCCTCGGTTCTAACATGGTCAAAAGCTCTACTCCAGAGGTAAGGTGAGAGTGACTGCTCTTGACATCAAGGCAGCATTTGACCGAGTATGGTATCAAGGAGCCCTAACTAAACTGGAGTCAATGGGAATCAGGGGGCAAAATCTTCACTCTTTAAAGACATACCTGGCACAAAGGAAGATGGTTGTGGTTGTTGGAGGCCAATCTTGTCAGTCTTGGGACAGCACATTAGCCATTCCTCAGGGTAGTCAGCCATCCTCAGCTGCTTCATCAATGACCTCCCTTCCATTGTCAGGTAAGAAGTAGGGATGGTTGCAGATGACTGCACCATTCGCGACTTCTCAGATACTGAAGCAGTCCATGTCCTGGCCAATATCCAGGCTTGGGCTGACAAGTGGCAAGTTACACTTGCGCCATACAAAGCCAGGCACTTGTGATTCACCATCCTGACTTGGAAATATTTCCCCGTTCCTTCACTGTTGTTGTGTCAAGATCCTAGAACTTCCCCCCTAAGTGCACTTTGAGTGGACCTACACCACAGTCACTTGTTTATTTTTTATCATTCAGGGGACGTGGGTGTCGCTGACTGGGCATTTATTGCCCATCCCTAACTGTCCTTGAAATGATTTGATTTGATTTATTATTGTCACATGTATTAGTGTACAGTGAAAAGTATTGTTTCTTGCATGCTGTACAAACAATGCATACCGTACATAGGGAAGGAAGGAGAGACTGCAGAATATAATGTTACAGTTATAGCAAGGTGTAGAGAAAAGATCAACTTAATACGAGGTAGGTTCATTCAAAAGTCTGATGGCAGTAGGGAAGAAGCTGTTCTTGAAACGGTTGGTACGTGACCTCAAACTTTGGTATCTTTTTCCTGACGGAAGAAGGTGGAAGAGAGTATGCCCGGGGTGCGTGGGGTCCTTAATTATGCTGGCTGCCTTTCTGAGGCAGCGGGAATTATAGACAGAGTCAATGGATGGGAGGCTGGTTTGCATGATGGACTGGGCTACATTCACAACCTTTTGTAATTTCCTGCTGTCTTGGGCAGAGCAGGCTCCATACCAAGCTGTGACACAACCAGAAAGAATGCTTTCTATGGTGCATCTGTAGAAGTTGTTGAGGGTCGTAGCTGACATGCCAAATTTCCCTAGTCTGAGAAAGTAGAGTCGTTGGTGGACTTTCTTAAGTATAGCACGGTAGCATGGTGGTTAGCATAAATGCTTCACAGCACCAGGGTCCCAGGTTCGGTTCCCGGCTGGGTCACTGTCTGTGCGGAGTCTGCACGTCCTCCCCGTGTGTGCGTGGGTTTCCTCCGGGTGCTCCGGTTTCCTCCCACAGTCCAAAGATGTGAGGGTTAGGTGGATTGGCCATGCTAAATTGCCCGTAGTGTCCTAAAAAGTAAGGTTAAGGGGGGGGGGTTGTTGGGTTACGGGTATAGGGTGGATACGTGGGTTTGAGTAGGGTGATCATTGCTCGGCACAACATCGAGGGCCGAAGGGCCTGTTCTGTGCTGTACTGTTCTATGTTCTAAATAGAGTCGGCATGGGTGGACCAGGTCAGGTTGTTGGTGATCTCTACACCGAAAAACTTGAAGCTCTCGACCCTTTCTCATTCGTTCCCATTGATATAGACAGGGGCATGTTCTCCACTACGCTTCCTGAAGTCGATGACAATGTCCTTCGTTTTGTTGACATTGAGGGAGAGATTATTGTCGTCGCACCAGTTCACCAGATTCTCTATCCCATTCCTGGGCTCTGTCTCGTCATTGTTTAAAATCCGACCCACTACGGTGGTGTCAACAGCTAATTTGAAAATCGAGTTGGAGGGGAATTTGGCCGCACAGTCATAGGTGTACAAGGAGTATAGTGGGGGGCTGAGGATAGAACCTTGTGGGGCACTGGTGTTGAGGATGATCGTGGAAGAGGTGTTGTTGCCTATCTTTACTGATTGTGGCCTGTGGGTTAGAAAGTTCAGGATCCAGTCGCAGAGGGAGGAGCCGAAGGCCAAGGCCACGGAGTTTGGAGATGAGTTTCGTAGGAATGATGGTGTTGAAGGCTGAGCTGTAGTCGATAAATTGGAGTCTGACATAGGTGTCTTTGTTATCTCGGTGTTCCAGGGTAGAGTGCAGGGCCATGGAGATGGTGGCTGCTGAGGGCCTGTTGCAGCGATAGGCGAACTGTAGTGGATCAAGGCAATCCAGGAGGCTGGAGTTGATTCGTGCCATGACTAACCTCTCGAATGATGATGAATGTCAGAGCCACTGGACGATAGTCATTAAGGCACGCTGCTTGGCTTTTTTTCGGCACAGTGGCTCACAAGGCATTTAAGAGTCAATCACATTGCTGTGGGTCTGGCTAGAGTAGGGAAGGGCAGCATATTCTCTTCCCTAAAGGCCATAAGTGAATCGGGTGTGGTTTTACAACAATCGTTTGACAGCCATTATTAGACTTTTACTGAATTCAAACTTAACCAGCTGCCTTGTTGGGAGTTGGCCCCAGGTCCCCTTGAGCATTGCTGTGAATTATTGGTCCAGTAATAATACCACTCGGCCACCGCAGCGGCTCAAGAAGGCAGCTCGGCGCCACCTTTCCGAGATCAATTAGAGACGGACAATAAATGGTGACCCAGACAGCAAACAAATTAAAATAAATTTGTAAAACTGCATTTCAAAAAGTATTTCACTGGCTGTACAATGTGGTGAAACATGCTGTGTAAGCCCAGGATCTTTCTTTCCTCACATCTTCTCAGGTTGAACATATTGGTCAGGATTTTCCTGCCCCTCCCCCCCTCTGCCCCCCCCCCCCCCCCCCCCCCCCCCTCTCCCCCAGTGGCAGGTTTTACGGTGACTGAGGGAGATGGTTCGTTATTGGCTGCCGGTGGGATCTTGGTATTTTGGTTGAATTCTCACTGACAACCACGTCATCAGGTTAAATATGACATGAGATTCCCGCCTGCTCCGTCCTTCCCAAAAGACATGTCAGCTGAATGTCAAGTTGTCGCTGTGACTCTGAACACCTGTTCCAGTTTTCACTGTCTCCAGACAATGGGCTTATCTTTCCCTTTGACAACGCGCCGTCTTCCAGCTACATCCCATCCGAGGGTGCGAATCGAGGTGCCATCAATTCCAAATCATCAAGCCTCGGGCAAGAAATAAAGATGACAGGGAACAGCTTTGCCACAGGGCAGGGCGCGTGCAGAATGGAAGCTGAGGGCAACTAGTTAGCAGTGTGTGTCGGCAAAACGCAACCTCAAAGAAAGAGGGCTGGGTAAGTGTCTGTGGGATACGATTAAGGGTTATGCAGATCGAAACAGATACAGGTAATTGGGTGCTGCGAGAAATTGGATGGTTGCAAAGACCATGAAATGTCAGGTCAAAGTAAGGAGGCAGTCAAAGAAGCACGATGAACGGTGGAGTCTTATTAGCAAGTGTTTCTTGACACAGGTGGTGACAGCAGCCAGAAATAGTTGTCAAGAAGGACACAGATTTAGGCTTGGACACAAGGCCAATTTAAAATGAAAATGCGGACAAGCACGGCACTTTAGTCAGGGTGTCAGAGCTTGGAAAAGGTGCAGAGGAGATTTACGAGAAAGGTATGAGGAATGTGAAGAGACTGGGGAAGGTAGGTTCTCCCCCTTACAATCGGCAAACAGAGGACACAGAATTAGAACATTTGACAAAGGGACTAGCATTGGAGATAAACTCAGCAAACTACGATGGAATGCACTCCTGAAAGAGCTGTGAAAGCAGATTCAACAGTAACTTCCAGAGGGGAGTTGGATATATATACTTAGTAACTTTTTAATACAGAGTTTGTGTATTGCTGAAAGAAGAGATGAGCCGTCGAAGCTTTTGTTATTGCACTCATCAGGACAGATTTGCAAGAGTCTCATATCTAAAGGGAACAACAATTTATAGTGTATGGGAAGAGAATGCTGATTAGTTGACACAAGGACTTTAACTGGTAGGTGCGTTGCCATGGAGGACGCCCCAGGGAACAGTTAAATATCAAGCTTTAGTTTCTTTTCAAACCAGGCAGGAGATTATGGATGAATTGCATCGGTCTTCACTGAACCAATATAAGTAACTGCCCAGAAATAGCTGTCCTAGGGAAATGTTGTAAGTTGTTCAAGATTTTATAGCAGGGTACTTAGAAAAATTCAAGGCAAGGGCAATATGGTTTGTGAAAGGGAAATCGTGTTCAACCAAGAAGTCACAGGTGTTGTGATAAAGGGGAACTGGTGAATGTGCTGTACTTAAATTTCCAGAAGGCATTTGATAAGGTGCCACATCAAAGGTTATTATGGGAAATAGAAGGCTCATGGGGTAGGGGGTAATATACTGGCATGGATTGAAGATTGGCTAGTTAACAGGAAACAGAGAGTAGGCATAAATAGGTCATTTTCTGGTTGACAGGATGTAACAAGTGATGTGCCACAGGGATCAGTGCGAGGCTTCAACACCTTATAAATTATTTAATGGCCGGAATTCTCTGGCCGTTTGCTGGTGGCAGGATTCCCTGCAGCACACCGCAGCCCATGGGTTTCCAGGCAGAGTGGGGTGGCTCCAATGTGAATTCCCATCAACAGTGAGGAGAGAGGTGAATCCAGCCGCCAGTGAACGGGGCGCCTCCTCCTACTGCCGAGAAATATACAATTCAAGATGGCGCCAGAGCGAGGCGACTTCTTGCAAGCTGTGCCCAGCACACCCTCTAATTCTATCTTTTACTCTCGTTCCATGCTTCATTCTAACTCTTTTAAACTCTCTAACAATGTTAATGGACCTACCTCGTATTAAGTTGATCTTTTCCTTATACCTTGCTATAACTGTAACATTATATTCTGCAGTCTCTCCTGCCTTCCCTATGTACGGTATGCATTGTTTGTACAGCGTGCAAGAAACAATACTCTTCACTGCATACTAATATATGCGACAATAATAAATCAAATCAAATCAAATACATGCGGCTGGGAGGCTGGAGAATCTGGCCCAATTATTTGGGTGAAGGGACCGATGGTACGGTTGCTCAATTTGTTGATAACACAAAGACAGAAGGAGACTACAAAAGATAAGTTAGGTGAGTGGGCGCAGATCTGGAAAATGGAGTATGATGTGGGAAAATAAGAGGTTGTCCATTTTAGCAGTATGAGTATAAAAACACGTTATGTAAACAGTGAGGGACTGCAGAGCTCTGATACGCAGAGGGATCTGGGTGTCCTAGTGCATGAGTCACAGAAAACTAGCATTGCAGGTACAGCAGGTAATAAAGAAAGCAAATGGAATGTTGGCATTTATAGCTGAAGGTATTGAGTGTAAAGGTAAGGAAGTGTTGTTGCAACTCTCCAGGGTGCACACTTGGAGTATTGTGCACAGTTTTGGTCTCCTTATTTGAGGAAAGATGTAGTGGCATTGGAGGCAGTTCAGAGGAGGTTCACTAAGTTGATTCCAGAGATGACAGTTTGTCGTATGAAGAGAGATTGAACAGTTTAGGCTGATACTCTCTGGAGTTTAGAAGAATGAAGGGAGATCTAATTGAGGTATACAAGATGCTAAAAGGTATGGATAAAGTAAACGTGAAGCAGATGCTTCCTCTTGTGGGACATTCAGGATAAGTGGTAATAAATTTAAAACAGAGATGAGGTGAAACTACTTCTGCCAAGGGGTTGTGAATCTGTGGAATTCGCTCCCCCAGAGTGCGGGTGATGCTGGGACAGTGAGTACATTTAAGGAGGAGTTGGACAGATATTTAATTGGTAATGGGGTTGAAGGGTTATGGAGAACGGGCCAGACAGTGGAGTTGAGGCCAGGATGGGATTAACCGCGATCGAATGGCAAAGCTGACGCGATGGGCCAAACGGCCTAATTCTGCTCATATATCTTATGAGCTTGTGAACAGTGGTTAGCACTGCTGCCTGACAGCATCAGGGACCCAGGTTCGATTCCAACCTCAGGTGACTTTCTGTGTGGAGTTTGCACATTCTGTGTCTGTGTGGGTTTCCTCCGGGTGCTCCGGTTTCCTCCCACAGTCCAAAGATGTGCAGGTTAGGTGGATTGGCCATGCTAAATTACCCTCAGGTGGGGTTACGGGATAGGGATGGGTCTGGACCTCAGCAGGGTGCTCCTTCGAAGGGTCGGTGCAGACTCGATGGGCCGAATGGCCTCCTTTTGCACTGTAGGGATTCTATGATTCTATGAAGATCTGACTCAACTGATCCCATTTCCCAGTGCTTGGCCCATAGTTCTGGCAATGCAAGTTAGTCCCAAAATACTTCTTAAATATTACTGACTCAAACATCCTTCCAGACAGTGAGCTCCAGACTCCCACTACCCTCTGGGTGAAAATGTTTCTCCTCAACTCTCCTCTTCGCCTTCTACTTCTTACCTTAAATCTATTCCCCCGGTTAATTACCCCTCTACCAATGGAAGAAGTGTCTTCCTATCAACCCCAACCGTGCCCCTCATAATCTTATGCACCTCTGTCAAGTCCCCTCTCTACCCCTTCGCTGCACCAAGGTAAACAGCCCCGGCTTTTCCTATGTTTCTTCAGAGTTCAGGCCCTCCAACCCAGGCCACATCCTGGAAAATCCCCTCTAGACACATTTCCCAAGCCACAGCAAATGTATACCCCTCATCACTGTGTAACCTCCTAACTCAGGTTGGTCAGTCACCCTCATTGACATTCCCTTTGTGTTTCTGCCCACGCCATCTCTGTCAATCTCCACCCATCACTGGAACTGTATCCAGCCCCACTGCTCCATGCACAACCCCCCCAAGACAGAATGTTTCCCATTTTCTCCAGCTTTGACCAAGAGTCATCCGTATCGAAACGTTAACTCGCTTCTCTCTCCACAGACGCTGACAGAGCTGCTGAGATTGTCCAGCATTTTCTGTTTTTGTTTCAGATTCCAGCACCTGCAGTAAATTGCTTTTATCCTCGATTAGATTCCACTCTGTAACTCACTCCCAGGTATCTGTTTTCGTAGAATTTCATAGAATTTACAGTGCAGAAGGAGGCCATTCAGCCCATCGGGTCTGCACCGGCTCTTGGAAAGAGCACCCTACCCAAGGTCAACACTGCCACCCTATCCCCATAACCCAGTAACCCCACCCAACACTAAGGGAAATTTTGGAAACTAAGGGCAATTTATCATGGACAATCCACCTAACCTGCACATTTTTGGACTGTGGGAGGGAACCGGAGCACCCGGAGGAACCCCAAGCACACACGGGGAGGACGTGTACACTCCGCACAGACAGTGACCCAAGCCGGAATCGAAACTGGGACCCCGGAGCTGTGAAGCGATTGTGCTATCCACAATGCTACCGTGCTGCCCTGGGAGGGATTCTCCCGTTTGGGGACTAAGTGCCCACGCCTGCCGAAAAACAGGCGAGAATCACTCTGGACGTTTTCCTCGAAAGTCCGGGGTGATTCTCCGTTTTCCAGGGGGCTAGAAGAGCCCCGGCGTGCGTCCCACAGCTCTGGCTGCCGGCGGGGCCCTGCTGTTCCGCATGCTCACGGCAGCCGCAAGTGGGTCTGCGCATGCGCGCAGTGGCTCACATCGTCGCGGCCTCCGCCGAAATGGCGAACCCACACAACGGGCCCGCACGGGGTAAGGTAGGCCCCCCACAGATCGCGATGTCCCGCCGATTGGTGGCCCCCGATCGCGGGCCTGGCCAACGCTGAGCCCCCCCCCCCCCCCCGGAGTCAGATACCGCCCCCCGCCCCACCAGGACCGCCACCGCGGGTCCCATCTTCCGCCGGGTGGTGCCAGCTGTAAACCACGCCAGCGGGAGTTCAGCTGGTCGACCGCGGAGAATCGCCGGGGGGGGCCTCTTCCAACGCACCCTGACCGGCGCCGCATCAACTCCGGTGCGAGTGGCAGGACCACGGAGAATCACGGAAGCGCGATCACGGCAAATTTCCAACGTGAACGGTTATTCACCGCTCCTGCATCGGGCGCGATTCCGGGGCGGAGGGTTGGAGAATCCCGCTCTATATATATAAACCACCCCGAACCCCTCGATTAGATTCCAGTCTGTAACTCACTCCCGGGTATCTGTTATTCTATATATAAACCACCCTGAGCCCCTCGATTAGATTCCAGTCTGTAACTCACTCCCGGTATCTGTTATTCTATATATAAACCACCCGAATCCCTTGATTAGATTCCAGTCTGTAACTCACTCCCAGGTATCTGTTACTCTATATATAAACCACCCCGAACCCCTCGATTAGATTCCAGTCTGTAACTCACTCCCAGGTATCCGTATTCTATATATAAACCACCCCGAACCCCTCGATTAGATTCCAGTCTGTAACTCACTCCCGGGTATCTGTTATTCTATATATAAACCACCCCGAAACCTTCGATTAGATTCCAGTCTGTAACTCACTCCCGAGTATCTGTTATTCTATATATAAACCACCCCGAACCCCTCGATTAGATTCCAGTCTGTAACTCACTCCCGAGTATCTGTTATTCTATATATAAACCACCCCGAACCCCTCGATTAGATTCCAGTCTGTAACTCACTCCCGGGTATCTGTTATTCTATATATAAACCACCCTGAACCCCTCGATTAGATTCCAGTCTGTAACTCACTCCCGGGTATCTGTTATTCTATATATAAACCACCCTGAACCCCTCGATTAGATTCCAGTCTGTAACTCACTCCCGGGTATCTGTTATTCTATATATAAACCACCCCAAACCCCTCGATTAGATTCCAGTCTGTAACTCACTCCGGGGTATCTGTTATTCTATATATAAACCATCCCGAACCCCTCGATTAGATTCCAGTCTGTAACTCACTCCCGGGTATCTGTTATTCTATATATAAACCACCCCGAACCCCTCGATTAGATTCCAGTCTGTAACTCACTCCCGGGTATCTGTTATTCTATATATAAACCACCCCAAACCCCTCGATTAGATTCCAGTCTGTAACTCACTCCCGGGTATCTGTTATTCGATATATAAACCACCCCGAACCCCTCGATTAGATCCCAGTCTGTAACTCACTCCCGGGTATCTGTTATTCTATATATAAACCATCCTGAACCCCTCGATTAGATTCCAGTCTGTAACTCACTCCCGGGTATCTGTTATTCTATATATAAACCATCCTGAACCCCTCGATTAGATTCCAGTCTGTAACTCATTCCCGGGTATCTGTTATTCTATATATAAACCATCCCGAACCCCTCGATTAGATTCTAGTCTGTAACTCACTCCCGGGTATCTGTTATTCATATATAAACCACCCCGAACCCCTCGATTAGATTCCAGTCTGTAACTCACTCCCGGGTAACTGTTATTCTATATATAAACCACCCCGAAACCTTCGATTAGATTCCAGTCTGTAACTCACTCCCGGGTAACTGTTATTCTATATATAAACCACCCCGAACCCCTCGATTAGATTCCAGTCTGTAACTCACTCCCGGGTATCTGTTATTCTATATAAACCACCCCGAACCCCTCGATTAGATTCCAGTCTGTAACAAACTCCCGGGTAACTGTTATTCTATATATAAACCACCTCGAAACCTTCGATTAGATTCCAGTCTGTAACAAGCTCCCGGGTAACTGTTATTCCATATATAAACCACCCCGAAACCTTCGATTAGATTCCAGTCTGTAACAAACTCCCGGGTAACTGTTATTCTATATATAAACCACCCCGAACCCCTCGATTAGATTCCAGTCTGTAACTCACTCCCGGGTATCTATTATTCTAAATATAAACCACCCCGAACCCCTCGATTAGATTCCAGTCTGTAACTCACTCCCAGGTATCTGTTATGCGAGATATAAACCACCCCGAACCCCTCGATTAGATTGCAGTCTGTAACTCACTCCCAGGTATCTGTTATGCGAGATATAAACCATCCCGAACCCCTCG
This sequence comes from Scyliorhinus canicula, assembly GCF_902713615.1. Taxonomy (NCBI): domain Eukaryota; kingdom Metazoa; phylum Chordata; class Chondrichthyes; order Carcharhiniformes; family Scyliorhinidae; genus Scyliorhinus; species Scyliorhinus canicula. Next base: position 5,942,824 of record NC_052152.1, on the reverse strand, counting down.
ATTAGATTCCAGTCTGTAACTCACTCCCAGGTATCTGTTACTCTATATATAAACCACCCCGAACCCCTCGATTAGATTCCAGTCTGTAACTCACTCCCGGGTGTCTGTTTTCTCTATATAAACCACCCCGAAACCTTCGATTAGATTCCAGTCTGTCACTCACTCCCGGGTGTCTGTTATTCTATATATAAACCACCCCGAACCCCTCGATTAGATTCCAGTCTGTAACTCACTCCCAGGTATCTGTTACTCTATATATAAACCACCCCGAACCCCTCGATTAGATTCCAGTCTGTAACTCACTCCCGGGTGTCTGTTTTCTCTATATAAACCACCCCGAAACCTTCGATTAGATTCCAGTCTGTCACTCACTCCCGGGTGTCTGTTATTCTATATATAAACCACCCCGAACCCCTCGATTAGATTCCAGTCTGTAACTCACTCCCAGGTATCTGTTATGCGAGATATAAACCACCCTGAACTCCTCGATTAGACCACATCCGTCTCCTCTCACACCTCACCTCCACCCCTACACACTCTCGCACCCTCACACCACCCCCACGCTCATAACCCCCAACCTCACACCACCGCCCATACCCCCGACCACTACATGCTCTGCCACCACACCACATCCCAGCATCAAACCACCCCACACCCACACACCACACCCGCACACCACATCCCAACTTTCACACACCCCCATCCCACCCCACAATCCCACCCTCACACCACACCCCCACCCCACAGTCCCACCCTCACACCACACCCACATCCCAACCTTCACACACCGCCCCACCCCATCCCACAATCCCACCCTCACACCACACCCCCACCCCATAGCCCCACCCTCACACCACACCCCCACCCCACAGTCCCACCCTCACACCACACCCCCACCCCATAGCCCCACCCTCACACCACACCCCCACCCCATAGCCCCACCCTCACACCACACCCCCACCCCATAGCCCCACCCTCACACCACACCCCCACCCCAGAGACCCACCCTCACACCACACCCCCACCCCAGAGACCCACCCTCACACCACACCCCCACTCCAGAGACCCACACCCCCACCCCATAGCGCCACCCTAACACCACACCCCTATCCCGTAGCCCCACCCTCACACCACACCCCCACCCCATAGCCCCACCCTCACACCGCTACACCACCACCCCATAGCCCCACCCTCACACCCCTTCACCACCACCCTGCAATCATACAGATTTACTGCACACCACTAACAACAATTTACACTCATATAGCGCCTTTCCAGGAGCTTTGTCAAACAAGGTGCTGCACTGAGCAGGATGCCGTGATATTCGTTTAGATTGGCAGCAGCTTGTGGTTAGAGTTTGTCTGAAGGAGCAGATCGAGGTGCAGAGGCCACAGGTTTAGGGAGGGAATCCCAAAGCTTTAAGCCAGGCAACTTGGTGTAAACAATCTCTGGCAGTAATGTAGGGAGTTCGATCTATTACCCTGGTGCTGTGGGACTGTGGACACCAGGGACGGTTACTGCTGTGTAACCAGCTCTCACGTGTTGCTGCAAATCCTACATTTAACAAGCTTAATTATAATAATTTACATTACAGATGAAAGGAAAGCTCCCTGGAGAGATCTCAGTGAGATTCACGGAGGATTCTGCTGAAGAATAAAAGTGAATCGACTTATGGATTTTAATTTCTTACAAATTAATACACGGAGGAGTGAATTCAGTCACCGATATGGACACTGTTAGCCTCTGCACAAGCTGACAACACTCTCCAGCAGTAAAGGCCATTCAGTCGATCCTATTTCACCCACTCAGAATATTCCCCTCAAATCCCAGACCCCTGGGCGGGGATTCTCCGAAATTCCGGCCAAGTGTTGACGCTGGCGTAAACACCGGAGTGGTGCACGTCGGCGTCAACGAGTCTCCTGGCCCATCAATTCACCGTTTTTTAGGAGGCTGGCATGGCGCCAGAGTGCTGCGTGCTGCTCGGCGCCGATAGGTGGCCCTGCACGGCTGGCGTGGTTCCACGCATTTGCGCGACGGCTGTCTCTGCACCAGCGCGGAGCAACATGCCGGGGACCTAACACTGGGCCTGCGCGGAAGGAGGTAGGCCCCCTTCTGATCACGGCCGCCCGCCGATTGGAAGCTCCGAACGCGGGCCTGGACCCCATGGAGGCACCGCCCCCCCCCCCCCCCCCCTCTGCAGTCAGAACCCCTCACCAGGATGTCCACAGCGGGCGCGGGTCTGTACTCCCGCCAGGTGGTACCAGGTTTGAAGCACGCCGCCGGGCCTCGGCGGAACTTGGCGGCCGTTCAGCCTGTCGCCCGCGGAGAATCGCCATGGGAGCCTATTTCAGCGGCCCCTGACTGGCGTCGGAGCGGCCTGGCGGGAATTTCCCGCACACCTGCCGATTCTCCGACCCGTCGCGGGCTCGGAGAATCCTGGCCCTGAACTTTGGATCAGTCTGGGGGCTGAATTTCCAGGCCCTTCCCGCAAACCGGATCTCTCATTCCTGCCGATGATCCCCCACCCCCACCCCACTGCCCCCACCGCGGCCGGCTCCCCTGGGTGATCCTGCCCACTGACTGGGGGGGGGGGGGGGGGGGGGGGGGGGGTGGATTCCTCCTTTTTAAAGTAAATTTAGAGTGCCTAATTTTTTTTTCCAATTAAGGGGCAATTTAGCGTGGCCAATCCACCTACCCTGCACATCTTTGGGTTGTGGGGGTGAGACCCACGCAGACACGGGGAGAATGTGCAAACTCCACACGGTCAGTGACCCAGAGCCGGGATTCGAACCTGGGACTTCGGTGCCGTGTGGCAGTAGCGCTAACCACTGCGCCACCATGCTGCCGCCCAGGGAGGGGGATGGGTAGGAACCTTACCCACTGTCTGCGAGGGGGATGTGTGACCCTGCCATCTGGAAAACAAGATTATTTGATCATCACCTTATTGTTGTTTGTGGGATCTTGCTGTGTACAACTCAATAGCAGCCTTTCCTGCATTTATGACAGTGGCTATATTTCAAAAAATATTTTGTTGTCTGTTACACTGTTTGACGGTATCTGGAGGTCTTTTTGAAATGCAATTATTTCTGTTTGTTCATCCACAATATAATATTAATTCAAACCAAGTCTTGTTCAGGTATCAGCCCTAGTGCTCACTGGAATGCACCCCCATCATTAAAATTCCCACTGTTGTATTTAAATTAATCCATGGAAATGCCCCACCCTCTCTGTAACCTCCTCCAGCCAGTAAAACCCTTCCTCTCTCCGCAACCTCCTCCAGCCCTTAGAACTCTCCCTCTCCCTATAACCTCTAACAACACTCCCTCCTCTGCAACCCCTTCCAGCCCCTACAACCCTCCCTCTCTCCGTAACCTCCTCCAGCCCTTAGAACTCTCCCTCTCCCTATAACCTCTAACAACACTCCCTCCTCTGCAACCTCTTCCAGCCCCTACAACCCTCCCTCTCTCTGTAACCTCCTCCAGCCTATCGAACTCTCCCTCTCCCTATAACCTCCACCAACACCAACAACACTCCCTCCTCTGTAACCTCTTCCAGCCCCTACAACTCTCAATCACTCCATAACCTTCTCCAGCCCCCGGGTTAGTGTGCGGTCAACTACAGCCCCACATGCCCAGGAGTCACACCACAATTGAATTAACTAAGAATTCTTATAAAAATGTCTGATGTCTTTGGCTCTTAGCTGCCCAGTAAGTACAGTCACCAGGTTTGTAAGTTATAACACAATGGCTGTTTATTTATAACAAGATTAGCGGTGAAATACGCAGCAGGTACAGTTAGTTAAATATTAATAAGTAGCAAACTCCCACTCTACCTTGCCTCCCCCACCCTCTGCCCACACAAATAAGACAAACACAGAGGGGGGGGGGTCCTTGCTTTACAGTCTCTACTGTCATGTGACTGTCACTTTAAGAAAGTTTTTTTGTCTCATTACATGGCTTCAGTGATGTCATTGTGTGGGTGGAGCTGGGCTGTGGCTCTGTGAGTTTTTACTTTCACTTTGAGTTTGGACTGGTTTGAACTGCGCAGGTTGAAAGTGTTTTTCTCCATCTGCATTTCAAAAGCTGCTCCAGACTGCTTGGTAACTTAAAATAGATAATTGCTTTCTGGAAGGAATTCAAATCTGGTGTTTGAGAAGGGGATCAGAGTGTCAATAACAAGCCTTACACCAGTGAAAATGCCGTGTGCTGAGCCACGCCTTGGAAAAGGGGTTTCTGCTTTTACTTGGATTTTGTTATTGAACTGGAACAGTTAAGGGGGAATTCATTAAGGGTCAAACAGAGATTACTGTAGCTATGTGGGGTCCTTATGTTTGTAGTTGATAAAAATTCTTGCTGTGTGTGTTTATACAAATGTTAACTAAATTCTTAGAATAAAGCTTTTTTTTTATTAAAAGTGCCTAAGAAGTCTGTTGAATAACACCTGAAAGGTGGACTCTTGTGCTCATCCCAACCAAATTCAAGATAAAGGTATAGGTCAGGTGAACTCCATAATATACTTTGGAGTTTTTTAAATGCCAGCCCATAATTTTCCTGCTGAGATAGTCCCTGTGTCATTAGGCTTAGCTCTCTGTTCCCTTGTTTTCACCTTTCTTTTATTTTTGCCGTTACATTTTTGATCCATGGCTGTTCAATGGACCTATGACTTTAAGGCAAAGCAGCCTTTAATTCAGACAAGCAGATTCCAGGAGGCTGTGCTATTTCAGACTGACAAGTGGGGATTGGCTGGCCCCCAGAGGTGACTCAGTCTGATTGATGGGGCGGGTGGCCAATGAATTGGCCAGAAGGCTGTGATCTGCCCGGTAACAGGTGGTGATTGGATATTGTCCGTCTGGATTTTTTCCTCAGAGTCACGAGGAGGCGAAGAGATCCAACTGAATCCTCACCAGAAATACTGCTGCAAAGCCTCTCCAAAGAAGATCAGTTAACTCTCTGTTCGTGGCCAGCCTTCAGGAGTCCAACACCCACAGGCTCCGTATGCTTCACCCGATGCCTGCGTCTATGTATTTACATTGTGTATTTATGCATGTCCTTTGTTTTTCATGTATGGAACGATCTGTCTGGACTGTACACAGAACAATATGTTTCACTGTACCTCGGTACATGTGGCAATAAATCTATTTCTAAAATTGGATTTTCCGTGAGAGAGAGTTAACTGATCTTCTTTGGAGAGGCTTTGCAGCAGTATTTCTGGTGAGGATTCAGTTGGATCTCTTCGCCTCCTCGTGACTCTGAGAAAAAATCCAGACGGACAATATCCAATCACCACCTGTTACCGGGCAGATCACAGCCTTCTGGCCAATTCATTGGCCACCCGCCCCATCAATCAGACTGAGTCACCTCTGGGGGCCAGCCAATCCCCACTTGTCAGTCTGAAATAGCACAGCCTCCTGGAATCTGCTTGTCTGAATTAAAGGCTGCTTTGCCTTAAAGTCATAGGTCCATTGAACAGCCATGGATCAAAAATGTAACGGCAAAAATAAAGAAAGGTGAAAACAAGGGAATAGACAGTTAATAAACAAGAAGGGACAGGGAAGGCGAGATTAGAAAGAGAAAAAGATTTGAAAATAACAAGCACAATGAGGAGAGGATTCTGAAAGCTTCCTCTCTCTGACCCCATCAGACAACTAAAGTTAGGAGGGTCTCACAGAGGTAATGTTACTCATAAACCAGAGGCCTGGACTAATGCGCTGGAGACATGAGTTCAAATGCCAATGTGGCAGTGCAGAGAATTTAAATTTAAGTCCAATGAATAAACTGTTAGCACTGTTGCTTCACAGCGCCAGGGTCCCAGATTCGATTCCCGGCTTGGGTCACTGTGCGGAGTCTGCACGTTCTCCCCGTGGCTGTGTGGGTTTCGTCCGGGTGCTCCGGTTTCCTCCTACAAACCCTGAAGACGTGCTGTTAGGTGAATTGGACATTCTGAATTCTCCCTCTGTGTACCTGAACAGGTGCCGAAATGTGGCGACTAGGGGCTTTTCACAGCAACTTCATTGCAGTGTTAATGTGATAATAAAGATTATTCAAATTATTATTGACTTCATTAATAATGATCATGAAACCATTAGACTGTTGGTAAAAACCCATCTAGTTCGCTGTTGTCCTTTTGGGACGGAAATCGGTCGCCCTTACCTGGTCTGGCCTACACGTGACTCCAGACCCACAGCAATGTGGTTGATTATTAACTGTGTCTGAACTGGCTGAGGAAGAGGTGCTGTGGCTGTGCCTACATCAGATGGAGTGGAGGGGTTCAAGGAAGTGCTCAGTCACCACCTTCTCAACGGCAATTCTGGGTGGGCAATAAATGCTGGAGGAGCTGCCGTTGACACTCTAACTCTAGGGTCAAATCAACAAGTCGACTGCACAATCAATGAGTTACAATTTGAAACTGCAGCACATGAGAAAGGTCATTGGGTCTACGCTGGGGTTTCTGCTCCACAGGAGCTGCTCGTTCAGAAGTATTATCTATAAAGGCACTTGGCTTCCAGAAGGCGCAAATCTCTGCTTTTCTCACATCTGCTGGAGCTCTGTTGTGTAAACAGAACATCTGCACCCAACACAACAGCAGACAGGACTTTGCACAGGCTCACTACTCTGTGAGAATGCTTCTGGGAGGGAGGAGATGACATTTAAAGCATTTATATTCCCTCATAAAGAATAAAATATGGCCCTTTGTCAATAAGAATTGTAAGCCCTGTGAAAGACGGAGGATTAATGAATAAATCCGGCTGATCCTTAAACGGCCCCATCGTTATCTGAAAGTGGGTTTTCATTGTGATATGAAATGAGAAGTTGCTGATATGTCAGAGAGCAGGGGGAAGTCTCCACAGCGAGTGAAAAAGAATTATTCCGCTCCCAACCTAAATTGAGGTTTACCACCAAAATGGGATTTCACAGCATAAAAAGGTAATTGAAAAGCAGAGTCCCAGATTATACCGCAGCCAAACTAAGAGGGCGGGAATTTGCCACGCTGTTATTCAGAGGCTGGAGCTGTTGCCCAGACACTGTCCAAACTAATACTGTCCCATCTAACAGCGTCCTGTTAAACAGCACCAATTAAACACTGTCCCATCTAACAGCGTCCTGTTAAACAGCACCAATCAAACACTGTCCCATCCAACAGCGTCCTGTTAAACAGCACCAATCAAACACTGTCCCATCCAACAGCGTCCTGTTAAACAGCACCAATCACACACTGTCCCATCTAACAGCGTCCTGTTAAACAGCACCAATCAAACACTGTCCCATCTAACAGCGTCCTGTTAAACAGCACCAATCAAACACTGTCCCATCCAACAGCGTCCTGTTAAACAGCACCAATCAAACACTGTCCCATCCAACAGCGTCCTGTTAAACAGCACCAATCAAACACTGTCCCATCCAACAGCGTCCTGTTAAACAGCACCAATCAAACACTATCCCATCCAACAGCGTCCTGTTAAACAGCACCAATCAAACACTGTCCCATCCAACAGCGTCCTGTTAAACAGCACCAATCAAACACTGTCCCATCCAACAGCGTCCTGTTAAACAGCACCAATCAAACAGTGTCCCATTTAACAGGGTCCTGTTAAACAGCGCCAATCAAACACTGTCCCATCTAACAGGGTCCTATTAAACAGCACCAATCAAACACTGTCCCATCCAACAGCGTCCTGTTAAACAGCACCAATCAAACAGTGTCCCATTTAACAGCGTCCTGTTAAACAGCGCCAATCAAACACTGTCCCATCTAACAGGGTCCTATTAAACAGCACCAATCAAACATTGTCCCATCTAACAGGGTCCTATTAAACAGCACCAATCAAACATTGTCCCATCTAACAGGGTCCTATTAAACAGCACCAATCAAACACTGTCCCATCTAACAGCGTCCTATTAAACAGCATTGTGGTGGCATTGGAGGCAGTTCAGAGGAGGTTCACCAGATTGATTCCGGGGATGAAGGGTTTGACATATAAGGAGAGATTAAACAGTTTGGGTTTATACTCGCTGGAGTTTAGAAGGATTGAGGGAATCTGATTGAGGTATATAAAATACTAAATGGGATTGATAAAATAAACATAGACCAAATGTTCCCCCTTTTGGAGCAATCTAGAATGAGAGGTCATGGATATAGGTTGAGAGGCGGTAGATTTGGAACTGAGATGAGGAGGAACTACTTCTCACAGAGGGTGGTGAATTTGTGGAACTCGCTGCCCCATAGTGCGGTGGAATCTGAGTCATTAAATGGTTTCAATAAGGAGATAGATATCCATTCAGATAATAATCTGCCTTCCTATTTTTGCTGCCGAAAGCAGATAACCTCACATTCATCCACATTACACTGTATCTGCCATGCATGTGTCCACTCATTCAACTTGTCCAAATCCCGCTGAAACATCTCTGCATCCTCCTCACAGCTCACCCTCCCACCCAGCTTTGTGTCATCTGCAAATTTGGAGATATTGCAGCTAGTTCCTTTATTTTCCCTCATGCCAACTAGTTTTCTATCTATTTCTACCTTGCATGGGGAACTGTTTCAGGGAAAACAAGGTGATCAGCATAAAGATACAAGGACATCGTAAAAATGAGCCGTACAATCTTCTCTCCTGCATGTCTCATGAAAAAACGTTGCAGCCCACTGGCCCTGGTGGAGGAAAGGACTGAAATCCAGTTCAACGTGGTTCGAGGATCATCTACACCAAACTCGCAAACTTCAACATGTCCAGAGGAAGTTCAGAAGTGATGCAGCTTCAGTCGTTCCCCAAATACCAGCTACAAGAACGCGAACCGCCCGTTCTGTGGATGCCCATTGCTGAGCCTGCAATGGATCTTCAGCGGACCCACAAGAGGTTGATGAAGCCACTCACGGCTCGGACATACTCGAGGAGTCTGCCATCGTACGATGCTCAACTCCGACAGCACAGGACATAACCACAACCTTCAACGCATTTAAAATGTGCAGTCAGCAATGCAACAAGACCAACAGGATTCTATTAATGACATGAGTAAGGAATGATTCATTTTTTCAAAGTTGCATTTAGATAGCATCTATTACATAGTAAAATGTCCCAAAGTGCTTCACAGTAGGGTTTTCAGGTAACAATTAAACACTGAGCAATATCAGGCAATTAGAATTATAGACACCCTACAGCCCTGAACGAGGCCATTCAGCCCATCAATTCTGCACCAGCCCTCTGAAAGAGCACCCTACCTAGGCCCACACCCCAACCCTGTAACCCAATGACCACACTCAACCTATTTAAACAATAAGGGGCAATTTATAATGGCCAATCCACCTCACCTTTGGGAGGAATCTGTAGCACCCAGTGGAAACCCACACAGACACGGGGAGGAAGTGCAAACTCTACACAGACAGTCACCCGAGACCGGAATTGAACTTGGGTCCCTGGCACTGCCAAGCAGCAGTGCTAAGCACGATGCAGCCCAGCCAGGTGACCAAAAGCTTGGTCAAAGAGGTAGGTTTTAAAGGAAGGCCTTAAAGAAGGGGCGAGAGGCAGAGAGGTCGAGCAAGAGAACGCCACAGCCTGGAGACCAGGCAACTGAACGGACGGCTACCAATGGTGGAGCGATGGAAGTCAGGGATGCAAGAAGCCAGATTGGAGGAACACGGACACCTCGAGAGCTTGTTTCAGCTGGAGGGGATTGTAGAGATCGGGAGGGGAAAAGCCAGGGAGGGATTTGAAAACAAGGATGAGAATTTTTAAATGGTTTTTGCGAAACCCTCACTCTTTGCAATAACTCACTGGATGTGAAGTGTTTTGGTCTGCCTCTGAGGTGTGACGAGATGATCACATCAATTTGCGCCTTTCATTCTTTCACAGATAGTTTTGAAGCCCACTGAGTTAATGAACCACTTTCCTTATCCAGCTGGTTTGAACTAAATAGTAAAAGATAATGAGCGCGATTCTCAGCAGGGTGACTGAGGGGGGTCAAGGTGCAGGTGTATCTCTCAATTTAACTCCAGTTTGGTGACAAACATTCGGCACATACCCGGCTGATACCGGGGGGGGGGGGGGGGGGGGGGGGGGGGGGGGGGGGGGTAATCTTACGAAGAAAGGCCAGATAGACTCTGCCGGGAATTTCAGGAATTAATGAATTGTGACTTCAATAAGGACACTGGGATTCCATACCGTGTAAAATAAAGAAACGTAGTTTTAGTTGCAACACAATATATACGCGGCCTGGTAGATTCCCTGCATCATAAGAACTAGGAGCAGGAGTAGGCCATCTGGCCCCTCGAGCCTGCACCGCCATTCAATGAGATCATGGCTGATCTTTTGTGGACTCAGCTCCACTTTCCGGCCCGAACACCATAACCCTTAATCCCTTTATTCTTCAAAAAACTATCTTTATCTTGAAAACATTGAATGAGGGAACCTCAACTGCTTCACTGGGCAAGGAATTCCAATGATTCACAACCCTTTGGATGTAGAAGTTCCTCCTCAGCTCAGTCCCAAATCTACTTCCCTTTATATGTCCTTATCCGTTCCTTACTGACTGACTTTGTACACAGAGGTTAATAGAGACCCCCGCCCCGAGCATGGGTGCTCGTACTCCGCAAAGACCACAGGGAAGGTATCAATCCCACCCCGTAAATTCCATGTGGGATATCGCAGTGACCTTATTGAAATAAGACCCTGAGGGGAAGTGACAGGGTGGACATTGAAAATATGTTTCCCCTGGTGGAGCGACTAGATCTGGGGACATGGTTTCAACATTAAAGAGGGCGATGAGGGGAATTTTGTTCTCTCCAGGTGTGATGAATCTTTGAAACTCTCTTCTTCAGAGAATGGTGAGGCAGCGTCTATCAATATCTTTAAGGAAGAGGCCGACAGATTGTTCAAGGGAGTCAACGTTTACGTAGAATGTAGGATTATGGCCACAATCAAATCGGCCAAGTGTTTGATGAATGGTGGGGCAGGCTCAAGGGGCTGAATGGCCTATCCTGCTCCTAAAGAGTATGTTCATTACACTGGAAACAGCATTCAATCTATATAATGTGGCAGCTTGCTTCTAAATCGATCCCCACCAACCCATTATCTCCCCATAACCCTGTATCAATCACAAACTAATCCCACTGCCCTGTTCTCTACCCATTGCCCTGCTCAATCCCACTGGCCCACTCTCTCCCCATTGCCCTTCTCAATCCCAAATTAATCCCACTATCCCACTCTCTCCCCATTGCCCTTCTCAATCCCAAACTAATCCCACGGACCCACTCTCTCCCCATAGCCCTGTATAAATCCCAAACTAATCCCACTGACCCACTCTCTCCCCATAGCCCTTCTCAATCCCAAACTAATCCCACTGACCCACTCTCTCCCCATAGCCCTTCTCAATCCCAAACTAATCCCACTGACCCACTCTCTCCCCATTGCCCTGTAAAAACCCCAAACTAATCCCACTGACCCACTCTCTTCCCATAGGCCTGCTGAATCCCAAACTAACCCCACTGACCCACTCACTCCCCATAGCCCTGTAAAAATCCCAAACTAACCCCACTGACCCACTCTCTCCCCATAGGCCTGTTGAATCCCAAACTAATCCCACTGCCCTGTTCTCTACCCATTGCCCTGCTCAATCCCACTGGCCCACTCTCTCCCCATTGCCCTTCTCAGTCCCAAATTAATCCCACTATCCCACTCTCTCCCCATTGCCCTTCTCAATCCCAAACTAATCCCACTGACCCACTCTCTCCCCACCCTGTATCAATCCCAAACTAATCCCACTGACCCACTCTCTCCCCATAGCCCTGTATCAATCCCAAACTAATCCCACTGACCCACTCTCTCCCCATAGCCCTGTATCAATCCCAAACTAATCCCACTGACCCACTCTCTCCTCACCTGTATCAATCCCAAACTAATCCCAGTGCACTACGCTCTCCCCACAGCCCTGTATAAATCCCAAACTAATCCCAATGTCCCACTCTCTCCCCATAGCCCTGCTCAATCCCACACTAATCCCACTGACCCACTCTCTCCCCATTACCCTTCTCAATCCCAAACTAATGCCACTGACCCACTCTCTCCCCATTGCTCTTCTCAATCCAAAACTAATGCCACTGACCCACTCTCTCCCCATAGCCCTGTAAAATCCCAAACTAACCCCACTGACCCACTCTCTCCCCATAGGCCTGCTGAATCCCAAACTAATCCCACTGCCCTGTTCTCTCCCCATTACCCTGCTCAATCCCACTGGCCCACTCTCTCCTCACCCTGTATCAATCCCAAACTAATCCCAGTGCACCACGCTCTCCCCACAGCCCTGTATAAATCCCAAACTAATCCCAATATCCCACTCTCTCCCCATAGCCCTGTATCAATCCCAAAACTAATCCGACTGCCCCACTCTCTCCCCATAGCCCTGTATAAATCCCAAACTAACCCCACTGACCCACTCTCTCCCCATAGCCCTGTAACAATCTGAATTTAGTTCCACATTCTCACTCTCTCCCCATATCCCTGTATTGATCCCAAACTAATCCGATAGTTCCACTCTCTTTCCATAGCCCTGTATCAATCTCCAAACTAATCCCACTGCTCCAATCTCTCCCCTGGGCCTTATATCAATCCAAAAGTACTCCCCCTGGCCCTCCCACTCTCAATAGTATCAATGCCCACTCGCCCACTTGTATCTTGCCCACTAACTCCACGGTGCCCTGCATGGATCCCAAAGTAACCACACTGCCCCACTTTCTCTTGTAGCCCTGAATCAATTCCAAACTAATCTCACTCTCTCCCCATAGCCCTGAATTAACCCCAAAACTAATTCCAAAGCCCCAACCGGTCCCCATAGCCCAGTATGAATCCTAAACTAATCCCACTGCCACACTCTGTCCCAACAGTCCTGTATCAATTGTGGCGATTAGAGGATTTCAGGAATATAGGCTTCTAAATTTTGAGACAAGTTAAGAGTTAAAAGTGAGCGGGCCCGGTATTGAGTGTCTGGCCACAATGGTCTTGCTTTTAAGTAGGATTTTGTTTTGTTTCTAGTAAATAGCAGGTGAAATTGAGAAAGGAATGTGATTTTCAGTCTGGGCTAATGGACTGTGATGTCTCTCGGGAGTTTATGTGCTTTGCTACCTGCAGAGATAATGTGTGGGATTCTCCGTCCCAGCACGCCCGGATCACATTCCCCAATGGGGCGGAGAATCGGACTTGGGGTAAAATCGGGCTCGGCCCCTGAACGTGATGCTCCCCCCCCCCCCCCCGCTGGCGGCAGGACCGAAGTCCACGCCGCACGCCAGGGAGAGCTTGGAAATAACTGCAACTGGGTCTTAATGACCCATTGCCATCTATTTAGCGGTCCCAGCACCCTATGTTCCGGCCTCCTGCGATTCTCCAGCCCCGTGACCGGGAATCACGAGGGCGTTGATCACTTGTACCTTTTACCAACGTGGCTCCTTTTACTAATGCCAGGACCCGCTGATAGAGGCAAACTAAACCCATCTGAGGACCACCCCCCAACAATGCACTGCCTGCCCACGCCTCCTCTACCAGAGTTCCCCCCACCCCCACAATGCCCCAAGGGACCGCTGTAATAGGGAGACCCCCACAGAGACCTCTGCAGTGGGTAGTCCCCAAACAGGATCCCTGTAAAGGGCGGACCCCAACAGGGACCCCATGCCTAAAGGAACCCTCACCACAAATCACCCCCCCCCCCTCCCTCACACACAAAAGGGACCCCTGTCTAGAGAGCCGTCCAGACTGGACTGTGGAAAGCATTATTGCTGTCATACTTACCTTGCAGCTCCATGTGTCCATTCCTTGAAGGAGAACAGTTTCTGCTTCCCACAGATCCACGAGCTGCAAGCCATTCATAGCTTTCCAGCAGTGGCCGTTGATTGACAGCACTGCATACTATGTATAGCCCTGTATCCGTCCACAAACTAATCCCACTGTCCCATCCTCTGCCTATAGTCCAGTAGCAATCCCAAACTCATCCCACTGCCCTGCTCTCTCCACATATCCCTAAATCAATCCCAAACTAATCCCACTGCCCTGCAGCTTTGATCTATTCATCCCCCTTCATGGTTTTGTTGCCTAAGTAGTTAAACCCCAATGTTTGGAAATATTGACCACATCAAAGAGATGTAAGTGAATTCCAAGCACCAAGTGCATTCCAATCACCCAAGTGTGTGATTTCACTGCAGCATCTCAGTACTGGGCTGCCCGCTCAAGATGGCAGCCCATTAGTGGGAATCCCTCCAATTCCAGGCCGTGCATTGGTTTGCATCGAAATACTGAATTGCATCCCAAGGGGATCATAAACTGGTGTAATACACCAGGACAATAAGGACAGTATTACGGTGGCTGAGAGGACATTTGATGAGGACTCGAATACTGAGGTAGTATGGGCTGAGTTAAGAAACAGGAAAGGAGAGGTCACCCTGTTAGGGCTTTTCTATAGGCCTCCGAAAAGTTCCAGAGATGTAGAGGAAAGGATTGCAAAGATGATTCTGGATAGGAGCGAAAATAACAGGGTAGTTGTTATGGGGGACTTTAACTTTCCAAATATTGACTGGAAACACTATAGTTCGAGTACTTTAGATAGATCCGTTTTTATCCAATGTGTGTAGGAGGGTTTCCTGATGCAGTATGTAGATAGGCCAACAAGAGGCGAGGCCGTATTGGATTTGGTACTGGGTAATGAACCAGGACAGGTGTTAGATTTGGAGGTAGGTGAGCATTTTGGTGATAGTGACCACAATTCGATTACGTTTACTTTAGCGATGGAAAGGAATAGGTATAAACCGCAGGGCAAGAGTTATTGCTGGGGGAAATGCAATTATGATGCGATGAGGCAAGACTTAGGATGCATTGCCTGGAGAGGAAAACTGCAGGGGATGGACACAATGGAAATGTGGAGCATGTTCAAGGAACAGCTACTGCGTGTCCTTGATAAGTATGTGCCTGTTAGGCAGGGAGGAAGTGGTCGAGTGAGGGAACCATGGGTTACTAAAGCAGTTGAATCACTTGTCAAGAGGAAGAAGGAGGCTTATGTGAAGATGAGACGTGATGGTTCAGTTGGGTCGCTTGAGAGTTACAAGTTAGCTAGGAAGGCTCTAAAGAGAGAGCTAAGTAGAGCCAAGCGAGGACATGAGAAGTCTTTGGCAGGTAGGATCAAGGATAACCCTAAAGCTTTCTATAGGTATGTCAGGAAGAAAAGAATGACTAAGGCAAGAGTAGGGCCAGTCAAGGACAGTAGTGGGAAGTTGTGCGTAGAGTCCGAGGAGATAGGAGAGGTGCTAAATGAGTAATTTTCGTCAGTATTCGCACAGGAAAAAGACAAAGTTGTCGAGGAGAATACTGAGATACAGGCTAATAGACTAGGAGGGCTTGAGGTTCATAAGGAGGAGGTGTTAGCGATTCTGGAAAGTGTGAAAATAGATAAGTCCCCTGTGCCAGATGGGATTTATCCTAAGATTCTCTGGGAAGCTAGGGAGGAGATTGCTGAGCCTTTGGCTTTGATCTTTAAGTCATCTTTGTCTACAGGAATAGTGCCAGAGGACTGGAGGATAGCAAATGTTGTCCCCTTGTACAAGAAGGGGAGTAGAGATAACCCCGGTAACTATAGACCAGTGAGCCTTACTTCTGTTGTGGGAAAAGTCTTGGAAAGGTTTATAAGAGATAGGATGTATAATCACCTGGAAAGGAATAATTTGATTAGAGATAGTCAACATGGTTTTGTGAAGGGTAGGTCATGCCTCACAAACCTCATTGAGTTCTTCGAGAAGGTGACCAAACAGGTGGATGAGGGTAAAGCAGTTGATGTGGTGTATATGGATTTCAGTAAAGCATTTGATAAGGTTCCCCACGGTAGGCTATTGCAGAAAATACAGAGGCTGGGCAGCACGGTGGCACAGTAGTTAGCATTGCTGCCTACAGCGCCAACTGCGGCAGCAATTTGGCCTGCACAAAATGTCGGACAAGGCTCCCATCTGCAACAACCATAGGTTCAAACCAGCACTGACTGACGCCACCTTCAAAAGGTGGAGGCAGGACGGGGGGGACACTGACAGTCAGGGACCTATACACGGACGACAGGATCGCAACACTGGACGAACTGACAGAGAAATTTCAGCTAGCTGGGGGGAATGAGCTACGGTACCTGCAGCTCAAAAACTTCCTACGAAAGGAGACAAGGACGTACCCACAACCGCCACGACAGACACTACTGGAAGACCTACTGGACGCAAGTATCCTAGAGAAAGGGAACTGTAGTGACATGTATGACCGACTGGTAGATAGGGACGACACCGTACTGGACGCAACAAGAAGGAAATGAGAGGACGACCTGGGGATGGAGTTAGGGTGGGGACTCTGGGGCGAAGCACTGCATAGGGTCAACTCCACCTCCACGTGCGCAAGGCTCAGCCTGACGCAACTAGAAGTGGTACATAGAGCCCACTTAACGAGAAACCGTATGAGTAGGTTCTTCCCGGAGGTGGAGGACAAATGTGAGCGGTGCCAAAGAGGCCCGGCCAACCACGCCCACATGTTCTGGTTTTGCCCCAGACTTGTGGAGTACTGGACAGCCTTCTTCGAGGCTATGTCCAAAGTGGTGGGGGTGAGGGTGGAGCCATGCCCGATAGTGGCGGTCTTCGGGGTTTCAGACCAGCCAGATCTATTCCTGGGGAGGAGGGCGGACGCCCTTGCCTTTGCCTCCCTGATTGCCCGCCGTAGAATCCTGTTTGGCTGGCGGTCAGCCGCACCACCCAGAGCTGCAGACTGGCTGTCCGACCTCTCGGAATCTCTCCAAATGGAGAAAATCAAATTCGCCATCCGAGGGTCAGACGACGGCTTCCACAGAACGTGGGAGCCATTCATGCAATTGTTCCGGGACCTGTTTGTGGCCAACGTACATGAGGAAGAATAGTCGGGTGGCCAAGAACCAGGGGAAAATGGACGGGAATCGGGGGAAGGTAGCCGGGGGGGCTACGGGCTCGGTATGGGGGTTTTATGGCAAGCCAAGGCCCAAAACCAAACTATAAATAAATGCCTATAAACATGTGCCTCGGCCATATTGGGGAATGTAAATATGTATGCCGGCTAAAGGGGGCGGCCACAATTATTGTTATGAAGATGCTTACCTGTAAATATTATGTTAAATTTTTGTGTTTTCCTTTTTTTTTTCTCTCTCTCTAATAACTTGTAATTTTTCATATATAAAATATGAAAACTCAATAAAAAAACATTTATAAAAAAAAAATTGCTGCCTACAGCGCTCAGGACCTGGGTTCGAATCCGGGCCCTGGGTCACTGTCCGTGTGGAGTTTGCACATTCTCCCCGTGTCTGCGTGGGTTTCACCCCCACAACCCAAAGATGTGCAGGATAGGTAGATTGGCCACGCTAAATTGCCCCTTAATTGGAAAAAATAATTGGGTACTCTAAATTTATAATAAAAAATAAAAAGAAAAAAGAAAAAAAGAAAATACAGAGGCATGGGATTCAGGGTGATTTAGCAGTTTGGATCAGAAATTGGCTAGCTGATAGAAGACAAAGGGTGGTGGTTGATGGGAAATGTTCTGACTGGTGTCCAGTGTTACTAGTGGTGTGCCACAAGGATTTGTTTTGGGGCCGTTGCTGTTTGTCATTTTTATAAATGACCTGGAGGAGGGCGTAGAAGGATGGGTGAGTAAATTTGCAGATGACACTAAAGTCAGTGGAGTTGTGGACAGTGCGGAAGGATGTTACAAGTTACAGAGGGACATAGATAAGCTGCAGAGCTGGGCTGACAGGTGGCAAATGGAGTTTAATGCAGAAATGTGTGAGGTGATTCATTTTGGAAGGAATAACAGAAAGGCAGAGTACTGGGCTAATGGTAAGATTCTTGGTAGTGTGGACGAGCAGAGAGATCTCGGTGTCCATGTCCATAGATCCCTGAAAGTTGCCACCCAGGTTGAGAGGGTTGTTAAGAAAGCGTATGGTGTGTTAGCTTTTATTGGTAGAGGAATTGAGTTTCGGAGGCATGAAGTCATGTTGCAGTTGTACAAAACTCTGGTGCGGCCGCATTTGGAGTATTGTGTGCAGTTCTGGTCGCCACATTATAGGAAGGATGTGGAGGCATTGGAAAGGGTACAGAGGAGATTTACAAGAATGTTGCCTGGTATGGAGGAAAGGTCATATGAGGAAAGGCTGAAGGACTTGAGGCTGTTTTCGTTAGAGAGAAGAAGGTTAAGAGGTGACTTAATTGAGGCATACAAGATGATCAGAGGATTAGATAGGGTGGACATCGAGAGCCTTTTTCCTCGGATGGTGATGTCCAGCACGAGGGGACATAGCTTTAAATTGAGGGGAGATAGATACAGGACAGATGTCAGAGGTAGGTTCTTTACTCAGAGAGTAGTAAGGGCATGGAATGCCCTGCCTGCAACAGTAGTGGACTCGCCAACACTAAACGCATTCAAATGGTCATTGGATAGGCATATGGACGATAAGGGAATAGTGTAGAGGGACTTTAGAGGGGTTTCACAGGACGGCGCAACATCGTGGGCCGAAGGGCCTGTACTGCGCTGCAATGTTCTATGTTTTATGTACCGCTCCGGCGTGAGAATGTTGGATTCTGCATTTCTGAGACTACGTGGACTTTTACGACAGAAAAACCAGCGCCACCCCGGACCGATTCCGGTACCGTTGAGGGGCTAGCACTGGTGCCAAGTGGAACACAATCGATTCCAATGAAAAATGGTGTGGGATTTACCGGGCCCATGATTGACACTCAGGAGGCTGACAAGCTGCAGTCCCATATACACATTACACTCCCCATACACACTTACCCCAGCCAACAAGATGGCACTGGTTGTGCTGGAGCACGCCCATACAGCTGATGGGTCGGCTGAGGCCAGGGGGCACCCCGGGGATGCCCTGGGGGGACACCTATATGACCCATGGCACTAAGTGCACAGTGGGCAGTCAGCGGTGTGCGCAGCTGCGTGGCTGCCTTGCCGGCTGCGGCAATGACGCTCCGTGCCCATCCACCCTGGCCCCACAGCCCACCTCCTGCCCACCCCCCATTACTCCGCCCGGGCGAAGCCCCCCAGCCAGCAGCACAACTGTAGCAAACTATGGCGATATTGGACACTTTCCGTATCCCCTCTCTCTCCCTCAGCAGCCGCCACACCGGTTCCACGATTTTTTAAAGCACAAGTGAATCGCGCCGTTGGGAACTCAGCCCATTGGAGGCAGAGAATCGCGGAGGTTGATGGAACCATCACTTCACCAGACATGTGTTTCCGATGTGAATCTAGGCTTTAATCGACTTACTTCAGAGGCAGCCTGTTACCTGTCGATGGACTCGTAGTGACCCAGGCTGACTCTGGACACGGGTACTTATACAGCTGCACTAGGGGGAGGAGTCGTGGGTGGAGCCAAGGGTGGAGCCCAGTACAAGTTCCTGAGTGCTCCCAGCGCTACTCCCCCTAGTGGTAGGATAGCGCTACTGCGCTTACAAAGACAGTGTGAATTAACATATATACATCGATATTACATTCACCACATTTAGAACATAGAACAGTACAGCACAGAACAGGCCCTTCGGCCCTCAATGTTGTGCCGAGCCATGATCACCCTACTCAAACCCACGTATCCACCCTATACCCGTAACCCAACAACCCCCCCCTTAACCTTACTTTTTTTTTATTAGGACACTACGGGCAATTTAGCATAGCCAATCCACCTAACCCGCACATCTTTGGACTGTGGGAGGAAACCGGAGCACCCGGAGGAAACCCACGCACACAGGGGAAGGACGTGCAGACTCCACACAGACAGTGACCCAGCCGGGAATCGAACCTTAATACGGGGTCAGGCCCGCTAATGAGAATCGCGGAGGTACCGGAGAATACGGGGTCAGGCCCGCTAATGATATGCAAACGGTGCCTCCTGTACATGCAGAGTGAAATGTATTGACGCCATTTTTTGAGGTGACAGAGAATCACAATTTGGCGTCAAATCGGCATCTGCCGCAATTTTGGAGTCGGAAGCTATTCTCCGCCAAATCACATTTCCCGATTTTGCCGTCGGTTAACGGAGAATTCCGTCCATTCTCTCCCAAATGGAGAGTTCCACCCAATGTGTTTTCCAGCTTTGGGGAGATGAGATCATTGCTGGGTGGAGCCTAGCGAGGCAGTCAGTTTGGAGAAGCTTTGAGAGAGAGAGGAGCTGCCTGACTCTGGGTCGACAATTCTTTCAGAGTATGGTAGTTAAAAAAAAAGAGGAATAACACGTTAAACCAGAACAATCTTGGGCCGGATTCTCCAGCTGCACCTGCCCGGCAACCGGGAATTCCCGCCCAAGGTCAATGGATCTTTACCTGGTTTGTGTCCGGCGTGTGACGTTCCGGCGGCGGGAGGGGTGGAAGAATCCAGCTCCTTGTCTGAAGACAAGGAAGAGAAACAACCCAAATAAAGCAGCTATTTGAAGATATTCAGCCAGAGTCTGAAAGGGCTCCAACCAAAGCCTAATCTGCTGTATAAAGTAAGTAATACTCTACGTCCTGCTAATTTTAAATGGATTAAGAGCTGTATGCTTATTTTCTTGTTGATTGATGGGTATTTATAAGTTATTTTTGGGTGTGAAGTTAAAAGTTTAATACTGTATTCAAAATAAAGTTTTGTGTTAGAAATACCAAAACCCTATTTTTTCAAGCAATCACTCCTGGAATGAATCGTTCTTTTTCCGCACAGTCTAAACATAAACTAAAATATTGGGGTTTCAGTCCAGTTTCCGAGCCAGAGTTGGGGTCTGGCTGGGGATCATAATACAATCCCAAACTAATCCCACTGCCCCGCCCTCTCCCTATAGCCTTGTATCAATCCCAAACTAATCCCACTGCCCCGCCCTCTCCCTATAGCCCTGTATCAATCCCAAACTAATCCCACTGCCCCGCCCTCTCCCTATAGCCCTGTATCAATCCCAAACTAATCCCACTGCCCCGCCCTCTCCCTATAGCCCTGTATCACTCCCCAAACTAATCCCACTGCCCCGCTCTCTCCCCATAGCCCTGTATCAATCCCAAACTAGTTCCGCTGTCCCGCTCTCTCCCCATAGCCCTGTATCAATCTCAAACTAATCCCACTGCCCCGCCCTCTCCCTATAGCCCTGTATCACTCCCCAAACTAATCCCACTTCCCCGCTCTCTCCCCATAGCCCTGTATCAATCTCAAACTAATCCCACTGCCCCGCCCTCTCCCTATAGCCCTGTATCAATCCCAAACTAATTTCACTGCCCCGCCCTCTCCCTATAGCCCTGTATCAATCCCAAACTAATTCCACTGCCCCGCTCTCTCCCCATAGTCCTGTATCAATCCCAAACTAGTTCCTCTGCTCCCCTCTCTCCCCATAGCCCTGTATCAGTCCCAAACTTTCCCACTATCCCACACTCTCCCCAGAACCCTGTATTAATCCATAAAATAATTCCATTGGCCAGTTCACTCCCTATAGCCCTGTATCAATCCCCAAACTAATCCAACTGACCGACACCTTGTCCATAGCCCTGCTCAATCCCAAACTAATCCCACTGCTCCGCTCTCTCTGCATAACCTCCTATCAATCCTAAATTAATTCCACTGGCCCACTCTTTCCCAATAGCCCTGCATCACTCCCAAACTCATCCCACTGACCCACACTCTTCACATACCCTGCCCCACTCTCTCTACCTACCCATGTACTGACCCCACTGGCTCCATAGCCCTGTTACAATCCCAAACAAATTCCACTGCCCCACTCTCTCCATAACCCTGTATTAATCCCAAACAAATTCCACTGCCCCACTCTCTCTCCATAACCCTGTATTAATCCCAAACAAATTCCACTGCCCTACTCCCTCCACATAGCCCAATATCAACCTCTAAACTAATCCCACTGCTCCACTCTCTCCCCGTAGCCCTGAATCAATCCCGAATTTACCCCACTGCCTCATTCTCTTCCCTTAGCCCTGGATCAATCCCAAACTAATCCCACTGCCCTTCTCTCTCACCATAGCATTGTATCAATCTCTGAACTAATGCCACCGGTCCACTCTCTCCCCATACTTACTCCAAACTTACCCCACTGCAGCGCACTCTATGTATAGCCCTGTATCCGTCCACAAACTAATCCCACTGCCCCATCCTCTGCCTATAGTCCAGTAGCAATCCCAAACTCATGCCACTGCCCTGCTCTCTCTACATATCCCTAAATCAATCCCAAACTAATCCCACTGCCCTGCTCTCTCCACATAGATCTGTATCAATCCCTAAACTAATCCCACTGCCCTGCTCTCTCTCCATAGCAATATATCGATTCCAAATTAATTCCACTGCCCCACCCTCTCTCCATCGTCCTGTATCAGTCCCAAACTAATCACAATGTCCCACAGTCTCCATTTAGCCCTGTGCTAATCCCAAACTAACCCTACCGCCCTGCTCTCTCCACATTGCCCTTTGTAATCCATACTTTTAATGACTTCCTGCCCTTTTAAAAATTGTCGCAAGCTGTGTCTTTCTACCGTTCCCGTTGATTCAGTCTGCGCACCAACAACACTCTGCAAAGATCACTATCTGCATCCCCCAGTCAAACCCCAAAAGGTTATCTCGCCCTAAATTATGATAATTGACTCTACTCATTAACCCTTGAGATTCGCTGACTAACACTCGGACCACTGATCCCCTCCATATCCAATGACCCCCACTAGTTGATGAATAGTTAGTTCACTAGTTGCTGGGTGGCACAGTAGCACAATGGTTAGCAGAGTTGTTTCACAGCTCCAGGGTCCCAGGTTCGATTCCCGTCTTGGGTCACTGTCTGTTTGGAGTCTGCACGTTCTCCCCGTGCCTGCATGGGTTTCCTCCGGGTGCTCCGGTTTCCTCCCACAGTCCAAAGATGTGCAGGTTAGATGGATTGGCCATGTTAAATTGCCCTTAGGTTAGGTGGGGTTGCTGGGTTACGGGTAGAGTGGAGGTGTGGGCTTAAGTAGGGTGCTCTTTCTAAGAGCCGGTGCAGACTCGATGGGCTGAATGGCCTCCTTCTGCACTGTAAATTCTATGATTCTATGACCACATATTGACATTGTCTCCGTCCAGTGCTAATGGCCCCATCTGTTCAACTCCGTCACCATTAGGGGCTGGTTTAGCACACTGGGCTAAATCGCTGGCTTTTAAAGCAGACCAAGGCAGGCCAGCAGCACGGTTCAATTCCCGTACCAGCCTCCCCGAACAGGCGCCGGAATGTGGCGACGAGGGGCTTTTCACAGTAACTTCATTGAAGCCTACTCATGACAATAAGCGATTTTCTTTTTTTTTCCATTTCATTTCATCCACTAACCTCCAGCAGCTAACTACTCATTGTAGCTGCCGACCCACAGGCCACCAATGATCCCGTTCACTGGCCCCTGAGCCCATCTGTGCACCACGCTCCTCACTGACTGACCAGAGTTGGCAGACCCAACCCTGCTATAGTCCTTGTCTCACCCTCGCAGCTCCTGCAGTACAGTTCCAAACCACCAGCATTGCCACACACTCACTCCACCCAACAGTGACTAATAAGCAAGAGCAAGGATATTCATTCATGCAAAATAAATGCAAGAAGATATTAGAATTGATACCGATAAACAGAATGATGAATAATCCCCATCAATATTAATAAACACCCATTAACAGTGAGTAGTCAATGTGAAAATTCCATCTCCGTCTGTTAATGTTTCAACATCTGGCTCCACTGCACTACACAAAATTATAATTAATAAACTCACCCAATGTAGCAAAGATGAAAATTAATTGTTAAGGAATGGAGAGAAATTGAAAAATCTGGTGCAGCAAAAAGTGATCACTAATTGGAGAGGATTGGGTGGCTATCAGGCTGATGGATACAGACAGATGAAACACTGATTAATAAACAGTGCAGCGTATAGTGAGCTGGTGAGTGAATCAGACACGGTGCAGAGTATTGCTCCACGCATAAAAAATTCTCCTCCCTCACAGGGTTCATGTTGGATTGAGCCTCTGTGCATATATACTCCCCAGAGGTATCTCTATGTGTAGTGTTTCATCAGTAAATCTGGCAAGTTAGAAATTCCCCTCTTCAGCAGCAGTGCCTGGGCAGTGAGGCTGGATAAGTGCTCTCTACCTAATATCCTTCACACACGCGCGCACACACACACATACACAGGCACACAAAAGCACACATATATACACATACACATAGACACACACTCGCACACACACACACATACACACAAAAGCACACACATATACACAGGGACACAAACGCACACTAAACATGCACACACACACACAAAAGCACACACATATACACATACACATAGAGACAAACGCACACACATACACAGGCACACAAAAGCACACACAGGGACACAAACGCACACTAAACATGCACACACACACAAAAGCACACAAATATAGACAGACACAAACGCACAGTAAACATGCACACACACAGATACGCACACTAAGACAGACACATGCGCACAAACACAGATATACACACATGCAAAGACAGACACGTACACAGGTACACACACAAACACAGACACACAAACACACATACAGACACACAAACACAGACACACCAACTCAGATGCACAAACACAGACACACATGCACAGATACACATGCACACAAAAACACACATGAAAGCACAAGAACACACACAAACAGCAACAAATATAGACACACACACACACAGCCAAACAGATACACAGACACACAAACAGGTACACTGACAGAAACGCACACACGGATGCACACACAGGCACACAGTGCACAGGCATACAAATAAACAGACACACACACTCAGCCTCTGTCTTTCTCTGCGTTAACCTCCTCTCAAACTGCCCTCCTTAACTCAGTGACCTGGGGATCCATTGCCCCTGCAGATCGGCAGTCCAACAGCAACCGTCATCGCCAAACATCAACTTTCCCCGGAGCCCACAACAGGGATTTAAAAATTCAAACCAGCGATGGAAAGGAAGAAGTCCGGGAGAAATGAACTTGCTGCAAGGGAGCAGAGAATTTGGCCAATCTGTCAATGCTTTACACAGGACTGGGTGACCTGAAGAATGAGACAGATCAAGTAACAGCCAGACCAGGAGCAGACTGGTGGTGGTCCCTGAAGAATTTAGTTTATAAATTATGCAGCACACACACATGCTTTTGGTTTAACAAACGTGTTTCACAATTAACTGGTTTTAAACAGACAGAAGCAAGTTCATCTTTTTTCCATTCCTCAGCAGCCTCGAGTAAATCCCAGCAGGTTCTCTCTGACTATCCCACCCCTCCACCCTCCAAAAGATATAGAATTAGACCTGAGAAACCCAGAGAAAATTATTAGTAAAGGGGGAGTGGAAGAGAGAGGAGATGGAGGAATGGATATCATAAACATTCCTGACTCCCACCTTGTTCAAAACTAAAATCCCATTCAGTTTCTGTCCTGATACAGAGAAACGTTCCACAGCAACCCAGCCCACCCCCAGCAGAGTAGAAGAACCGGGTTAGTGGTCGTCAGCACCTTTTGTGCAATGTCTCTTTTGCGCCGGGGAATTTTAAAGACCTCACTGCCCCCCTCCTTGCGGATTGCAGCCTCCAGAGCGCTCAGTGTGTTTTACAACTCTTCACACACAGGGCTGGAAATGCTGGGGCTGAGCAAAGGCACCTGTGTGAGGGAGGGAGGGAGGGAGCTGACACTGGAGTTCTGGAATGTACACACACAGTCACACACATACACCGTCACACACACAGACACAGCCAGTCTCACACACACACGCAGTCACACAGACATAGTCACACACAGTCAGATAGTCACACACAGTCACGCACACACACAGACACACATACTCACACACATACATACATAGTCACACACACACACATACATACACATAGACACACTCACATAGTCACACACACACATACATACACATAGACACACTCACATAGTCACACACACACATACATACACATAGACACACTCACATAGTCACACACACACATACATACACATAGACACACTCACATAGTCACACACACACATACATACACATAGACACACTCACATCACAGTCACACACACACAGACACACTCACTCACACACATAGTCACACACACTCACACTTACACAGTCATACACACACACACACACTCACTCACACACACATAGTCACACACACTCACACTTACACAGTCATACACACACTCACACACACACATAGTCACACACACTCACACTTACACAGTCATACACACACACGCAGACACACAGACACACAGTCATACACTCACACACACACTCACCAGTACTTTGCACAGGAACATGCCCCCAACTGACTGCCCCCCCCCCCCCCCCCACCTCCCCCCGCAATAAAAAAACATACAGAGTGTGCACTTACCAAATCGGCGTTAGTTCAGACAATTGGTGCCTGGCCCATTGCAGGCAGCGGGCTGGGTTTGGAGTGGCTGCTTAAATCTCCGCTTTGCAACTTTTTCTGATAAAGGCAGCACCTGGAGATTCTGCACTTTGTGAGCAAGCTGCTACTGCAGAGAGGGCTGGAGAGGGGAAGGGTGGAGGGGCTGGCATTGAGACTGGGGGGGGGGGGGGGGGGGGGGGGGATGCAGCCCTCAGTCTCCCCTCCGGAGTGGCAATGCCCAGGCTGCTCAGACACACAGCAGCTCGCAGGCAATGCAGCACAGAGGCTGACAGCTCGCCCCTCTCTGCTGCCCACAGACTGCGCACTGCTGCTCAGGGAGCCTGCAGGGTCCTAGAGACACCCTGTCCCAATCTCAGCGCTGCACCACCCAGAAACTCCCGCTTCCCTCCCCCACCCCCTGCACCACCCAGAAACTCCCCCTCCCACCCTCCCCCACCCCCTGCACCACCCAGAAACTCCCCCTCCCTCCCCCACCCCCTGCACCACCCAGAAACTCCCCCACCCTCTGCACCACCCAGAAACTCCCCCACCCTCCCCCACCCTCTGCACCACCCAGAAACTTCCCCTCCCCCACCCTCTGCACCACCCAGAAACTCCCCCCTCCCTCCCCCACCCCCTGCACCACCCAGAAAATCCCCCCTCCCTCCTGCACCACCCAGAAACTCCCCCCTCCCACCCCCACCCTCTGCACCACCCAGAAACTCCCGCACCCTCCCCCACCCCCTGCACCACTCAGAAACTCCCCCTCCCTCCCCCACCCTCTGCACCACCCAGAAACTCCCCCCTCCCTCCCCACCCTCTGCACCACCCAGAAAGCCCCCCTCCCCCACCCCTTGCACCACCCAGAAACTCCCCCTCCCTCCCTCCCTCCCCACTCCGTGCACCACCCAGAAACTCCCCCTCCCCCACCCTCTGCACCACCCAGAAACTCCCCCTCCCTCCCCCACCCCCTGCACCACCCAGAAACTTCCGCTTCCCTCCCCCACCCCCTGCACCACCCAGAAACACCCTCTCCAACTGCCTGCACCACCCAGAAACTCCCCCTCCCTCCCCACCCCCTACACCACCCAGAAACTCCCCCTCCCTCCCTCTCCCACCCCCTGCACCACCCAGAAACTCCCCCACCCTCTGCACCACCCAGAAACTCCCCCTCCCTCCCCCACCCCTGCACCACCCAGAAACTCCCCCTCCCACCCTCTCCCACCCCCTGCACCACCCAGAAACTCTCCCTTCCACCCTCTCCCACCCCCTACACCACCAGAAACTCCACCCTCCCTCCCCCACCCCCTACACCACCCAGAACCTCACCCCTCCCTCTGCACCACCCAGAAATTCCCCCTCCCTCTCCCACCCCCTGCACCACCCAGAAACTCCCCCTCCCTCCGTCTCCCACCCCCTGCACCACCCAGAAACTCCCCCTCCCTCCCCCACCGCCTACACCACCCAGAAACTCCCCCTCCCACCCTCTCCCACCCCCTACACCACCCAGAAACTCCCCCCTCCCTCCCCGTCCCCTACACCACCCAGAAATCCACCCCTCCCTCTGCACCACCCAGAAATTCCCCCTCCCTCTCACACCCCCTGCACCACCCAGAAACTCCCCCTCCCTCCCTCTCCCACCCCCTGCACCACCCAGAAACTCCCCTCCCTCCCCCACCCCCTGCACCACCGAGAAACTCCCCCCTCCCTCTCCCTCTCCCTCCCTCTCCCACCCTCTCCCACCCCCTGCACCACCCAGAAACCCCCCCTCCCTCCCCCACCCTCTCCTACTCTCTGCACCACCCAGAAACACCCCTCTCCCACCCTCTGCACCATCCAGAAACTCCCCCCTCCCTCCCCCACCCCCTGCACCACCCAGAAACTGCCCCCTCCCTCCCCCCCCCACCCCCTGTACCACCCTGAAACTCCCCCCTCCCTCCCCCCCACCCTCTGCACCACCCAGAAACTCCCTCTGCACCACCCAGAAACCCCCCTCCCTCCCCCACCCCCTGAAGAAGCCTCCTCTCAGTTTGCCCCTGAGGAACCATGTGTGCACAGTATGGGGGCTGGTCCAGCAGTTACTGCCCCCCCCCCCCCCCACAGCTGTCCTTGAACATCACAGAATTCTAACGGCGCAGCGGGAGGCCATTCGGCCCATCCTATCTGCACCAGCCCTCCAAACCAGCATTATGGCTTAGTGCCATTTCCCTGCCTTTCCCCCGCAGGGCAGGACGTCAGCACAGTAGTTAGCGCTGTTGCTTCACAGCACCATGGTCCCAGGTTCGATTCCCAGCTTGGGTCACTGTGCGGAGTCTGCACGTTCTCCCCGTGCCTGCGTGGGTTTCCTCCGGGTGCCCCGGTTTCCTC
Source organism: Scyliorhinus canicula (assembly GCF_902713615.1). Classification (NCBI taxonomy): domain Eukaryota; kingdom Metazoa; phylum Chordata; class Chondrichthyes; order Carcharhiniformes; family Scyliorhinidae; genus Scyliorhinus; species Scyliorhinus canicula. The sequence goes on along the minus strand of NC_052152.1, from coordinate 5,914,029 downwards.
CCACACGTCCCGAAAGATGTGCTTGTTAGGTGAATTGGACATTCTGAATTCTCCCTCTGTGTACCCGAACAGGCGCCGGAATGTGGCAACTAGGGGCTTCTCACAGTAACTTCATTGCAGTGTTAATGTAAGCCGACTTGTGACAATAAAGATTATTATTATTAACCCTGCACATTTAAGATGGTGGTGAGCTGCCTTCAGCTGCAGTCCCTGGGGTGTAGGTACACCCACAGTACTGTTAGGGATGGTGTTAAAGGATATTGAGCCAGCGACAGTGAAGGAACGGCTGCTGTGTTTCCGAGTCAGGGTGGTGAGTGACTTGGAGAGAAACGTACAAGTGGCAGAGTTCCCAGGTGTCTGCTACCTTGTCCTTCTGGGGTGTAAAGGTTTGGAAGGTGTGTGTGGTGGTATGATTAGCATAGCTGCCTGCCATTGGTGCAGAACACCGGCTTACCATTGGCCCTGGTCAGTCATGTGCCTCTCGACCGGTTGGTTGAGACGAGTCATGTGACGGCTCCCCGCTTGGTCGAGAGGCTGAGTTAACCCCGCCTCCAGGGTGGAGTATAAATACCCACCACTCCCGGCGGTCGTCCTTCTACTGTAATCGACCGCAGGGCTAACATCTAGCTGATTAAAGCCATACTTTTGTTCAGCAACTCGTCTCGCGTTCAATTGATGGTACATCAGTGTGGTTGAAGGAACCTTGGTGAGTGCCCACAATGTGCCATGCAGATGGCAAACACGGGTGCTACTGTGCCTTGGTAGTGGAGGGGATGAATGTTTGTGGATGGGGTGCCAATCAAGTGTCCTTTATCGCCGGGTGATGTAGCGTTTCTTGGCTGTTACAGAGCTGCCCTCATCCAGGCAAGTGGAGAGTATTTCATCGCGTTCCTGACTTGTAGATGGTGGGCAGGCTTTGGAGAATCAGGAGGTGAGTTACTCGCTCCAGGATTCCGAGCCAATGATGTACTCCAAGTAGCCACAGTCGTCCAGTTTAGTTTCTGGTAACCCCCAGGATATTGATTCTGGAGGATTCAGTGATGGTAATGCGATTGAATGTGAAGAGGAGATGGTTAGATCCTCTCTTGTTGGAGACGGTCATTGCACAAATATTGATTGGCATCCTACCATCTGCCCGAGATGTTGGAGAGATAGCAGCTCAGTGGTGACGTCATGAGACAGCATTCCAGAGGCCCACGCTATTGCTCTGGGGGAACAGGTTCAAATCCCACTGTGGCAACTGGTGTCATTTAAATTCACTCAATAAACCTGCAATATAAAAATAAGAGCAGGAGGAGGCCATTCAGCTCATCGAGCCTGCTCTGCCATTCACCATGACATGGCTGATCATCCAACATAATAGCCAAATCCAATATTCCCCCGTACACTTTGATTCCCTTCGCCCGAAGTGCTATATTTAACTGCTTCCTGAAAACCTTTTTTGGCCTCAATATAAAGGTAGTCTCAGTAATGATGACCATGAAACGATCATCAATGGTTGTATAAACCCACCAGGTTCACTCATGTCCTTTAGGGAAGGAAATCTGCCGTCCTTACCTGGTCTGGCCTACATGTGACTCCAGACCCACAGCAATGCGGTGGCCTCTTAACTGCTCCTCCGAAATGGCTGAGCAAGCCACACAGTTCAAGGGCAATTAGGGATGGGCAGCAAATGCTGGCCCTGCGACACCCAGAGCCCGTGAAAGAATTAAAAACAATGATGGGACTGCAGCCTCAGAACTTTGTAAAGAGACAGGTTGCTGTCACCCTAGCTCCGAGAATTTGCTGACTGCTCCCAGCAGTGCGTTGCTGAAGCTGATCGCACCCTGTCCCATACCCGCAGTTTGCCTGATGCTGACGCAGGCAATCGACGCACAGCAAGATCCCGCAAATCACGTCGTGACACTGATCAGGCCATCTGTGTTACCGCATGGTCAATGAATAAATGTTGGTTGAGGGTACTAAAGAGAATTGCCCTACTCTTTATCAGAATGGTGTCCTGGAATCTGTTACATGTAGCTACAGGGTGGATGGCACCTTGATTAAAGTTTCATCCAAAAGAGGATACACCTATCAGTGACACTCCCTCAAGACTGGGCGAGAAGTGCCAGCACCTTCCAAACCCACGAGCTCTACCAGCACGAAATGAATTAAATGAATTGAATATGAAATGAGATGAAAATCGCTTATTGTCACAAGTAGGCTTCAAATGAAGTTACTGTGAAAAGCCCCTAGTCGCCACATTCCGGCGCCTGTTCGGGGAGGCTGGTAGGGGAATTGAACCGTGCTGCTTCATGCCCTGGTCTGCTTTAAAAGCCAGCTCTTTAGCCCTGTGCTAAACCACCCCCAAGGACAAAGGCAGCTGATACCTGGGATCCCCACCACCTGGAGGTCCCCCTCCAAGCTGCACATTATCCTGACTTGGAAACATGGGCGGAATTCTCCGACCCCCCGCAGGGAATCGCCCGTCACCGGGGTAAATCCTGCCCCCACCGTGGCCGGAATTCTCCGCCACCCGGGAATCGGCGGGAGCAGGAATCACGCCCCACCGACCGCCGTGCCTCCTGCGGTGATTCTCCGGCCTGCGATGGGCTGAAGTCCTGCCGCTGAGAGGCCTCTCCCGCCGCCGTGGTTTGAACTACCTCTGTTGCCGGCGGGATTGGCGGCACAAGCGGGCACCCGGGGTCCTGGGGGGGTGCAGGGCGATTGGACCCCGGGGGGTGCCCCCACGGTGGTCTGGCCCGCGGTCACGGCCCACCGATCGGCGGGCGGGCCAGTGCCGTGTGGGCACTCTTTTTCTTCTGCCACCACCACGGCCTCCACCATGGCGGAGGCGGAAGAGACACCCCCCTACTGCACATGCATCGGTGGTGACGTCAGCGGCCGCTGACGCACCGGCGCATGCGCGGACCGGCAAAGGCCTTTCGGCCAGCCCCGACGCCGGGTGGCGGGCGCCAAAGGCCATTGGCACCGGTTTTGCCGCCGGCAGGCGAAGCGGAAACCACTCCGGCGTGGGCCTAGCCCCTAAAGGTGCGGAGAATTCCGAACCTTTGGGGAGGCCCGACGCCGGAGTGGTTGGCGCCATTCCGCTACGCCGGGACCCCCCGCCCCGCCGGGTAGGGGAGAATCCCGGCCAATATCTCTGTTCCTTCACTGTCACTGGTCCAAACTCCTGGAAATGGAGGTGTTTTAAATGTGGTGTTTTTGTAAAGTAAACAAGGAGAAATGGTTTGGACTGGATGGAGAGTCAGTGACCAGAGGACACGGAATTAACGTGATTAGCAAATAAACTGAAGGGGAAATGACGAAAAGTAACTTTGCACAGCGAGTTGGAGGGATCTGGAATATGCTGCCTTTTAGAGCAGTGGAAGTAGTTTCAGTAATAACTTTTCAAAAGATATTGCACAAATACTTAAACAACATGCTGAGGGCTGTGGGGAAAGAGAATGGAGTCAATTGACAGCATGGTAGCACAAGTGATTAGCACTGTGACTTCACAGTGCCAGGGTCCCAGGTTCGATTCCCGGCTGGGTCACTGTCTGTGCGGAGTCTGCACGTTCTCCCCGTGTCTGCGTGGGTTTCCTCCGGGTGCTCCGGTTTCCTCCCCAGTCCAAAGATGTGCAGGTTAGATGGATTGGCCATGATAAATTGCTCTTAGTGTCCAAAACGGTTAGGAGGAGTTATTGGGTTACGGGGATAGAATGGAAGTGAGGGGTTACTGTGGGTCGGTGCAGACTCGATGGGCTGAATGGCCTCCTTCTGCAGTATGTTCTATATTCTATGTTCTTTCAAAGAGCTGTCACAGGTACAATGGGCCAAATGGCTTCCCATGCTCTATGATTCCATGATCATTTACAGGATGTGGGTATCGCTGGTTAGGACATCATTTATTGCCCATCCCTAGTTACCCTTCAGAAGGTGGTGGTGAGTTGCCTTCTAGAACCGCTGCAGTCCCTGAGGTGTAGGTACACCCACTGTGCTGTTAGGGAGGGAGTTCCAGGATGTTTCCCCAGCGACAGTAAAAGAACAGCTCGTCTTTGATTCCTATCCTTTGATCTGCTCTTGTAGCCACAGTAATAATATGGCTAATCCAGTTCAGTTTCTGGTTAATGGTAGCCCCATGTTGATAGTGTGGGATTCAGTGGGGGATTAGATTCTCTCTTGATGGAGATGGTGATTGCCTGGCACTTGTGTGGTGCAAATGTAACTTGCCACTTGTCAGCCCAAGCGTGGATATTGTGCAGGTTTGCTACATTTGGACAAGGGCTACTTCAGTATCTCCGAAGCCTGAAATGATGCTGAACATTCTAAAGTCATCAGAGAACATCATCACTCCTGACCTTCTGGTGGAAGGAAGGGTATTGATGAAGTAGCTGAAGCTGGTTGGACCTAAGACCCTGAGGAACTCCTGCAGTGATGTCCTGGAGCTGAGCTGATTGACCTCCAACCACCACAACCATCTTCCTTTGTGCCGGGAATGGCTCCAACCAGCGGATAGTTTTCCCCCTGATTCTCATTGTCTCCAGTTTAGCCGGGGCTCCTTGATGCCAAACTCGGTCAAATGCTGCCTTGATGACGAGGGCAGTCACTCTCACCTCACCTCTGGCAGTCAGCTCCCTTGCCCATGTTTGAACCAAGGCTGTAATGAGATGAGGAGGTGGGTGATCCTGGTGGAACTCAAACTGACGCCAGTGAGCAGATTATTGCTGAGTAAGTGCCGCTTGATAGAACTGTTGATGGCCCCTTCAATCATTTTGCTGATGATAGAGAGTAGACTGATAGGGTGGCAATTGGCTGGGTTGGATTTGTCCTATTTCTTGTGTACACGACATATCTGAGCAATTTTCCACATTACCGGGTAGATGCCATTGTTGTAACTGTACTGGAACAGCTTGGCTAGGGGTGCAGCAAATTCTGGAGCACAAGTCTTCAGTACTATTGTCAGGACCTTTAGCATTTACAGTATCCACTGCCTTCAGCTGTTTCTTAATATCACGTGGAGATAATCAAATTGGCTGAAGACTGACATCTGTGATGCTGGGGACCTCTGGAGGAGACCGAGATGGATCATCCACTCGGCACTTCTGGCTGAAGATTGTTGCGAATGCCTCAGCCTTGTCTTTTACACACATGTGCTGGGCTCCTCCATCATTGAGGATGGGGATATTTGTGGAGCCTCCTCCTCCAGTGAGTTGTTTAATTGCCCACCACTATTCACGGCTGGATGTGACAGGACTGCAAAGCTTAGATCTGATGAGTTTGTTGTGGAATCTCTTAGCTCTGTCAATTTCTTGCTGCTTATGTTGTTTAGCACACAAGTAGTCCTGTGTTGTAGCTTCATCAGGTTAACACCTTATTTTCAGTCTGCCTGGTGTTGCTCCTGGCATGCACTCCTGCACTCTTCATCGAACCAGGGTTGATCCCCTGGCTGGGTGGTAATGGTAGAGTGGGGGATATGCCGGGACATGAGGTTACAGATTCTGGTTGAATACAATTCTGCTGCTGCTGATGGCCCACAGCGCCTCATGTATGCCTAGTTTTGAGCTGCTTGACCTGTTCAAAATCTATCCCACTTAGCACTGTGGTAGTGCCACACAACACTGTAGTGATCCTCGCCTGTGTGTGTACAGAAGGGGCTGATGGGAAATGGAAGTACCACCAGGGGGCAGCGCGGGGACATATAAGAGTGACGCCGAAGGCCCGCCCTCGCCCACTTGGACCGGAGGGTTAAGGAGGCAGGACATGGAAGTTGAGCTCAGGGCTGCAAGTCTTTTGGGCCTAGTTGCAGAACATTGAAGAGCAGTATATTCTCAAGTGCAATTCTGTAGCTTATTGTGGAGCACAATAAACCATCCTTTAACTTAAAGACGACTTCGAGCATTCTTTCAAGAAGCATAACATGGTACAGGAGTGGCTTCTCTGAACAGAAGGAACCAGCGCTACCAGCAAAAGCAACAACACGATGGAGGATATCCTCAATGTGAAGATGGGACTTCATCTCCACAGGGACTGTGTAGTGATCACTTCTATCAATTCCGTCATGGACAGATGCACCTGCAGCAGGCAGGTTGGTGAGGATATGGTCTTTTATGCTTTTCCCTCTTGTTGGTTCCCTCACCACCTGCTGTAGTCCCAGTCTGGCAGCTATTGTCCTTTAGGACCCGGCCAGCTCGGGCTGTGGTGATACCTCTGAGCCGTTCTTGGTGATGGACATTGACGTCTCCCACCCAGAGTACAGTTTGTGCCCTTGCCACCCTAAGTGTTTCCTCCAAGTGATGTTCAACATGGAGGAGTACTGAGTCATCAGGTGAGGGGGAATGGAGGGTTGGGTTTGACCTGTTTTTGATGTACAGGACATACCTGGCCAATTTTCTGCAACATTGGCTGGTGGGGCAGAGAGGTGAGTACTTGGGGAGGCAGTAGCGTAATGATATTATCACTGGGCTAGCGATTCAGGGTAATTCTCTGGGGATCTGGGTTCAAATCCTACCGCAGCAGATGGAGACATTTGAATTCAATTTTAGGGGCAGCACGGTAGCATTGTGGATAGCACAATTGTTTCACAGTTCCAGGGTCCAAGGTTCGATTCCGGCTTGGGTCACTGTCTGTGCGGAGTCTGCACATCCTCCCCGTGTATGCGTGGGTTTCCTCCCACAGTCCAAAGATGTACAGGTTAGGTGGATTGGGCATGATAAATTGCCCTTAGTGTCCAAAGTTGCCTTTAGTGTTGGGTGGGGTTACTGGGTTATGGGGATAGGGTGGAGGTGTTAACCTTGGGTAGGGTGCTCTTTCCAAGAGCCGGTGCAGTCTCGATGGGCCGAATGGCCTCCTTCTGCACTGTAAATTCTATGATCTACTTAGTAATCAGCAGGAGGCTTCCTTGCCCATGTTTGACCTGATGCCACAAGACTTCATGGGGCCCAGAGCCGACGTTAACGAATCCCTGGGCAACTCCCTCCTGACCGTGCGCCACTGTGCCACTGCCTCTGCTGGCTCTGTCCTGCTGGTGAGACAGGACATTCCCAGGAATGGTGATGATGGTGTCTCGAACATTATCTGTAACGGATAATTCTAGGAGTCTGGATTTATCAGCCTGCTGCTTGACTAGTCTGTGAGACAGCTCTCTCAATGTTTGGCACAACTCCCAGATGGTAGTGAGGAGGGCTTTGCAGGGTCGACAGGGCTGAGTTTGCCGTTGTCGTTGCCATTGTTCTATTTGTAGCGGTTCAATGCAACTGAGAGACCTGCTCGGCCATTTCAGAGGCTATTTTAGAGTTAATCACATTGCTGCCGTCTTCAATGCAAAACTCCTTGACAGCTACACACTGTGTAAATATATTTGTCCATGATTTTATTGCTTGGGATGTTGTGCGTGTTTTAAAGCCGCCTTGTTAATTGATGAGGAGTGCAGCGCTGGGATGGTTCTGCAGCAGCAACTTGCTGACTACTTACATTTCCCTTCAAAAATGAAATTAAATTTCTCAAGTGCATGGCACTTCCTTCTTCATACAATTTTCAAGTTGCCAAAACATCCGGAATACCATCAGGCCCATCTCTCTCTTTTGCTCTGATTCTCAGCATCTCTCTCCCCATCTCTGTCTCCCAGTCCATACCTCTCTATCTCTTCCTCTTCCCCTCTCACTCATATAATCATAGAATTTACAGGAAGCCATTCGGCCCATCGAGTCTGCATCGGCCCTTGGAAAGCCCACACCTCCACCCCTATCCCCGTAACCCAGTATCTCCACCTGACCTTTTTGGACACTAAAGGGCAATTTATCATGGCCAATCCACCCAACCTGCACATCTTTGGATTGTGGGAGGAAATGGGAGCACCCGGAGGAAACCCACGCACACACGGAGTGAACGTACAGACTCCGCACAGACAGTGACCCAAGCCACAAATCGAACCTGGGACCTTGGCATTGTGAAACAACTGTGCTAACCACTGTGCTACCGTGCCGCCCAATCTCTCACTCTCTTTATCTCTTTCTTCCTCTGTCTTTCTCCATCTCCCTTTCTCAATCTCTCTCTGCCTCCTCCTCTGTCTCTCTCATTCTGACTCTCAGTCTCTCCGTTTCTGTATCTTGTCTGTCTCTTTCTTCATCTCTTTCTCTCATTCTCAGACTCGTCTGTCTTTCTCTGTCTCTCCCTCTCTGTCCCTCCCTCTCTGTCTGTCTCTCTGCCTCTGTCTCTCACTCTCTCTCTCATTCTTGACTCTCTTTCTCTTTCTGTCTCCATCTCTTCCTCTCTGTCTGTCCCTGAGTCTTTCACTCTCTCTTTCTGCCTCTATCTCTCCTTCTCTATCTCTCCCTCTTTATCTCTCCTTCTCTGTCTCTCCGTCTGTGTCGCTCTCTCTCTCTCTGTTTCTCTTTTTGAGCTAATAGTTACCCAGGTCTGGAGTTAATTCTCGGTTGAAATTGTATTATAAATCCTGTCCAAACAAATCACTGTCAAGATATAGTGGGACGTGACTCGAGTCAAGCTGAGAAAGAACTGGACAAGATATCTTTAGTGCCATCTCGCTCTTTCTCTCTAGCTTTCTCGTCTTTCCTTTCATGCTCCAGTGCCTTACTCTCTCTCCCTCCCTCTCTTTCTTTCTCTCCCTCTCCTTTTTCCTCCCAGTTTTTCAACCCCCCCCCCCCAGCCCTCCCAGCGCCAGCCTCCATGCCGAGATATTTAATCCTGTCTGAATATGTTGTGATTGTTCACTTGTATCATTTCAAATCTCATTTGTCTCCAGGATTGAGAGATGAATTTCACAGGAGCAGAATTTTTGTTTTTGTTCAATGCCTATTCGATACAGAAATGAGTATTGATTGTCTTTGGTCTGGGTTTGACTACAGGCGTGGATGAGAAAGCAGATGAGATACTGCCCTTCAAACACATTGCGGGACAATTTGACAGCACGGTGCTCTGCTGATAGAAATGGTATCAATCTGCATTTTGTCCATTACCCTCTTTGTTTGTAAGCTCTCTCCATCCCCAATATAACCCCCAGACCTTTCGCTCACAAGAGGGGCTTTGAGGAAAGAATATACGCCCACCAAGTGGCTAACTCTTCCTCCAGGCTTACCATTGGTTGCAATCCTTGCTCCTCCCAACCTACAGCGTGTTGAGACCCTGAATTCGGCTGGTAATCCGGGCCAACACTCCAACGCAGTGCTATGTTGCTGGAGGCGCCTTCCTTCAGACTTTACACAGAGGCCCCATCTGTCAAGGATCCCATGGGCCATTCTTTGGAAGAGGTGCAGGAGAGTTCTCCTGCTGTCCTGGCCAATACTTATCCCTCAATCACCGTCACTGAAGACAGATCATTCCTGCTTGAGGGATCTGGCTGTGTGTACGTTTCCTGTGGCATTTCCCACATTACAGCCATGACCATACTTCAAATAGGACTTTGCTTCTTGTGAAGAGCTTTGCGATGTCCCGAGCTGCAGAATTGCAAGTCTTCCTTCCTCGTGATCTGTTCCTGGTTCTCACATACGCCAATGAGCCACGAAGGGGAGTCATGTGGATATGCCATTAGATTTGATGTGTCCAGCATTCACGATGAGTGAAGGAAGAGAGAGATTATTGGAACAGTAGTTAGTTCCATTTGACTGGAAACGAGTTCATATGGTTCCTCAACTCAAAAAATGGGACAAATGAGAGCCACGGAGCTCCCGGGTTACCAGCCTGATTTCCGTTATTGGGAAGACGCTGGAGAGTTTCCGAACGGATGCTCCTCGTGAGGGACCATTTGAAGTTCAAAACAAATTCTGAGAATTCATTCACACATTCTAATCTCTTTATGTGCCACTATCAGCTCCCTTCTTAGCCTCAGCCACCTCCATTTACATTCCCCTTGTCTTTCTACGACACCTTTGTCAATCTCCACCTATCGCTGGCCCTCTATCCAGCCCCACCGCTCCACACACCCTGCCCACGTCAGTATAAATCTGTAAGAAGTCTTACAACACCAGGTTAAAGTCCAACAGGTTTGTTTCAAACACGAGCTCGTGTTTGAAACAAACCTGTTGGACTTTAACCTGGTGTTGTAAGACTTCTTACTGTGCTCACCCCAGTCCAACGCCGGCATCTCCACATCATGGCTACCATTGACACCGCAAACTGCCGGCTCAAAGTGGAGAGGATCTCCAGGAAGATCGCGCATATAGACACGGACATTCAGTTTCTACAAAGATGCAAAAAAGCAGACAAGATCCCGAAAGGACTACAGATCAAAAACCCACTCAAGTACCTCTCTCTCTGCATCTTTGATGATTTGATTGCCTGCAGGTGCTCGCATTCCGGGGCATCTCTGACTGTGTCTATATAAACATTTCTGGAACAAGCCTTTCCATTCACCTGAAGAAGGAGCCGTGCTCCGAAAGCTCGTGTTTGAAACAAACCTGTTGGACTTTAACCTGGTGTTGTAAGACTTCTTACTGTGCTCACCCCAGTCCAACGCCGGCATCTCCACATCATGTATAAATCTGACCCTATTTCCAGTTCTCTCCAGCTTTGGCAAAGGGTCACACAGACTTGAAACGTTCGCTCCTTTCTCTCTCCACAGATGCTGTCAGACCTGCTGAGATTGTCCAGTATTTTCTGTTTTTTGTTTCAGATTCCAGCATCCGCAGTGATTTGCTTTTATCTTCCGAGAAAATAAGTTTTGTCAAACAAATTTGATACGGTTATCTGTGGAAATGACTCGACGTATGGGCCGCCAATTTGAGCCCGAGGAAGAGGATCAGAGTGAAGGTGTAAAGATTCAGGGTGAAGACTTGGAGAGAATGGGTAGATTTAAGTATCTGGGGTCAGCGGTGACAGAAGACTGAAGCATAGAAATGGAAATTAAGCAATGAACTAGCACTGGTTGGAGTAATTGGAAGAAGTGGAATGGAGTAATGTGTGGTTGAAAAGTATTGCTGAAGTTGAAGGAAAGAATTTGCAAGAGGAGAGGTCGCTTTATTAGTGCAGAAACTTGGGCAACATCAAGCTGAGAGGAATAACAGCTGAATATAAATGATATACAAGGCTGAGATGGAGGCACAGAGTAACGAGACAGGTCAAAATCAAGAACTAGCACATCAGGGGGTCAGTGAAGATTAGGAAAAGTATTCAACAAGAGGTTGAGATGGTCTGGTCATCTGTTGCAGAGAGAGGGGAATTGTGGCGACGAGGTGAGTGATGGAGATGGGACTGTCAGGGAGAAGGCAAAGAGGAAGGTCGAAGACCAGATGGAAAACTGTGGTGGTGAGAGTCTTAAACGTAACAGGTTTGGGAGAGGAATTGGTGACTGACAGGAGGAGGGTGATCAACCATCATGGTGGCAAACCCAAGTTAAATGGGAGCAGCTGAATGAAGAAGGCGAAATGAGGAGGTCACTAATGTACTGGATGAGGGAGATCAGTAAGTATTGTCTATCCTGGACTTTCTAATAGCCTTTGATATGGTTTCTCACACCAATTGCTTGATGAGGTGGAACTTGTGATAAGTCGTGATTTGAAACATAGGATTAGTAATTGGCTCAAATCTCATTGCTGAAGGTTGTAATTGAAGGTGGAATTGAAGTGAAGGTTGACCGTTACCATCTCAAAGGACAAGGGCAGCAGACACATGGGAACCCCCACCATCTGGACGTTCCCTCCAAGTCACTCACCATCCTAACTCAGAACTTTATCGCCATTCCTTCACTCTTGCTGGGTCAAAATTCTGGAACTCCCACCCTAACAGCACTGTGGGTGTACCTACAGAAAATGTAATGGGAGTAACCGGGGGAGGAGAGATTGAGGAAAGAGGGAAATGGGAAAGAAGAGGGGGAAGGAGGCATTGGGGAGAAAAGGGAAATGAGGCAGTGAGTTGAGCTGATTGACACTGCCTCGACTTTTGAGAATCTGGAGAAGGTGAGGGCTTCCCTGGTCCTCCAGGCATGTCAGAAGCTTGCCTCCACCTGTTCTCCATCCTCTGGCCCCTCCCCGAGTGCGTCCTCCAGCCCCCCTTGGTCCACCTCCTCCTCTTCCAGCATGTCAGGTTCTGGAGGATACAGCAGGCCAGCTCAATGCGGGATACCCTCTGGCGGAGGGGGTACTGCAGGGCACGACCAGAGCAGGCCAGGCATTGGAAACGCATTTTCAGCAGTCCAATGCACCACTCAACGACATCACAGGTGGCAACATGGGTCTCATTATAACGGGTCTCCGCATCAGTCTCAGACCTCTGCACCGGCGTCATCAAACATGCCCTCAGAGGATATCCCCAAGTTTTGTAACAGTACCTGGACCAGATTACAATTTATATCCGGCAATCAGACCAGACCCCAAAGATGTTTCAATTTTGTAAACTGTGAGGAACGGATACTTGGCTCCAGGAGTGATCCCACTGACAACCAGGGATCTTGTATATTAAAACAAACTGTATTATTTTATTTTGTTTTTTAAAATAAATTTAGAGTACTCAATTCATTTTTCGAATTAAGGGGCAATTTAGCGTTGCCAATCCGCCTACCCTGCACATCTTTGGGTTGTGGGGGCGAAACCCACGCAAACACGGGGAGAATGTGCAAACTCCACACGGACAGTGACCCAGAGCCGGGATCGAACCTGGGATCTCGGCGCCGTGAGGCAGCAGTGACACCCACTGCGCCACCGTGCTGCCCCAAAACAAACTTTATTAGTAACACAGGATTAACCCCATTAACATCGAGAGGAATAAAAAACAGTTCTTCAATTGAAGGTAAAATAAAAATAAAGAAAGGTCTTTGACCCAAATTTCCCCGCTACTTCTAAAATTTTAATTTAGCTAAATCCACACACATGGGTCAAATGCAAATTGTTAATAAAGTTAACACTCAGCATCTTGCAGATGTAACCACAAAGTCCTTGGGAGAGAAGCTTTCAGAAGTCAGTCTGAGAAACGCATCTCCTTTCCTTGGAATCCAGAGCAGAAATCTCAAAATAACAGACAGAGGGCAGGGCTGAAAATGAAACTAAAAACAGATGCAAATCCACCTAATCATAGAATCGTAGAATTTACAGTGCAGAAGGAGGCCATTTGGCCCATCGAGTCTGCACCGGCTCCTAGAAAGAGCACCCTACCCAAGGTTAACACCTCTACCCTATCCCCATAACCCAGTAACCCCACCCAACACTAAGGGCAATTTTGGACACTAAGGGCAATTTATCATGGCCAATCCACCTAACCTGCACATCTTTGGACTGTGGGAGGAAACCGGAGGACCCGGAGGAAACCCACGCTCACACAGGGAGGATGTGCAGACTCCACACAGATAGTGACCCAAGCCGGAATCGAACCTGTGACTCTGGAGCTGTGAAGCGATTGTGCTATCCACAATGCTACTGTGCTGCCCCACAATGCTACGTGCTGCGGTATGGGTGCTAATGGGTGAGATCACCGCCTCCCCCAGCTCTTCACAGTTTTAGCAGACATATAATCTGCAAACCTCATCCTAAATTCTTTTGATAACATTCCTGCAACAGACACAACACAATATATATAAACATTTCTGATATTAATCACACCTGCAGGTTAAAACCTTTTTTTTTGCTTTGTAATGTACACAATTGTTCTGTTCATAAGCATCTGTTCGTTCACCCACCTGAGTTTGAGCCTTACCTCGCTACACCAGATTTTTTTTTAAAATTCCAGATTTATTGAGTGAATTTAAATTCCACCAGCTTCCGTGGTGAGATATGAACTCCTGGCTCTCAGAACATTAGGCTGATTTCCTGGTGCCGTTCCAAAAATTCCAGACCCGAGCACATAAATAATGTTACAGCCCCGTAGGCTAGGACGTGGTCAATTATAGCCCCACTTGAACCCCGAGTTACCCCTCCCTAATTACTTTTTAATTGAGTGGCTTCCTGGGTACAAGATCGGTGGGCACCGATCGCGGGCAGCGGGCCCGATGCCCGCGCACTATTTGTCCTTCCGCCGCCCCGCAGTATCCATTCGCGGGGCGGCTGAGGGGCATCCCGGCCTGCGCATGTGCGGGTTTCGTGCAAATACGCGATGACGTCATCCGCGCATGCGCGGGTTGGAATCTTCCAATCCGCGCATGCGCGGCTGACGTCATATGACGCGTCAGCCGGCGCTAACTCCGGCAAGCGGGCTTAACGAAATTCGTTAAGCCCATGATGCCGGAGCTTGCGGCGTCGGGCTGCTAGCCCCGACCGGGGACCAGAATCGGTTCCCGATCGGGAAGGGGCGCGCTGGCGTCAAACCCGCCCGGGTTTGACGCCAGCCTTACGATTTCTCCCGTTTTGGGAGAATCGCGCCCAGACAGTATGGGAAGGTATTTAATTGGGGGACGGGAAATTATACTGCTATTAGACAGGAACTGAGCAGCATAAAGTGGGAACAGTTGTTCTTGGGGAAATGCACAACAGTAATGTGGGGGTTATTTAAGGAGCACTTGCTGCGAGTGCTGAATAGTTTTGTCCCACTGAGACGAGGAAGGAATGTTAAGGTGAAGGAGCCTGGATGACAAGAGAAGTAAAGCTTCTAGTCAAGAGGACGAAGGAAGCTTACGTAAGGTTTTTTTTATAAATGTTTTTTATTGAGTTTTCATATTTTATATATGACAAATTACAAATTATTAGAGAGAAAAAAAGAAAACACAAAAATTTTACATGCATATTTACAGGTAAGCATCTTCATAACAACAATTGTGGCCGCCCCCTTTAGCCGGCATACATATTTTACATTCCCCAATATGGCCGAGGCACATGTTTATAGGCATTTATTTATAGTTTGGTTTTGGGCCTTAGCTTGCCATCAAACTCCCATAACGAACCCGTAACCCCCCCCCCCCCCCCCCCCCCGGCTACCTTCCTCCGATTCCCATCCATTTTCCCCTGATTCTTGGCCACCCAACCATTCTTCCTCTTGTACGTTGGCCACAAACAGGTCCCGGAACAGTTGCATGAATGGCTCCCACGTTCTGTGGAAGCCGTCGTCTGACCCTCGGATGGTGAATTTGATTTTCTCCATTTGGAGAGATTCCGAGAGGTCGGCCAGCTAGTCTGCAGCTCTGGGCAGTGCTGCTGACCGCCAGCCAAACAGGATTCTACGGCGGGCGATCAGGGAGGCAAAGGCAAGGGCGTCCGCCCTCCTCCCCAGGAATAGATCTGGCTGGTCTGGAACCCTGAAGACCGCCACTATCGGGCATGGCTCCACCCTCACCCCCACCACTTTGGACATAGCCTCGAAGAAGGCTGTCCAGAACTCCACAAGTCTGGGGCAAGACCAGAACATATGGGCGTGGTTGGCCGGGCCTCTTTGGCACCGTTCACATCTGTCCTCCGCCTCCAAGAAGAACCTACTCATACGGTTTCTCGTTAAGTGGGCTCTATGTACCACTTTTAGTTGCGTCAGGCTGAGCCTTGCGCACGTGGAGGTGGAGTTGACCCTATGCAGTGCTTCGCCCCAGAGTCCCCACCCTATCTCCATCCCCAGGTCGTCCTCCCATTTCCTTCTTGTTGCGTCCAGTACGGTGTCGTCCCATTCTACCAGTCGGTCATACATGTCGCTACAGTTCCCTTTCTCTAGGATACTTGCGTCCAGTAGGTCTTCCAGTAGTGTCTGTCGTGGCGGTTGTGGGTATGTCCTTGTCTCCTTTCATAGGACGTTTTTGAGCTGCAGATACCGTAGCTCGTTCCCCCTGGCTAGCCAAAATTTCTCTGTCAGTTCGTCCAGTGTTGCGATCCTGTCGTCCGTGTATAGGTCCCTGACTGTCAGTGTCCCCCCGTCCTGCCTCCACCTTTTGAAGGTGGCGTCAGTCAGTGCTGGTTTGAACCTATGGTTGTTGCAGATGGGAGCCTTGTCCGACATTTTGGTCAGGCCAAATTGCTGCCGCAGTTGGTTCCAGGATTGGAGGGTGGCTGTCACCACTGAGCTGCTGGAGTGTTTTTTGGGTGGGGATGGGAGTGCTGCCGTGGCGAGGGCCGGAGGGAGGTCCCCATGCAGGAGGCCTCCTCCGCACGCACCCACTCGGCTTCTGGCTCCTGGATCCATCCCCTTACTCGCTCGGCTGTTGCCGCCCAGTGGTAGAATTGTAGATTCGGGAGGGCTAGCCCCCCCCTGGATTTTGTTTTTTGTAGGACCTTCTTTGGGAACCTAGCATTTTTACTCCCCCCCCCCCCCATACGAACGCCATGATAAGTTTGTCCAGCGCTATGAAGAAGGCCTTGGGGATGTAGATCGGAATGGATCTAAACAGGAAGAGGAACCTGGGCAGTACGTTCATTTTGATCGTCTGGACTCTCCCCGCGAGGGAGAGCGGGAGTGTGTTCCATCTTTGCAGGTCCTTTTTACTTCCTCCGTCAGGCTGGTGAGGTTCCATTTGTGGATCCCTTTCCAGTCATGGGCTATTTGGATCCCCAGGTAGTGGAATTTGTGTCGGGCTTGTTTGAACGGCAGCCCCTTTAGTGCTTCCCCCCCCCCCTTTGCGGGTGTACTGGGAAGATCTCACTTTTACTCATGTTGAGTTTGTAGCCCGAGAAGGCTCCAAACTCTTTCAGGAGCGCGATGATTCCGTCCATGCTGCTTTGTGGGTCCGAGATATGGAGGAGCAGATCATCCGCATAGAGTGAGACTCTGTGCTCTCTACCTCCCCTTCGGATCCCCCTCCAATTTTTTGCTGCCCTGAGTGCGATTGCTAGCGGTTCGATTGCTAGCGAACAGCAGCGGGGACAGTGGGCATCCTTGTCTGGTGCCCCTGTGCAGCTGGAAGTATTGGGAGTTGGTATTGTTGGTCCGTACACTCGCCATGGGGGCGTTGTATAGGAGCTTTACCCAAGCGGTGAACCCTGTTCCAAGCCCAAACCGCTCCAATACCTCTATGAGGTATTTCCATTCGACCGTCGAAGGCCTTTTCTGCGTCCAGGGAGACGATCACCTCTTGTGTTCTCTCCCTGGAGGGGGTCATTATCACGTTCAGCAGGCGCCTGATGTTCGCGGTAAGCTGTCTACCTTTGACGAAGCCCGTCTGGTCCTCTGTGACCACCTCAGGTACACAGTCTTCTAGCCTTTTGGCTAGGATTTTGGCCAGTATTTCGGCGTCTGCGTTCAGCAGAGATATGGGTCTGTATGACCCACATTCCGTTGGGTCTTTGTCTTTCTTAGGTATCAGCGAGATTGAGGCCTGTGCTAACGTGGGTGGCAGTGTGCCCCTAGCTAGTGAGTCTGTGAACATCTCCCGCAGGTGCGGGGCCAGCGCTGTCGCAAATCTTTTGTAGAAGTCCGCCGGGAATCCATCCGGTCCCGGCACCTTCCCTGTCTGCATGGAGCTAATAAGACCATAAGACCATAAGACATAGGAGTGGAAGTAAGGCCATTCAGCCCATCGGGTCCACTCCGCCATTCAATCATGGCTGATGGGCATTTCAACTCCACCTACCAGCATTCTCCCCGTAGCCCTTAATTCCTCGCGACATCAAGAATTTATCTATCTCTGCCTTGAAGCCATTTAGCGTCCCGGCCTCCACTGCACTCCGCGGCAATGAATTCCACAGGCCCACCACTCTCTGGCTGAAGAAATGTCTCCGCATTTCTGTTCTGAATTTACCCCCTCTAATTCTAAGGCTGTGCCCACGGGTCCTCGTCTCCTCGCCTAACGGAAACAGTTTCTTTGCGTCCACCCTTTCTAAGCCATGTATTATCTTGTAAGTTTCTATTAGATCTCCCCTTAACCTTCTAAACTCCAATGAATACAATCCCAGGATCCTCAGCCGTTCCTCATATGTTAGACCCGCCATTCCAGGGATCATCCGTGTGAATCTCTGCTGGACACGCTCCAGTGCCAGTATGTCCTTCCTGAGATGTGGGGCCCAAAACTGGACACAGTACTCCAAATGGGGCCTAACCAGAGCCTTATAAAGGCTCAGTAGCACATCGCTGCTTTTATATTCCAACCCTCTTGAGATAAATGACAACATTGCATTCGCTTTCTTAATCACGGATTCAACCTGCATGTTTACCTTTAGGGAATCCTCGACTAGCACTCCCAGATCCCTTTGTACTTTGGCATTATGAATTTTCTCACCGTTTAGAAAGTAGTCTATGCTTGGATTCTTTTTTCCAAAGTGCAAGACCTCACATTTTCTCACGTTGAATTGCATCAGCCATTTCCTGCACCACTCTCCCAAACTGTCTAGATCCTTCTGCAGCCTCCCCACTTCCTCAGCACTACCTGCCTGAC
This sequence comes from Scyliorhinus canicula, assembly GCF_902713615.1. Lineage (NCBI taxonomy): Eukaryota > Metazoa > Chordata > Chondrichthyes > Carcharhiniformes > Scyliorhinidae > Scyliorhinus > Scyliorhinus canicula. The sequence goes on along the minus strand of NC_052152.1, from coordinate 5,895,824 downwards.
CACCTAACTTTGTATCATCGGCAAACTTCGCTAGAATGCCCCCAGTCCCTTCATCCAGATCATTAATATATATGGTGAACAGCTGCGGCCCCAACACTGAACCCTGTGGGACACCGCTGGTCACCGGCTGCCATTCCGAAAAAGAACCTTTTATCCCAACTCTCTGCCTTCTGTCAGACAGCCAATCCTCAACCCATGCCAGTAGCTCACCTCGAACACCATGGGCCCTCACCTTACTCAGCAGCCTCCTGTGTGGCACCTTATCAAAGGTCTTTTGGAAATCCAGATAGACCACATCCACTGGGTTTCCCTGGTCTAACCTACTTGTCACCTCCTCAAAGAATTCTAACAGGTTCATCAGGTACGACCTCCCCTTACTAAATCCATGTTGACTTGTTCTAATCCGACCCTGCTCTTCCAAGAATTTAGAAATCTCATCCTTAACGATATCGATTCTAGAATTTTACCAACAACCGAGGTTAGGCTAATTGGCCTATAATTTTCCATCTTTTGTCTTGATCCTTTCTTGAACAAGGGGGTTACAACAGCGATCTTCCAATCGTCCGGGACTTTCCCTGACTCCAGTGATTTTTGAAAGATCTCAACCAACGCTTCCGCTATTTCTTCAGCCACCTCCCTCAGAACTCTAGGATGTAGCCCATCGGGGCCAGGAGATTTGTCAATTTTAAGACCTTTTAGCTTTTTTAGCACCATCTCTTTTGTAATGGCAACCATACTCAACTCAGCCCCCTGACCCTTTATAATTTTTGGGATATTACTCATGTCTTCCACTGTGAAGACAGACGCAAAGTACTTATTAAGTTCTCCAGCCATTTCCTCATCTCCCATCACTAGCCTTCCAGAATCAGTTTAAATTGGCCCAATGTCTACTTTGGCCTGTCGTTTGTTTCTTATGTATTGAAAGAAACTTTTACTATCATTTCTTATATTACTGGCTAGCCTGCCTTCATATTTGATCCTCTCCTTCCTTATTTGTCTCTTTGTTAACCTCTGTTTGTTTTTGTAGCCTTCCCAATCTTCTGATTTCCCAGTGCTTTTGGCCACTTTATAGGATCTCTCTTTTTCTTTGATACATTTCCTGACCTCCTTTGTCAGCCATGGCTGTCTAATCCCTCCCCGGATAATCTTTATTTTCTTGGGGATGAACCTCTGTACAGTGTCCTCAATTATGCATATAAACTCCTGCCATTTTTGCTCTACTGTCTTCCCCACTAGGGTCTGCTTCCAGTCGATTTTCGCCAGTTCCTCTCTCATGCCCTCGTAATTACCTTTATTTAACTGTAACACCATTACATCCGATTTTGCCTTCTCTCTTTCAAACTGCAGACTGAACTCAATCATATTATGATCGCTGCTTCCTAAGTGTTCCCTTACTTTAAGATCTTTTATAAAGTCTGGTTCATTACATAGCACTAGGTCCAGAATAGCCTGCTCCCTTGTGGGCTCCATGACAAGCTGTTCCAAAAAGCCATCTTGTAAGCATTCCATGAATTCCTTTTCTTTGGATCCACTGGCTACGTTATTTACCCAGTCCACCTGTATATTGAAGTCCCCCATGATCACCGTGACCTTGCCTTTCTGACATGCCTTTTCTATTTCCCGATACATGTTGCGCCCCTGGTCCTGACCACTGTTAGGAGGTCTGTACATAACTCCCATTATGGTTTTTTTGCCTTTGTGGTTCCTCAATTCTACCCACACAGACTCCACATCATCCGACCCTATGTCGTTTAGTGCCATAGATTTAATTTTGTTCTTAACTAACAAGGCAACCCCACCCCCTCGGCCCACCTCCCTGTCTTTTCGATAGGTTGTATATCCTTGGATGTTTAACTGCCAGTCCTGAACCCCCTGCAGCCATGTCTCTGTGATGCCTACCACATCATAATCATTCACGATGATCTGTGCCATTAGTTCATCTACTTTGTTACAAATGCTACGAGCATTCAGGTAAAGTGCCTTAATGCTAACTTTCTTATCATTACAGATATTGGAAGTCCTAAGATGTCCAAAGTTATCCTTCCTTTTTGTTGCATTCCTAGTCTGCCTCAAGCTTAAATCCACCTGCCTACATGTTATTCTCCTGCGTATCTTGCCATTTAACTCCATGCTCCCTGTCGCTTTCACTTTCCCTTCCCCCCAACTCAGAAGTTTAAAGTCCTACTGACCACCCTATTTATCCTCTTCGCTAGAACACTGGTTCCAGATCGGTTCAGGTGGGGACCGTCCCAACGGTACAATGCTGTCCATGATCTCTCCCAGTGCTAGTGGTGCTTCCAGATCCCGTTTTCTGCCCTCTCCCACGACTGGTATGTCCAGTCCATCAAGAAACCGGTTCATCCAAGCCTTCCCCGTTGGGGGCTCTGAGGTGTACAGCTCTTGGTAGAAGGCCTTGAAGGTTTCGTTAATCCTCTCTGGTTCTGTTTCCCACGTGCCTCTGGTATCTCTGATTTGCGCAATTTCTCTGCTGGCTGCCTGCTTTCTCAGCTGGTGTGCCAACGGCGGCTGGCTTTGTCTCCGTGTTCGTACAGGGTCCCGCGTGCCTAGCGGAGTTGGTGTACTGCTTTCCTGGTGGAGAGCAGGTCAAAGTTCCTTTGTAATTCTTTTCTCTCCGCCAGGAGCTCTACGGTCGGGGCCTCGGAGTATTTACGGTCTACCTCCAGTATGGAGTCGACCAGCTTCTGCCTAGCCACCCTTTCCTCCCTATCTCTTTGCGCTTTGTAGGCAATGATTTCCCCTCTTAGTACGGCCTTAAACGCTTCCCAGAACGTGGAGGATGAGACCTCCTGGTTTTGGTTGTGCTCCGTGTACTCCGCTATGGCCCACGCTATCCTTTCGCTGTAGGCCTTGTCAGCTAGTAAGGCACCGTCCAACCTCCATGTGGGGCGCTGGGCCCTTCCCGTCTCCAGCCGCACGTCCATGTAGTGTGGAGCGTGGTCTGATATCACAATTGCGGAGTATTCCACCTTGTCTATCCCTGGAAGCACCGTTTTCCCCACCACAAAGAAGTCAATTCTGGTGTACACGTTGTGTACTGGGGAGAAGAAGGAGAATTCTTTCTCCCCCGGGTGGGCGAATCTCCAGGGGTCCACTGCTCCCATCTGCTCCATATAGTGACTGAGTTCCCTTGCCATGCTTGAGGTTTTCCCCGTTTTGGGGTTTGATCTGTCCGTCTTTGGATCCTGTACACAGTTGAAGTCCCCCCCCCATGATTAGTCGGTGCATCGCTATGTCCGGGATTTCTGCCATAGTCTTTTGGATGAAGCTCGTGTCGTCCCAGTTGGGCGCGTACACGTTGACTAGAACTACCGGCGCCCCATCCAGGGCCCCGCTGACCATGACATACCGCCCCCCTGGGTCTGTAACCGTCTTTGTCGCCCTAAACCTTGTCCTCTTGCCGATCAGGATCGCCACCCCCCCTGGCCCTTGTCCCATAACAAGAATGGTAGGTTTGTCCCACCCAGCCCTTTCTTACCCGCAGTTGGTCCTGCTCCCTCAGGTGCGTCTCTTGGAGGGAGACTATGTCGGCCCTCATGTTTCTGAGGTGGGTGAGGACTCTAGATCTCTTCACTGGGCCGTTAAGTCCCCCTACGTTCCAGGTGATTATCCTGGTGGGGGGCTTCTGCCCCCTCACTCCTGTGGGATTAACCATATTTATCTGGTGGACGCGCCCCTGCCCTCTGGGGTTTCCCTTTGTTAGGGGGCCGTCCAGGATGGCCGCTACCACTGCTCTCCCCATGCGGTCGGGTCTCTGCGCTCCGGGGTTTCCCCTTGTCCCGGGGGCACCCGCCATGGCCGTCCACTGTGTGTCCGCCACGCGGGTAGTCCCCTGCACTCCGGGGGCCCCCTTCGCCCACAGACCGTACTGGGTGGGTGCTTGCAGCGGTTCCTTGTTTCGAGCCCTTGGTTGTGGAACTTTGTGGCCCTGTTCCTTTTCTGGCCTCTTTTGTCCCTTTGTCCCTGCATTTCCCCTCCCCGGTCTCTCGCACCCCGAGTGCCCTCCCCCCCCCCCCCCCCCCCCGCTCTCTCCCTTTTCCCCCCTCCCCTCTATCCCCTATTCCTGTCCCCATTTGCTCTCCCGTCTTTGATGGGTGATCCCCCCCCTCCCCTGCCTGGCGCCTTCCCCCCTGTTGGGGGTGCGCTGCGGCCCTGCTTTGTTGCGTGCCCCCGGCGCTAGCTTTCCTGCTAGTACAGTGGCTCCCCTCTCGGAGGTTGTTGTCTCGCTTCTCCTCTGCCTGGCCTCTACGGTTTTCTGCCCACTCTTCCCCCTTCCTACCCTGCGCCCCCTCTCGCCTGCTCTCCCTTCTCCAATACTCCCGTTCCCTTGTGCTGGGGCCTGGCCTCCCACCTGGAGCGGTCCCTTGGGCAGTGGGTTGTTTTTTGTTCTGGGTGTTCCTGCCGGGGGGGGGGGTTGGCTTTGCCTCGCCCCTCCCCACCCCCCCGTCGGCGTGTCGTTGCCCCTTGCCAGGGGCCCCTCGTCCCTACCTCCCCTGCCGTTTTTCCAGCCCGTGCTCCTCGACGAACCTATTCGCCTCAGCAGGGGCTGTAAAGAAATATTCCCTGTTTTGGTATGTGACCCAGAGTTTCGCTGGGTACAGCATACCAAAACGCACTTTGCTCTTGTAGAGAGCTGCTTTCGCTCTGTTAAACTCAGCCCATCTCTTAGTTATGTCCGCTCCAAGATCCTCGTAGACTCGGATGGCGTGCCCTTCCCATTTGCAGGCTCTATTTTCCTTGGCCCAGCGCAGGATTGTCTCCCTATCCCGGTACCGGTGCAGTTTGGCTATGACTGCTCTCGGTTGTTCCCCTGCCTTGGGCTTCGGGCGCAGTGCCCGATGAGCTCTGTCCAGCTCCGGTGGGGTGGGGAAAGTGTCCCTCCCCACTAAGGTGCCCAGCATCGCAGCCACGTATGCTGTGGGGTTTCTGCCCTCGGTCCCCTCTGGCAGGCCCACTATCCTAACATTTTGCCTTCTCGAGCTGTTCTCCTGGTCGTCTACCCTGCCCTTCAGGTTCCCCTGTGTTGCGCCCAGTCTCGCCACTTCCCTCTCCAGGGCCGTGACCCGGTCGCTCATGTCAGTCGCTGCTTTCTCCAGCTCTTTAATGGTTGCCTCATGGGCTTCCAGTTTCTCCCCTTGGACTTCCAGTTTCTCCCCTTGGGCATCCACTTTCTCCTCCAATCCGTTTTCTAAACGGTGACAAAATTCATAATGCTAAAGTGCAAAGGGACTTGGGAGTCCTAGTCCAGGATTCTCTAAAGGTAAACTTGCAGGTTGAGTCCGTAATTAAGAAAGCAAATGTAATGTTGTCATTTATCTCAAGAGGCTTGGAATATAAAAGCAGGGATGTACTTCTGAGGCTTTATAAAGCACTAGTTAGGCCCCATTTAGAATACTGTGAGCAATTTTGGGCCCCACACCTCAGGAAGGACATACTGGCACTGGAGCGGGTCCAGCGGAGATTCACACGGATGATCCCAGGAATGGTAGGCCTAACATACGATGAACGTCTGAGGATTGTGGGATTATATTCATTGGAGTTTAGGAGGTTGAGGGGAGATCTAATAGAAACTTACAAGATAATGAATGACTTGGATAGGATGGACATAGGGAAGTTGTTTCCATTAGCAGGGGAGACTAGGACGCGGGGGCACAGCCTAGAATAAAAGGGAGTCACTTTAGAACAGAGATGAGGAGAAATTTCTTCAGCCAGAGAGTGGTAGGTCTGTGGAATTCATTGCCACAGAGGGCGGTGGAGGCCGGGACGTTGAGTGTCTTTAAGACAGAAATTGATAAATTCTTGATTTCTCAAGGAATTAAGGGCTATGGGGAGAGAGCGGGTAAATGGAGTTGAAATCAACCATGATTGAATGGTGGAGTGGACTCGATGGGCCAAATGGCCTTACTTCCGCTCCTATGTCTTATGGTCTTATAGAGCCTGCTGCACCCCTGACATGGCCCTGGCCACTGCTGCCTGTACTGCGGCCTCTGCATCCGCTTTAGCTTACGTAAGGTTAAGGAAGCAAGGATCTGTCACGGCTCCACAGGGTTACAAGGTAGCCAGGAAGGAACTCAAAAATATACTTAGAGAGCTCGAAAGGGGCATGAAAAAGCCCTGGCGGGAAGGATTGGGGAGAACCCCAGGGCGTTCTACACTTATGTGAGAAATAAGAGGATGATCAGGGTGAGAGTAGGGCTGATTAGGGATAGTGGAGGGAACTTGTGCCTGGAGTCTGAAGAGATAAGTGAGTCCCAAAATGAATATTTTGCTTCAGTATTCACTAGAATGAGGGACCTTGTTGCTCATGAGAACAGCATGAACCAGGTTAATAACTCAAACAGGTTGATATTAAGAAGGAGGATGTGCTGGAAATTTTGAAAAGCATCAGGATAGGTAAGTCCCCTGGGCCAGACGGGATATACCCAAGGTTACTACGGGAAGCGAGGGAGGAGATTGCTGCACCGTTGGCGATGATCTTTGCGTCCTCACTCTCCACTGGAGTAGTACCGGGTGATTGGAGGGAGGCGAATGTTGTTCCCCTGTTCAAGAAAGGGAATAGGGAAATCCCTGGGAATTACAGACCAGCCAGTCTTCTGTCTGTGGTGAGCAAAATATTAGAAAGGATTCTGAGAGTTAGGATTTATGATTATTTAGAGAAACATAGTTTTATTAAAGATAGTCAGCATGGCTTTGTGAGGGGCAGGTCATGCCTCACAAGCCTCATTGAATTCCTTGAGGATGTGACGAGACACATTGATGAAGGTCGGGCAGTGGATGTGGTGTATATGGATTTCAATAAGGCATTTGATGAGGTTCCCAATGGTAGGCTCATTCAGAAAGTTCAGGCGCATAAGATACAGGGAAATTTGGCTGTCTGGATACAGAATTGGCTGGCTGAAAGAAGACAGCGAGTGGTGTGGATGGAAAGTGTTCCGCCTGGAGATCGGTGACCAGTGGTGTCCCGCAGGGATCTGTTCTGGGACCTCTTCTCTTTGTGGTTTTTATAAATGACTTGGATGAGGAAGTGGAAGGGTGGGTTCGTAAGTTTGCCGATGACACAAAGTTTGGTGGAGTTGTAGATAGTGTTGAGTCCTGTTGAAATGAAATGAAATGAATGAAATGAAAATCGCTTATTGTCACAAGTAGGCTTCAAATGAAGGTACTGTGAAAAGCCCCTAGTCACCACATTCCAGTGCCTGTTCGGGGAGGCTGGTACAGGAATTGAACCCACGCTGCTGACCTTGTTCTGCTCTACAAGCCAGCTCTTTAGCCCACTGTGTTAAACCAGCCCCATCAAGCCATAAAGTGGGTTTAGCGGGTGCAGAACTGCTTTGGGACGAAGCAGAGGTAGAGCAAGGAACAGGTCAGTACCCTTTTCTATACCATAGGCGGTAGCGCAGACGATTTATTGGTCAGGCAGAGCATAAATGAAGCAACGGTGACATACAGAGATTATGAACTTTTTTTTTAGACTTATTTCATACTTAGACGGGACACAATCAAAGAAAGAGCAAAGTTCAATGGTGTACTCAAAGACCAGTCCAAAGGGTAGATTACTTAATGAACAATTTATATCGAATAGCTGAGAATTGTGAATATGGAGCTTTTGGAAGGCTAATGAATTCAGGATCACATTGTTTTAGGCGTCTCAGAGAAGACTTGATCAGATTTTCTCCAATAGGGGGAGGATTTAACATTTTCAAATGCTGTGCAGTTGAAAAGGCAAAGCGTGGGATTCAGTAAATTCAGAACAGAAATGCGGAGACATTTCTTCAGCCAGAGAGTGGTGGGCCTGTGGAATTCATTGCCGCGGAGTGCAGTGGAGGCCGGGACGCTAAATGGCTTCAAGGCAGAGATAGATAAATTCTTGATGTCGCGAGGAATTAAGGGCTACGGGGAGAATGCTGGTAGGTGGAGTTGAAATGCCCATCAGCCATGATTGAATGGCGGAGTGGACACGATGGGCCGAATGGCCTTACTTCCACTCCTATGTCTTATAAAACCAAGTATTGATTCAAGGTGACAGGCAGATTAACTGGAGAAAAATGACTGACACAGTGCAGTTTGCAGGACATGGAAGTAGCAGCACAGTTACTCAAAAACATAAAAGATTGAAGAGGGCAGGTAGCCGTGGTTAGAACATAGAACAGTACAGCACAGAACAGGCCCTTCGGCCCTCGATGTTGTGCCGAGCAATGATCACCCTACTCAAACCCACGTATCCACCCTATACCCGTAACCCAACAACCCCCCCTTAACCTTACTTTTTAGGACACTACAGGCAATTTAGCATGGCCAATCCACCTAACCCGCACATCTTTGGACTGTGGGAGGAAACCGGAGCACCCGGAGGAAACCCACGCACACAGGGGGAGGACGTGCAGACTCCGCACAGACAGTGACCCAGCCGGGAACTGAACCTGGGACCCTGGAGCTGTGAAGCATTTATGCTAACCACCATGCTACCGTGCTGCCCCTTACTCAGTGTTTGGAATGCGGCAGGAAAACGCTACAATGGCATAAAGAGTGTTTGGCCAAAAATGCAGAGAACCATTCCGCTCAGAAATTTGAAGCAAGTAGCGTTCAAGAACTTGTCGATTCACAGGATCGAATGGAAACTATTAGAGGACCAGCAGACAGAAAACCAATTTCAGATTAGATACTGAAGCAGGAGTTTCAGTTCTTTCAGACACAAAAGAGCGACTGAAGCAACACTTCCTCCAGTTATTGACTGCACGACTCCATGGTCCAGAAGGCATTCAATTGGAGGTCAAGGGCCAGCTGATGGCTACACTTCAGTACAAAGGAAGGGAAATCTGAAGAACTTTGTCTGTGATCCAAAACCAAGAGAGTTCAGTATTAAGATGGAAATCTTGCACATGTTATATTACCCTTGGTGGTAATATGTCACGTTCTTTGTGTTTTGTTCCAGAATGGTCCGTTGAGTTGATGACAAAGAACCCACCAATCATTAGATTGAAATAAAACAAATTTATTGTATAACGATTAATTAAATGAAGTTTGCACACTCTACTGAGCTATAGTTAATAATAAAGTAATATTGAATCTGTCCAACAGTAATCAATAATCTAGTAGTCACTAATAATATCCTTGTGTTAACTCTAATCTAATCTACTCCTCGTGTTGTTCTGTCTTTCCCCTTTGCTAACCATCGAGCATTCCCTGAGGTCTGATTTATATCCTGAGGAACGGTGGTGCCGTCTAGTGTTTGAATTGCACAGAGATGTAATAATTAACCCGTCACTAACTTGCCTATATACATATCATTACAGCACAGACCAGCAACTCATCCATGAGGCAGAAGAATTAGAAAGCCAAAACGGACCCAAAAGAATTCAGGACAGAATTTTCAAAGTTATTTAGAAGTTCAGGGAAGCTATCGCATCAAATTGAGACCAGTTACCAAACCAGTGTCCAGAGGGTCTGTTCACCCAAAAGACACATCCACTTTTTAACAGAAGGTCAAGCAAGCAGGTGAGCCAATGCTGCAGTGGGGAGTAAACATAGAAACCAGGAGTAGGCCATTCGGCCCTTCGAGCTTGCCTCACCAAATCAGGACCTTCAGATTACCAGACTGAGAATTCTGAGTACCTCACCTGTAACCAAAGCTGCAAGTTGGTGTTCGTGTTCCAGAACCGGAACCAAATGGTTCACTGTGAACCTGCCAAAAAGCAGGATCAAAACCGAATGCTCAAAATGAGTCCTCGCAACCAACCACTAAATTTCTTGGACACATCGGTCACACATCAGGCATCAGAGCTGATCCTCAAAATACCCAAGCACTCAAAGAATTTTCATGACCTTGCAATGTCACAGAGCCCTCAGCACTCCCTGGGAATGATGAATCAAGTAGGAATGCTCATGTCCACATCTGGCACATGGAAATGGACCGCGGTGAGAATTGCTCAGTCAAGTCCAACGCTCGGTGCTGGGAACAACATCAACAAACTTTGTTCAGAATGATAAAAGAGATGCTCATTTCACCAGGCACATGAGCTCACTGTGAGGCAGAGCTGCCTGTGATAGTTTCCACAGTTGTATTGTCAATTGGAGTAGGAACGTTGCTCTTTCAGACTCTGAGAAATGGTCACCGGGGACCTCAAAATCACTCAAAGAAATGATATCAAACCACATCATCACAAAGAGAATCACTGATGGAATCCTCATTTTCTGACAGACTATGGGAACATCTCGGAATGGATATTTTACAGTCTGGGGAAAGGCAGTCAGCAGAGTTGCTGACAAACGTAATTAACATCAGAGAGTAAATAACTTCCCAGAACTTCAGCCAGGGGAGCCAGCATGGATTCGAAACAAAATTGCAAAGTCCAGGTTTTGGAATAAAAACACCAGATCCACGATTATATCTTGAAGAGACTAAAAATGGGCGAGTGAAAAGGGCTGGCATGGTAGCACAGTGGTTAACACAGTTGCTTCACAGTGCCAGGGTCCCAGGTTTGATCCCCAGCTTGGGTCACTATCTGTGCGAAGTCTGCACGTTCTCCCCGTGTCTGCGTGGGTTTCCTCCGGGCGCTCCGGTTTCCTCCCACAAGTCCCAAAAGACGTGGTGTCAGGTGAATTGGACATTCTGAATTCTCCCTCAGTGTACCCGAACAGGCGCTGGAGTGGGCCAACTAGGGGCTTTTCACAGTAATTTAATTGCAGTGTTGATATAAACCTACTTGTGACACGAATGAAGAGTGTTAAAGATTATTATGATGAAGAAGCAGGTCAGCATTTGTATCTATAAAAAGAAAAAGACCTTCAATGGAATAGAGCAGTTACCCAGACAGTCAGGGAGACGAGCTGAACAGCAAGCTGACATTCTTTGATGTTTCACATACTTCTCCACTGAGTTCCAGAGAGAACACGGAGAACTTCAAACCCATGTGCCCCTGAGATAGCTGAGAACAAGGTCAGCGAGATTGGTGAAACCACAACAGTTACCTGAGTGAACTGAGGACGAAGGCGGAGACTTCGGGGGGGTGGTGGGGGGGGGGGGGGGGGGGGGGGGGGGGGGGGGGGGGGGGGGGTGGAGATAGGATAATATTGATAATGTATTAAATAGCATCAAAGACATGGGGAGAAATGTGTAATGGGTGAACATTAAATATAGAATCAAATTTACAGTGCAGAAAGAGGCCATTTGGCCCATCGAGTCCACACCAGCCCCCGACAGAGCACCCTACCGAAGCCCACACCTCCACCCTATCCCCGTAACCCAGCAAATCTGACTAACCTTTGTACACTACGGGGCAATTTAGCATGGCCAATCCACCCTAACCTGCACGTCTTTGGACTGTGGGAGGAAACCGGAGCACCCGGAGGAAACCCATGCAGAAACGGGGAGAACGTGCAGACTCCGCACAGACAGTGACCCAGCTGGGAACCGAACCTGGGACCCTGGCGCTGTGAAGCAACAGTGCTAACCACTGTGCTACCGTGCCGCCCCCAACTATGTAAATAGACAGTCTACATCATGGGTGATGGAAGATCAGATGATAACCGTGCATACTGGGGGAATGTGAAGCCGCGTGCTGGTCCTTTTCCTGCATTTAGTTAGAATATAATGTTTCATAAAAGGTCAAGTTTATCAACAGCCTTGCCTCCTGGCCAAGGGCAAACTAAACTAGGACACGCAATCTTGATAACAGAGCCAGGCGTGCCCGGATTCCTGAGAGGGATCAAGCGCCGTTCCAGAGGGGATATTCCTTGTTCCCAAATAGCCAACATGTAACTTGGCGCTTTGGTTCGAAGGAGGATGGAAAATTGGATTGGCGCAGGAAGAACAGGCCACGCTGTCTCCTGAGATTGTAGACAACCTGCTGTCACACACAAAGCTGTTGCTTGCTGAGGTGGTGGAACCCTTTCTAATTGATGCCAGGCTAGCTATAGGGAGCACAGAGGACAATGTGGGTGCAGAGTGTAGCACCTTGCACCAAGCCAAAAGTTCCCCTGCCCTGCCCCTGTCAGGAGGGAGTGGGCCGAGTGAAATGTATCCCTCTGGGGTGTCGAGAATCTACTGAGAGTGCTGACAATGCAAAGTCATGATGTGTGGCTGACGCTCCCGCGTGCAGCCTGCAGGAAGCTGGTGTAGTGTGAGTTGAGAGTGGCAGTAACACTGTTGGAAGGTGCAGAGCCCTCCATACCCTGGAGTGACGACCCAGCTGTAGCTGCAACCAAAAGGTAAGATTTCATTTCTATAGCGCCTGTCACGGTCACCAGCTCTCTTCTTCTAGCGCTTTACAGCCAAGGAGGTACTTTTTGAAGTATAGTTTCTGTTACAATGTCAGGAACACAGCAGCCACATTGCCCCCAAAGCCACCTCTCCAAAACAGCGATAAAACAATGACCAGGTAACCTATTTTTCGTGATGTTGATTGAGGGATAAATATTGACTGAGACGCGTGAACACTGGGGGTAGCTCTCCAGCTCATATTCGAAATACTGCCATGGGATCTGCCTGAGCAGATAGCTGAGCCTCCCATTTAATGCTTCACCTGAAAGACAGCACGGCAGACAGTGCCACACTCCTCGGTACTACTAAACAGCTGTTTAGGGGCTGTTTAGCACAGGGCTAAATCGCTGGCTTTGAAAGCAGACCAAGGCAGGCCAGCAGCACGGTTTGATTCCCGTACCAGCCTCCCTGAACAGGCGCCGGAATGTGGCGACTAGGGGCTTTTCACAGTAACTTTATTTGAAGCCTACTCATGACAATAAGCGATTTGCATTTCATTTCATATTAGCTTTGTACCCCTCTGGTGGGACTGGAACCTGGAATCGGCTGAGGTGGAACGCTAGATGAGCTCCTTGTGCAGACAAAGTGAACACGCTCCGAAAACTGAGAAACTCCTTTAAATAGTCCTGGCGAGAGAGACCTTGCTAACGTCAGCGTCACATTAGAATTCCGACAGTTCAGAAGGAGGCCATTCAACCCATCGGGGCTGCATTCTACCCCGGGCCCAAACCCCACACTATCACCATAACCACACCCAGGGCCAATTTAGCATGGCCAATCCACCTAACCTGCACATCTTTGGGCTGTGGGAGGAAACCGGGGCACCCGGAGGAAACCCACGTGGACACGGGGAGAATGTGCAGACTACGCACAGACAGCGACCCAAGCCGGGAATCGAACCTGGGACCCTGGCGCAATGAAGCAACAGTGCTAGCCACTGTGCCACCGTGTCTGCGTTTCCTCCCACAGCTCTAGAAAGACGTGTTTGTTAGGTAATTTGCACATTCCGAATTCTCCCTTAGTGTACCCGAACAGGCGCAGGAATGTGGCGACTCGGGGATTTTCACAGTAACTTTGTTGCAGTGTTAATGTCAGCCTATTTGTGACAATAAGGATAATTATTATTAACAGAGTTAAGAAGGGGTGATCCCACAGAGGGATTTGAACACAAGCTTGATAACTTTATGATGAAACAATGCAGCATGGTAGCAAAGTGGCTAGCACTGTGGCTTCACTGCGCCAGGGTCCCAGGTTCGATTCCCGTCTTGGGTCACTGTCTGTGCGGAGTCTGCACGTTCTCCCCGTGTCTGCGTGGGTTTCCTCCGGGTGCTCCGGTTTCCTCGCTCAGTCCAAAGACGTGCAGGTTAGGTGGATTGGCCATGATAAATTGCCCTTAGTGACCAAAAAGGGTGGGAGGGGTCATTGAGTTACGGGGATAGGGGAGAAGTGAGGGCTTAAGTGGGTCAGTGCAGCCTCAATGGGCCGAATGGCCTCCTTCTGCACTGTATTTTCTATGTTCCACGTTCTATGTAATGCCAGACCTGGTATCCACATGGGTCAACCACCACAGAAGTGATAGGTTATTAGCCACTTTGCTACCATGCTGCATTGGTTCATCATAAAGTTATCAATCTTGTGTTCAAATCCCTCTGTGGGACCACCCCTTCCTAACTCTGTTAATAATAATAATAATAACAGGGCCTGGGTATGAGTTGGAACCGGAGTTCTGGATGAACTGAAGTTGGATGAAAGATGGGAACGTGGCCAGGGGAGACTACAGTAGTGGATACACATCCTGCCCACTATATTGGGGGTCATAGTCAACCATTGCCCCTGGAAAACAGGCTCTGTATTTATTCCACATTTCCCTATAATGGAATAAGCAGATTCAGGTAAGTGACATGGACTTGAAACTGATTTATTGCAGATATTCTACCTCCTGCTTAATCCCTTTGAGCAAATGCTCTGTTAAAACTGACATCAGAGTTTAGAAAATCCATACGCATTTACTTTCTTATTTATGTTCATTTAATCTCAAACTTCTCATTCTGCCTTCCCTTGCCACTGTTTCAATCCATCCGTCAGACAGGTACTTAAAATGTCAACTCCAGCAAGCACCAACCAGTGTCTACGTATTTCTGACCTGATCATAATCGTCCCCTCCCCCACTCTCCTCAATGCTCATTCTGTTCACATCAACACTCAACGCTCTGTCCATACTTTCCCAGGAAGGTCCTCAGCCTCCACCAGTCACTTTCTCCCTCCATCACTCCTCTCCTTCCCTCTGTCACTCTTCCCCTCCCCCATCACTTCTCCCTCTCTCTCTGTCCTGTCACTCCCCCTCCATCCATCACTCCTCCCTCTCTCTCCCTGTCACTCCCCCTCCATTCATCAATCTTCCTCTGCTTCAGTCACACATCCCTCCCTCCATCACTCCTCCCCCTCTCTCTCTCTGTCACTCCCCCTCCATCCATCACTCCTCCCTCTCTCTCCCTGTCACTCCCCCTCCATTCATCAATCCTGCTCTGCTTCAGCCACACATCAGTCCCTCCATCACTCCTCCCCCCCTCTCTCTCTGTCACTCCCCCTCCATCCATCAATCCTCCCTCACCTCAGTCACACATTCCTCCCTCCATCACTCCTCCCTCCCTCTCTGTCACTCCTCCCCCCTCTCTTTGTCACTCCTTCCCTCCCTCTCGCTCTCTTTCACTCCCCCTCCGCCCATCAAAACTCCCCCTCTTCAGTGACACCTCCCCCCCTCCATCAATCCTTCTCTCCCCCAACACTTTTTCTCTCTCAGTATTTGTTTTCTCCCTCCTTCAATCAGCACCTTTAATGAATTCCTGCTGGCTCATCTGGCTGGAGGAGGTGTTGGTATTGGATCTGTGATGGTATTCACAATATTCTGCTCCATGCTCTCAGCTTGATACATTACCAAGATAACGTCGCGTTTTCCTTCTCCTTTCTTTGCATAATAAGGACTTTTCAAAGCAAATTAAAAAGCGTTTATGAATGAACTCACTTGCTTTATGTAGAGCAGTTTGGTGATTAACTGTATTGTTAATCTTATCTAAATGAGTTCATTAGGAAAGATGAATAGGAAGACGCAGTCTGACATACTGAGCCGGTGTTGGAATCTCATTTTGCTCTCTGATACTGATCTGCAGTCAAATTGCCTCGTGTGTTCATTAACAGGCTCTGTTTACACAATTTGGAAGGACTGATTTTAAAATTCACTCTCTATGCTAATGTTGCAGCCCACGCTGCCTCCCGTATCCCAGGAACAATTTGAGGCTGAATCCTGGCCTTGCGTTGAATCAGGAGAAGATAAAGATGAAGCCATAAGAATTTTGGAAGCTATAATACATCTGGAGTTCAGGCGGCAAACACGCCCTCTTTATCTGGTCAGAAATGTGATGTGACACCAGCCCCATTTCTTAAAAAATGATTTCCTTGTATGTGGGCGTCGCTGGCCAGGTCAGCATTTATTGCCCATCCCTAATTGCCCTTGAGACGTTGTGGTGAGCTGCCTTCTTGCACCGCTGCAGTCCCTGAGGTGCAGGTGCACCCACTGTGCTGTTAGGGAGGGAGTCGTGTGTGTACAGGGAGTAGAGTAGGGGACTCAGTGACAGCGAAGGAACGGCCGATATATTTCCAACTCAGGACGATGAGTGGCTTGGAGGGGAACCTTCAGGTGGTGGAGTTCCCATGTGTCTGATGTCCTTGTCCTAAGTGGAGCGGTTGCGGGCTTGGAATGTGCTGCCTAAGGAACCTTGGTGAGTTACTGCAGTGCATCTTGTAGATGGCACACACGGCTGCCACTGTTCATCAATGGTGGAGGGTTTGAATGTTTGTGGAAGGGGGAGCAATCAAATGGACTGCTTTGCCCTGGATCATATGGAGTTTCTTGAGTGTTGTTGGAGCTGCACTCATCAATTGGATTGGATTGGATTGGATTGGATTTGTTTATTGTCACGTGTACCGAGGTACAGTGAAAAGTATTTTTCTGCGAGCAGCTCAACAGATCATTCAGTACATGGAAGAAAAGGGAATTACCGGTAAACACAATTCAAGAAAATACAAGAAAATGCATAATAGGGCAACACAAGGTATACAATGTAACTACATAAGCATTGGCATCGGATGAAGCATACAAGGTGTAGTGTTAATGAGGTCAGTCTATAAGGGGGTCATTTAGGAATCTGGTAACAGTGGGGAAGAAGCTGTTTTGAGTCTGTTCGTGCGTGTTTCAGACTTCTGTATCTCCTGCCCGTTGGAAGAAGTTGGAAGAGTGAGTAAGGTGGATGGGAGAGATCTTTGATTATGCTGCCCGCTTTCCCCAGGCAGCGGGAGGTGTAGATGGAGTCCATGGATGGGAGGCAGGTTTGTGTGATGGACTGGGCTGTATTCACGACTCTCTGAAGTTCCTTGCGGTCCTGGGCCGAACAGTTGCCATACCAGGCTGTGATGCAGCCCGATAGGATGCTTTCTATGGTGCATCTGTAAAAGTTGGTAAGGGTTAATGTGGACATGCTGAATTTCCTTAGTTTCCTGAGGAAGTATAGGCGCTGTTGTGCTTTCTTGGTGATAGCGTCAACGTGAGTGGACCAGGATAGATTTTTGGAGATGAGCACGCCTAGGAATTTGAAACTGCTAACCATCTCCACCTCGGCCCCGTTGATGCTGACAGGGGTGTGTACAGTACTTTGCTTCCTGAAGTCAATGACCAGATCTTTAGTTTTGCTGGCATTGAGGGAGAGATTGTTATCGTTACACCATTCCACTAGGTTCTCTATCTATCTCCTGTATTCTGACTCATCGTTATTCGAGATCCGGCCCACTATGGTCGTATCGTCAGCAAACTTGTAGATGGAGTTGAAACCAAGTTTTGCCATGCAGTCGTGTGTGTACAGGGAGTAGAGTAGGGGGCTAAGTACACAGCCTTGCGGGGCCCCAGTATTGAGGACTATTCTGGAGGAGGTGTTGGTGTTCATTTTTACTGATTGTGGTCTGTTGGTCAGAAAATCGAGGATCCAGTTGCAGAGTGATGAGCCGAGTCCTAGGTTTTGGAGCTTTGATATGAGCTTGGCTGGGTTTATGGTGTTGAAGGCGGAGCTGTAGTCAATAAATTGGAGTCTGATGTAGGAGTCCTTGTTTTCGAGATGCTCTAGGGATGAGTGTATGGCCAGGGAAATGGTGTCTGCTGTGGACCGGTTGCGACGGTATGCGAATTGCAGTGGATCAAGGCGTTCTGGGAGTATGGAGGTGATGCGCTTCATGACCAACCTCTCGAAGCACTTCATTACAACTGAAGTCAGAGCCACTGGACGGTAGTCATTGAGGCACGTTGCCTGGTTCTTCTTTGGTACCGGTATGATGGTGGTATCAATGTTGATTCTGAAACGGCCCAGAAATTCAGGCCAAGGTTTTACATTTGCAAATTCAGGAGTGCTGCTGTCCTTCACGTGCTGATAATCCAGCACGATGAGGTCGGGTTGTGAACCTGACATCAAAACATTGGTTTCTCAGAATGTGGTCGGCCGGTGGGTGCTGAAACAGCAGAACCCACCCCCACCCCCATCCCCCACCCCATTCCCCGTCCCATTCTCCACACCCACCCCCATTCCCCGACCCATTCCCCACCCCCACCCCCATCCCCCGTCCCATTCCCCACCCCCATCCTCATCCACCACCCCATTCCCCACCCCATCCCCGTCCCATTCCCCACCCCCACCCCCAGTCCCCGTCCCATTCCCCACCCCATCCCCGTCCCATTCCCCACCCCCACCCTCATCCACCACCCCATTCCCCACCCCATCCCCGTCCCATTCCCCACCCCCACCCCCAGTCCCCGTCCCATTCCCCACCCCATTCCCCGTCCCATTCCCCACCCCCACCCCCATCCCCCGTCCCATTCGCCACCCCCACCCTCATCCACCACCCCATTCCCCACCCCATCCCCGTCCCATTCCCCACCCCCACCCCCATTCCCCGTCCCATTCCCCACCCCATCCCCGTCCCATTCCCCACCCCCACCCTCATCCACCATCCCATTCCCCACCCCATTACCCATCCCATTCCCCACCCCCACCCCCATTCCCCGTCCCATTCCCCACCCCATCCCCCATTCCCCGTCCCATTCCCCACCCCCACTCCCACCCCATCCCATTCCCCATTCCCCACCCCCTCCCCCATTCCCCGTCCCATTCCCCACCCCCACTCCCACCGCCATCCCATTCCCCACCCCACCCCATCCATTCCCCATTCCCCACCCCCCCCCCCATTCCCCGTCCCATTCCCCATCCCCACCCCCATTCCCCAACCCATTCCCCACCCCCACCCCATCCCATTCCCCATCCCCACCCCCACCCCCATTCCCCATCCCATTCCCCATCCCCACCCCCACCCCCATTCCCCATCCCATTCCCCACCCCCACCCTCATCCCCGTCCCCTTCCCCACCCCCATCCCATTCCCCACCCCCACCCCATCCCATTCCCCACCCCATCCCCCGTCCCATTCTGCACCCCCACCCCATCCCATTCCCCACCCCCACCCCATCCCATTCCCCACCCCACCCCATCCCATTCCCCACCCCGACCGCCATCCCCATCCCATTCCCCACCCCCACCCCCATCCCCATCGCATTCCCCACCCCCACCCCATTCACCACCACCCGCTCCAATTCCCCACCCCCACTCTTTGACCAAGCTTTTGATCAGCTGATCGGATGTTACCCCATGATGTCAAATGTTGTTTGTTAATCACCAGAGGGGCTGGTTTAGCTCATTGTCTAAATCGCTGGCTTTTAAAGCAGACCAAGCAGGCCAGCAGCACGGTTTGATTCCCGTACCAGCCTCCCCGGGCAGGCGCCGGAATGTGGTGACTAGGGGCTTTTCACAGTAACTTCATTTGAAGCCTACTCGTGACAATAAGCAATTTTCATTTTTCATATCCAATGTGCTACTGAAATATCTGTATTGGCTCTTCAAATGAGTGATCCACTTCATCACACTCGCGTACTCTTCCCCCATTGCCATTTTTGTAGTGACAACGTTTTTATGGGTGGTATCTGGGCCAAGTAGATACAGAGTAAAGCTCCCTCTACACTGTCCCCATCAAACACTCCCAGGACAGGTACAGCACGGGGTTAGATACAGAGTAAAGCTCCCTCTACACTGCCCCCATCAAACACTCCCAGGACAGGTACAGTACGGGGTTAGATACAGAGTAAAGCTCCCTCTACACTGTCCCCATCAAACACTCCCAGGACAGGTACAGCACGGGGTTAGATACAGAGTAAAGCTCCCTCTACACTGTCCCCATCAAACACTCCCAGGACAGGTACAGCACGGGGTTAGATACAGAGTAAAGCTCCCTCTACACAGTCCCATCAAACACTCCCAGGACAGATACAGCACAGGGTTAGATACAGAGTAAAGCTCCTTCTACACTGTCCCCATCAAACACTCCCAGGACAGGTACAGCACGGGGTTAGATACAGTGTAAAACTCCGTCTACACTGTCCCCATCAAACATTCCCAGGACAGGTACAGCACTGGGTTAGATACAGAATAAAGCTCCCTCTACACTGTCCCCATCAAACACTCCCAGGGCAGGTACAGCATGGGGTTAGATATTGAGTAAAACTCCGTCTACACTGTCCCCATCAAACACTCCCAGGACAGGTACAACACGGGGTTAGATACTGAGTAAAACTCCGTCTACACTGTCCCCATCAAACACTCGCAGGGCAAGTACAACACGGGGTTAGATACAGAGTAAAGCTCCCTCTACACTGTCCCCATCAAACACTCCCAGGGCAGGTGCAACACGGGGTTAGATACTGAGTAAAACTCCGTCTACACTGTCCCCATCAAACACTCGCAGGGCAGGTACAACACGGGGTTAGATACTGAGTAAAACTCCGTCTACACTATCCCCATCAAACATTCCCATAAAGATGCAGCATAAATACAAATGAACATAGGAAATAGGAGTGGGGAAAGGTTATTCTCTCCCTCGAGCCTGCTCCACCATTCAGCTAAATTGTTGCCGATTCCTGCCTCGGAGCCATTTTGTGCACTATCTGCATATCACTTGATACCTTTAATATTTCGAAACCTATATATGCCTGCATTGAACATGCTCAATGAGTGAGACTCCAGCTGTCTGGTAGAGAATTCCAAGGATTCATTACTCTCTGAGTGAAGAAATACTTCCTCAGCACACTCAGAAATATCCTACCACTTATTGTGAAACTATCTCCCCTCGTTCTCCCCCCCCCCCCCCCCCCCTCCCCTACCCCCTAGCCAGAGGGACCATTCTTCCTGCATCCACCTTTACCAACTTGATAAGACTCAATGGGATCACCTATCAATCTTCTAATCGCTGGGGAACATCGGCCCAGTCTGCGCAATCTCTCCTCAGGAGATAATCCCACATTGTTGAAGCTCTGGTACACTCCCTCAAGGGCAAGTATATCCTTCCTTGGGTAAGGAGACCAAAACTGTACACAATGCTGCAGTGAGGTCTCACCAAGACTCTGTACAGGTGCAGCAAGGCATCTTTACTCCTGTCCAACCCAATCCACCACACCAGCTGGAAAATTGAATTAAAAACAGAAATTTCTCATAACCTCTCCATGGTCTTACCCATCCCTAACTCTGAAACCGCTGACAATCCTTCAATCATCTGAGATATCAGATTTCCACAGAGGAGATGAATTGGAGTGGGGGACAGTCTGGTAGATATTGATTTCACCACTGTGAGGTGGAGGAGGGGAACACAAGGATGCAATATAGCAGGAACGCACAGCAGGAGCAGATCATATGGCCATCAAACCTGTTCATAGGAAACATGGAAAATAGGAGCAGGAAGAAGCCATTCATCCCATCGTGCCTGTTCCACCATTCAATACAATCATGGCCGATCTCCAACCTCAACTCCTCTTTTCCGTCCATTCCCCGCCCCCTTTAAATCACTGAGGAATCAAAAAAAATCTATTAAATCTGTCCTCTGAGTGACAACATTTCTCCTGAGCTTCACCCGAAGTAATCAGCCTCTGAGGCTGTGTCGCTGTGTTCTGGATTGCCTTTCAGTGTTGTGTGGAGTGTGTGGGAACATGGCTGGGGAGTCAACACTTTCTCCCAGTGTCTGTGTGGGTTTCCTCCGGGTGCTCCGGTTTCCTCCCACACGTCCTGAAAAACGTGTTTGTTAGGTGAATTGGACATTCTGAATTCTCCCTCTGTGTTCACGAACTGCCGCCGGAATGTGGCGACTAGGGGCTTCTCACAGTAACTTCATTGCAGTGTTACTGTAAGCCTACTGGTGACAATAATGAAGATTGTTGGATTGTTATATTATTATTATTATGTGTTGGTGGGAGCGAGAGCTTTGGAGGAAGCAAAAGGGGAAAGCTGAGAGGAGAACTCAAATATAATTGGTTCAGAAGAATAATCTTTTTTATTATTGTCATAAGTCGGCTTACATTAACACTGCAATGAAGTTACTGTGAAAAGCCCCTAGTCGCCACATTCCGGCGCCTGTTCGGGTACACGGAGAGGGAGAATTCAGAATGTCCAATTCACCTAACAGCACGTCTTCAGGATTTGTGGGAGGAAACCGGAGCACCCGGAGGAAACCCACGCAGACACGGGGAGAACGTGCAGAATCCGCACAGACAGTGACCCAAGCCGGGAATCGAACCTGGGCCCCTGGCGCCGTGAAGCAACAGAGCTAACCGCTGTGCTACCATAGAGAGGGAGCTAAAGATGTTTGTGCCAGAGAGAGGGTTTGGAGTCTGGAGATGGGATCGCAAAGGGCACATATTTCCTTGTGCCCTGTTAAGGAGTGGGAAAGGTTCTCTCGAGGAGGATATCTTTCAAAGGCTTAGGGCATCAAACGGGGCCATCGAGCATTGGCGTTAGGCTTGGGCACGAGTTCCAGAGTTGAAAGAACAGTACTGTGACTGGCTGCAGCCGATGTAATTATTTGTCAAAATGAATTAGTCCGTGGTCACGGCTCGGTCGACTGGTTTCGTATCTTGTCTTGCGGGAGTCCCAGCTGCAGATCAGTCCATTGACCAGACAAAAACTGGAGCTAATGTTAAACAGACATTACAATCTACCCGTGTCTCAGTGGAGCTGTTGGAAATCAGACTCCGCTGTGTGTTAAATGGCCTTGAACTTATAAATGTGATAACACTGAGGGCAATGGCTGACACCAATCAGACATGGGTACACTCAGTTAGAAGTTGGTTGCCTCAGGCTGTGGCTACTTGCAGAGGTTTACATCAAGTCTCCGAGTGCCACATCAATAAACTGCATCAAGGTATACGATTAATATTTGATGATCTCCTGCTATACCAGTGGAATAGGAATCCTCACTCCCGTCCTCTGCCAATCAGAGGAGTTCGACAATCTCTCAGGCACCGTCAAGGTGAAGAACAAAAGTTTCTCGATTCACACAAAAGTGATGATCATCCTGAAGAAAGCACAATGAAGGAAAGCATTTCCCCGGGGCCTTTCACAAGCTCCAATCATCCCAAAGTGCTCCACCACAATGTTGATGGACTGTGGTAATGGAGAAAGTCGCCTCTTTGGATATTAATGAATGGACACGTGGCCTGGAATTGCAAGCAGCAGGGAAAGAGGATAAAGGAGAAGGCTTGCATTTACAATTTACAGCATCCCTCATAATCTTAGAGCACTTTACAACCCATAAAGTATATTTTCAGACTCTCTTCACAGCGGGAATGTAGGGGAACGGTTATTTTGGATTCACCAGCGTTAGATTTTTCCGATTAAGCGACCGTTCTGCTGAATCAGTTTCTGAAAAGTTTCATAAACCAGCTGAGGCAGCAGAGGTAACCTTATTTTCCTTTATCTCTACGTTCCGATCCAGCCTTTGTGTTAAAGCCATAAAATCGTGGAAAAGCTATGGCACAGAAAGAGGCCATTCAGCCGATCATGTCTGCGCGAGAGAAAGGAAAAGCTAGCGATCCGTTCGCATCCCACCTGTCAGCACCCGATCTGTAGCCTCGCACGTTACAGCACTTTAGGTGCAGACCCAAGATCCTCAGAAATGAGTTGAGTGTTTCTGCCTTTGTCAGCAAACAAAACACCCTCTGAGTGAATAAGCTTTCCCCCATGTCCCCTCTAATCCTTCCACCAATCATCTTCAACCTGGGCCCTCTGGTAATTGACCTCTCCGCTCGGGGAGACAGTGGTTCCCTGCCTATCTATGCCCCTCAGAATCTTGTACACCTTAATCAGGTCACCCCCCCCCCCCCCCCCCCCCCCCCCCCCCCCCAGCCTCCTCAGTTCCAAGGAAAATGACTCCAGCCTTTCCAATGGCTCCTCATTGCTGCAATTTTCAACCGTTGGCCACATTCTTCTAAATCTTTTCTGCACCTGCTCCACAGCAATTCTATCCTGCAGAGTACTGGAGAGGGCGGCACGGCAGCCGCGTGGTTAGCACTGTTGCTTCACAGCGCCAGGGTCCCAGGTTTGATTCCTGGCTTGGGTCACTGTGCGGAGTCTGCCCGTTCTCCCCGTGTCTGCGTGGGTTTCCTCCGGGTGCTCCGGTTTCCTCCCACAAGTCCCGAAAGACGTGCTGTCAGGTGAATTGGACATTGTGAATTCTCCCTCTGTGTAGCCGAACAGGTGCCGGAATGTGGCGACTAGGGGCTTTTCACAGTAACTTCATTGCAGTGTTAATGGAAGCCTACTTGTGACACTGATAAAGATTATAATTATTAAGGAATAGCCAATGTTGTTCCTTTGTTTAAAAAGGGCAGAAAGGATAATCCAAGCTGATGAGCCTTATGCCAGTGTCAGGGAAATCATTGGAGATGATTCTTCGAAACAGGATTTACTCCCAGTTGGAAGCAAGTGGACATATTAGCGAGAGGCAACATGGTTTTGTGAAGGGGAGGTTGTGTTTCACAAACTTGATCCAGTTTTTCGAGGAAGTGACGAAGATGATTGATGCAGGAAGGGCAGTGGATGTTGTCTACATGGACTTCAGTAAGGCCTTTGACAAGGTCCCGCATGGCAGACTGGTACAGACGTGAAGTCACACGGGATCAGAGGTGAACTGGCAAGGTGGATACAGAACTGGCTCGGTCATAGAAGGCAGAGAGTAACAATGGAAGGGTGTTTTTCTAATTGGAGGGCTGTGACTAGTGGTGTTCCGAGGGATCAGTGCTGGGACCTTTGCTGTTCGTAGTATATATAAATGATTTGGAGGAAAATGTAACTGGTCGGATTAGTAATTTTGCGGACGACACAAAGGTTGGTGGTATTGCGGATAGCGATGAGGACTGTCAGAGGATACAGCAGGATTTAGATTGTTTGGAGACTTGGGCGGAGAGATGGCAGATGGGGTTTAATCCGGACAAATATGAGGTAATGCATTTTGGAAGGTCTAATACAGGCGAGAAATATACAGTAAATGGTAGAATCCTGTAGAGTATTGACAGGCAGAGGGATCTGGGTGTACAGGTCCGCAGGTCACTGAAAGTGGCAAAGCTGGTGGAGAAGGTAGTCAAGAAGGCATACGACATGCTTGCCTTCATTGGCCGGGGCATTGAGTATAAAAATTGGCAAGTCATGTTGCAGCTGTATGGAACCTTAGTTAGGCCATGCTTGGAATATGGTATTCAATTCTGGTTGCCGCACTACCAGAATGATGTGGAGAATTAGGAGAGGGTGCAGAAAAGGTTTAGAATCATAGAAGTTACAATGCAGAAGGAAACCGGAGCATCCGGAGGAAGCCCATGCAGACACAGGAAAAACGTGCAGACTCTGCACAGACAGTGACCCAAGCCGGGAATCGAACCTGGGTCCCTGGAGCTGTGATGCAACAGTGCTAACCACTGGGCTACCGTGTAGAAGTCTACAAACACTTTGAGGGGCATGGGCAGAGTGGATAGTCATAAGCTTTTTCCCCAGGGTGGAAAAGTCAATTACTAGGGGACATAGGTTTAAGGTGCGAGGGGTAAAGTTGAGAGGAGATGTGCAAAGGAACTTTTTTTACACAGTGTGACTGGGAATCGCTGCCAGAGGAGGTGATGGAAGCAGGTACGATTGTGACGTTAAAGGGGCACCTTGACAAATACATGAATAGGATGGATAAGAGGGATACGGACCCCGGATGTATGGAATGTTTTAGGTTAGACAGGCAGGATGGCCAGCGCAGGCTTGGAGGCTGAAGGGCCTGGTGTTGTGCTACTGTTGAACCTGAAGCAATGTAAAGCAGCGTGGTTTTGGTGTTTATCCAAATTCCTCTCGCTCTTACGTTGACCAAGCTTGGAAAGGAAAGCCGACTTTACCAGAGTTGCCAGCTCCGCGAGCCTTTGTGTTTAGCTGAGCCGTAATTAGGTAGGGAGATTCCCCACGTGAAAGCCAGCTCAATACTTAGGCTGTGAAAACGCTCCTACAGAATTTGGTGCTGCGGGCAGGGTCACCCAGAGGACTCCGGCAGAATGACGCGTCTCCTACACGGTTGAGTACGTTTTAATTTACCACCCGGTAATCGATGGGGATTCGACAGCAGCACCGAGCAAAGAGCTTGGTGGTGAGCACAGACTAAAAAATAAACTAGAAACGGCAGCTATCATGCTTACTGCTCTGAAGGGCAGCACGGTGGCGCAGTGGGTTAGCATTGCTGCCTCATGGCGCCGAGGGTCACTGTCCGCGTGGAGTTTGCACATTCTCCCCGTGTTTGCGTGGGTTTCGCCCCCACAACCCAAAGATGTGCAGGGTAGGTAGACTGAACATGCTAAATTGCCTCTTAATTGGAAAAAATGAATTGGGTACTCTAAATTTATTTTTTAAAATGCTCGTTGCTATGATGAAAAACCGTCTCTGACGCGAGGCACAGTAAGAAATGGAGGGAGGCTTAGACTGGTGACAATGCAGACAAAGCTGTTGTCATTATTCTGAGCCTGCACATTCAAGAAGAATTAAACCCCATGACTGCCGCTCCAGGGGCAGCGATGGAGAAACATCATTGATGATTCAGAGTGAAAAAGGGGCTGGTTTAGCACAGGGCTAAATCGCTGGCTTTTAAAGCAGACCAAGGCAGGCCAGCAGCACGGTTCAATTCCCGTACCAGCCTCCCCCAACAGGCGCCGGAATGTGGCTACTAGGGGCTTTCACAGTAACTTAATTGAAGCCTACTCGTGACAATAAGCGATTTTCATTTAATTTCGTGAGAGGCTGTCACCCCGGCACAGATACTCAATGGTGGTGAAAGTACTGCACAAACAAATTCAGACAAAGAATGTCAAAGCAATGCCTTTTGCTACTGCGTCGAGAATAATGTTACAACAAAATTGATCAAGTGAAGAATTAGTTGGGTTGTAGATGATATACAAGCCTGTATTGTTCTGAGGCAAGGTCAGATTATAAACTTGCAGTTCAACGGTGATACAATTTGAATTCTTCAAATCAAGTTAAAAGTGATCTGATAAGATTTCTTTCAAACTTGGTTAAGTGCCGGCATTCAAATCGGTTTGAAGGAAACATAAAGCAGAAGGGAAAATAGATTGGAGCCCAAGAGTTAACAATTTCAGCGTGCAATTGATTCATTTTTAAATTGCCCAGAAACATATGTGTCTAAATTCCTTCATACAAGGTTTAATTGTGGATTTATGGAAACTCAATGACACCAGTTAAAAGTAGAAACTTTAAGCACGCTCTCTAGGAGCTTGACATGTGGAACCTCGTCAAACGCCTTACTAAAATCCATGTACACCACATCCACTGCACTACCTTCATCAACCCTTCTTGTCACTTCCTTGAAGAATTCAATCAAATTTTTGAGGCAAGACCTTCCTTTAACAAATCCATGCTCACTCTCCCTGACTAGTCAATTCCTTTCTATGTGACAGTTAATCCTATCTCTCAGGATTGATTATACTAATTTGCCCACCACTGATGTAAGACTAACTGGCCTTTAATTGTTCGGCATTTCCTTCGATCCCTTTTTTAAACAATGGGACCACGTTTGGATTTCTCCAGTCCGCTTGTACCTCTCCTGTATCTAATGAGGATTGGAAAATCATCCTCAGAGCATCTACCACCTCCTCCCTGACCACCTTCAGTAGCCTCAGAAACAATCCATCTGGCCCTGGTGACTGATCACCTTTCAAGGATTCCAACTCTTCGAGTACTTCCTCTCCGTTTATGATTATCCCATCCAATCTCTCAGTGTTCCTCCTGGACTATATCTGTATCATCCATTTCCTTTGTAAACACAGAGACAAAATATTCAATTTAAACCTTTCTCACAGCCTCTGCATCTACACACAAGTTCCCTTCTTCATCTCTGATTGGTCCCATGTTTTCCTTAACAAACCTTTTACCATTAATAGATTGGTAACACATCTTTGGGTTTTCTTTAACTTTACATGCAAATCTTTTTTCATGACCTCTTTTTGATTTCCTTATTTCCTTTTTGCCTTCGTCCCTGAGCTTTCTATACTCTTCTTGGCTATCTGCAGTGCATTGTTCTTTGTGCTTATTGTACGCTTACTTTTTCTGTTTGATCTTCCCCTGTATTCCCCTAGGCAACCTGGGGGTGGGGGGTCTAGATTTGGCAGTACCATTCTTATTTTTGGAGGGGACACGTCTACTTTGTACATTTAGGATCTTGTTTTTTTAGTGCTTCCCAGTGGATTGCCACTGATTTATCCTCTAGCACAGTTGGCCAGTCCACCTCAGCCAAGCCCCTTCTCATTCCTGCAATATTTGCCTTCTGCCAGGTCCATATTTTTACCCCTGCTTTATCTCTGTCCGTTTCCATGGTAATACTGAATCTAACTGAATTGTGATCATTATCCCCGATATGGTCGGCAACTGTCACTTCCCCCACTCGACCTTCTTTGTTCCCCAAGACGGGGTCTACAATTGCATCTCCCCTTGTTGGGTTTGTCACTGATTGGTTGAAAGATTTTCCTGCACACACTGCATGAATTGTTCTCGCTCAGTTCCCCTTATATTGTTTGAATCCCAGTTGGTATTAGGATAGTTAAAGTCTCCGACTGCTATTGCCCTCTTGTTCTTACAGACAGAAACTTGCCTACATATTTGATCTTCTATCTGCCTTGCACTATTTGGGGGGGTGTAGTATACTCCCAGTAGTGTGACTGCCCCTTTTTTATTTCTAAGTTAAACCCATAAAGCCTCGTTTGTTGACTTGTTTAGTATATCATCCCTTCTCACAACTGGAATTGATTCTTTAACCATTAGTGCTATTCCCTCTCCTTTTTTTCTCTCCCCCTCTGTCTGGCTGAAAACTCTGTATCCAAGGACACTGGTCTGCCAATGTTGTCCCTCCTTTAGCCAGGTTTCTGTTATAGCAACAGCATCCTGCTGCCGTGTGTCTGCCTGTGCTCTGGACCCATCTACCTTGTTTGTAACAGTCCTTGGATTGAAGTATAAACAGTCTGACCCCGCCATTTCCCCATGTTGGACTCTTTTAAAACTTTGCTTCTCCTGTAACTCCAAGACTCCCACTACATCTTCTACATCACTAATTAATGCTCTACCTCCATTTCCCTGATCTGAATTTGACCTACGTGATCCTACTCCTGGGATCCCATCGCCCTGCCACACTAACAAAAGCCCCCGTAAGGACATTGGTCCCAGCTCTGCCTGGGTGTAACAGGTCCCACCTTCCCCAGAACTGGTCCCAGTGCCTTCTTGTCTGTAGTTGGACCGTCTGAGGAATCAATAAATAGCTTGCATTTGTATCGCACCTTGCATCACCTCAGGACATCCCCAAGCACTTTACAGCCAAGGAAATATCTTTTGAAAGGTAGTCGCTATTCCATTGTTGGTGGGAATGTGCAGGAAGATCCCACAAACATCAACAAAGTCATCAAGTTGCCAAAGAATCTTTTATGTCCACCTCAAAGGGCCGTCGGTGACTTTTGGTTCATTGTTACATCTCAAAGTCTATGCCTCCCATTGCAGAGGGTTCTGCCAACTCTACCTTTCTCACAAAACAGATGTGCCTCGGTACAGCCAAAGGGAGCAGCAATGTTGATTTTGTGTTGAGCTTTCTGGAGTGGAACTTGTTCTGACTCCGAGCCGGAATTTCTTGCCTCTGTTCCACAGCTGGAATGGGCCAAGGACGGCGCTGATCCCAATGGTCTCGTGTCAAATTGTTCCTCAATCATTGGAGCTGACAGTCAGTCAATACATAGCCAGTCCTCTCTCACCACTCTGCTTCAGCTACAGTTAATTCACTTTTAAAAGCTTTGGGTCCTCCTATTGCCTGGTCCGTGCTACCTGAGTGAGTGATGGCAATTCCCAGTGTGGCACACACCAGAACGACACCTGGTTCAGTCCTGGGTTTGTGCTCAGACTGGGAACAGTAGCAGGAACAATAGGAGGGAGGAGGCAATAAGCCAGGGTTCCAGCGGGTCCCAGAATGTGCAGGTTTTCATATGTGCGCATGCACCTGTATGTGTATATATGTCTTTATTTGTGTGTGCAAATGTGTCAGCACATTTGGATATCTTTGCATATCACTATAATTGTGTGTGTCTTCTTGAACCGCTGCAGTCCATGTGGTGTAGGTACACCACTATGCTGTTAGGGAGGGAGTTTCCGAGTTTGACCCAGCGACAGTGAAGGAATGGCGATATATTTCCAAGTCACGGCGGGGAGTGACTTGGAGGGGAACCTCCAGGTGGTGGGGTTCCCAGGTATCTGCTGCTCTTGTCCTTCTAGATGGAGGCGACTATTTTGGAGTTTGGACGATGTTGTTGAAGCCTTGGTGACCTCCTGCAGGCAGAACCAATCTAGTTGCCGTGTTCTTTCAGACAAGTCGGTTAATACTGCTGAGAATGAGCCACTGCTCGTGATGGACATTTCAAAGTCGGAGGACACTCTGTGTCTTTGCTGCCCTCACCCCATCTTCCAATTGGTGTTCAACATGGAGCAGAACTGACCCATCAGCTGAGGGGACTGGGGAAGGGGGGGGTGAAGAAGGCGGTGAGTGTGGGGGGGTGGGGGGGGGATGTGAAAAAGGGAATGAAGATGCGGGGAGAGAAAAAGGGGGACCCACGCCGGCCGATCTTCGCAGCCCACGCCAACCAACCTTTAGGACCCACGCCGGCCGACCTTCGCAGCCCACGCCAACCAACCTTCAGGACCCACGCCGGTCGACCTTCGCAGCCCACGCCAACCAACCTTTAGGACCCACGCCAGCCGACCTTCGCAGCCCACGCCAACCAACCTTCAGGACCCACGCCACGTTCACTTACATTTAATGTGAAAGTGGAGCCTGCTTAGTCTTCATGATCTCGCTTGAATCAGGTTCAGAAGAGGAGAGGGCAATGTGTGCATCAGGTGCAGACTTCAGCCAGTTCCTTTGTGTCATCTTCATCTTTATTAAAATGTAAAATCCAACTTTGCACATGTTTGTCATTGTGAAGGGCAACAGCAAAAGATGCTTGTTTTATTCAGCACTGGGCACTCCTGGGAGATGCTACTCCAGAATTCTGACAGCCTGATGGGTTTTTTACGTGTTTTCAAAAAAAACAAATGAAGAGGCAATTTAGAGTGGCCAATCCACCAACTCTGCACATCTTTGGGCTGTGGGGGTGAGACCCACGCAGACACAGGGAGAATGTGCAAACTCCACGCGGACAGTGACCGGGATCGAACTGGGGTCCTTGGCGCCGTGAGGCAGCAGTGCTAACCACTGCACCGTCGTGCCACCCATTTTGGCATGTTTTTAACGTGCTATCACAGGTCACCTACAGCAGCATTGTCTTTTAATTAGGAATCAGCTCTAAGTCAATAACTACCTCTGGGATCTCAAATTCAAAACAAAGCTTTCCCCCACCACCTCTCTTTCAAAATCTGAAACTCTCCTCTCATTTTCCTGTACCTCTCTGCATTTAACACACATGGGCCGGGATTCACCGATATCGCGGCCAAGTGTTGACGCCGGCATCAAAACCAGCGCACGCTACACCAGCGTCAACGAGCCTCCAGGCTCAGTCATTCTCTTCTTCGGGGGCTGGAACGGTGTCGGAGTGCTGTGCGCTGCTCTAGTGCCAAAAGCCGGCCCTACATGGCCGGCGCGGGTCCGCGCATGTCAACACGGCCATCTCTGCACCGGCACATGCGCGTGGTTGCCGTCCTCGCCAGCCCCTGGGTAACATGGCGGAGCCCTCCAGGGGCCCGGTGCGGAGGAACATAGCCCCGCCCGGAATGAGCACACCCGCCGATCGGTAGTCCCCGATCACGGGTCTGGCCACCGTGAAGGCCCCCCCGGAGTTGGATACCCCCGCATTTCCCCCCCCCCCCCTCCACCAGGATGGCCCCCGCAGCCAGAATGCTGATGTCCCTCCGGGTGGGACCATATGTAAACCAGGCTGGCTGGACTCAGTGGGCATTCGGCCCATCGGGTGCAGAGAATCGCCGCGGGGCCCAACCGGTGCCGCAGCGATCCCACGGGCGCGATTGGTGCCGATTCTCCGATCCGGCGTGGGCTTGGAGACTCCTGGCCATGGACTTTGAATCCTTATTTGCATTGGCAAAATTGACAAAACCATACTTAAAGAAATCATATTTGTACTGCTTTGATCCCAAGTTAAGTTTCTTCTTTGACGGCTGTTAACCAGAGGTTCTGGAGTCTGTACTGATCTAACACCGTAACTCACTGCTCTGTCCTGCCCTGTACACTCCTGAGTGGCTCTGTCGGGACTCTTACTCTACCTTCCAATAAGAATTGGTAGTCCGGTTGGCAGAAGGTGTCAAAAATATGGCTTTATTATTGTTAATTACTCACTTGAATATACGGGAATAAGAACTGAATAAAAACTTCTGTATTAAATATCGAATTCAGAAAAAAGTCAAGCACATGGCAAAAAGCATAAAGCACAAAAGGAACTCACTTGAACGCAAACAAACAGATAGATGATTCAAGAATTCAGGAAAAAAGACCTCGGCCACGTGGACATATTTTTAAGGGAATTCTTATCTCTGGTTTAACCCCTCATTTACTCTCATTAGCTTCTAATTATCACCTGAGACCTGGTTTGCTCAAATGAATGTCTGTTGCTTAGAGGATGATTTATTATTCAAACATTGGACAGTGGGTAGCACTGTTGCTTCCTGGTGCCAGGGTACATGGCCTGTTCTCTGCTGCCGCCTCTGGCCGGAAGACTCCACACAGCCTTGTTTATTTCCATTTAAAAGGTGGTAGTGGCCGCCATTCTGAAAGTAAAATCTAGTAGCGCTGTTGGGTGCTTCTTCCGCGATGGTTACCACCGCAGGACTGCCACGACCAATCATTCCGTGACCCTCCTAATACCCCTTCCCCCGCGACACATGTCACAGAATCAAAGAATTTACAGTGCAGAAGGAGGCCATTCGGCCCATCGAGTCTGCACCGGCTCTTGGAAAGAGCACTCTACCCGAGGTCAACACCTCCACCCTATCCCCATAGCCCAGTAACCCCACCCAACACTAAGGGCAATTTAGCCTGGCCAATCCACCTAACCCGCACATCTTTGGACTGTGGGAGGAAACCGGAGCACCCGGAGGAAACCCACGCACACACAGGGAGGATGTGCAGACTCCGCACAGACAGTGACCCAGCCGGGAATCGAACCTGGGACCCCTGGAGCTGTGAAGTAATTAAGCTATCCACAATGCTACCGTGCTGCCCCATGCTACATGTGCAGGTTGCAACCCGACCCTACGGTATTTCCACTGTCAGTGAGGTTTTCCAGTGTTCTCTGGAGCAGCATGTTGCAGGCCAACCCTGCAAATTCATTGCCGATGATACCCTGGTCTGGGATCAAACTATGCAAGAACATGATACACATCTTTGTCTCATCTTCACCAGAATCAGGACCATACAGAGGAAGCTTAACCCTGCTAAATGCAGATTCAGTGACAACCAGGTTCCTCACACATGTTATTCACTCACAGTCAATGGTGTAAAGCCAGATCCAGACAAGACAATGGCTCTGTGACAGATGGTCATTTCCGTCGACAAGCCCACTGTACAGCGCTTCCATGGTTTGATAAATCATCTTTCTCAGATCGTTCCTTGTAGTAATGAGGTCACTGGGCCGCTCTGTCAGGTCCTCCACCAGGACGTGGAATGGTGTTGGCAGGAGCAGCACACAGCCGTCTTCAACAGACTCAAACAGGCACTCAGCGTGGGTATGCGAGTCTGAATGTGTGAGTTTGAGTGAGTGTGTCTGTGTATCTGGGAGCGTGTGTGTGTACCTGGGAGTGTGTGTATGAGAGTGTGTCTGTGAGTGTGTGTATTAAAGTGTGTGTGTCTGCACACACGCATGAGGGTGACCTGACCCCCCTTGACACCCACCAGAGGCCCCCATAACAGAGACTCCATAATAGAGACCATCCCCCCATTATAGAAGCAGTCCAGCCAAAAAGGTGAAATTACTGCTTTAATACTCACCTGTCACCTACACCTGCTGCCTCAGGCAGAGTAAGCAACAGGTGTAAATTTCTATAAAGCAAAAACCACATCAGCTGGCTTTAAACCTGCATTCACATCAATGAGAACACACTTCTACTAGGCTGCTATTTATAGCTTCCTGACAACCAGATGCTTGGATTGTTTAATTTCACTTCCCTTCACACTTGAATGGATCTCCAGTACCTTGCCGTGAAACTAACCACAACATTTATAAACATCTAACCATGATTGACAACATTTGACTACATCGAAAGCAGTTAAGTGCTTTCACTTCCTTTTTTTTTCTCAGCAGAAATCACTTTACCACAGATTACTTGAGATCTATTCAAACGCAAAGGGAAATTAAATTAAATATTCCACACATCTGGCTGTCTGGAAGCTGCCAATCACAACCTTGTAAACGGAATGTCTTATTGATGTGAATGAGGGTCTCTGATTGGGGTCTGGTGGGGGGCTGTGATAGGAGGATTGAAGAGGGGGTCTGTTGCGGGGTCAGCCGGGCATCGGTGGGGCTGGATTGGCATTGTGTGGGGGGGACCCTCCAATGGAGATTGGGGGCATTTTTTTTATTCGTTCATGTGATGTGGGTGTCGCAGGCTGTGCCAGCGTTTATTGCCCATCCCTAATTGCCCTTGAGGGGCTAGCTAAGAGTCACATGTAGGCCAGACCGGGTAAGGGCGGCAGATTTCCTTCCCTAAAGGTCATTAGTGAACCAGATGGGTTTATACGACAGTGGCAATGGTTTCATGGTCATCATTTGACTTTTAATTCAAGATTTTTATTGAATTCAAATTTCACCATCTGCCGTGGCAGGATTCAAACCCACGTCCCCAGAGCGTTACCCTGGGTCTCTGGATTACTAGTCTAGTGCCAATACCAGTATACCACCGCCTCCCCTGAAAGACTTATCCCTTGTCCCACTGCGAGGTCCACTGCACCAGGACCACACTGACAAATACCTGCACCAATCCACACCCACATGAATCCTGGCCCAGAGAGTGTGTGTGCAGGTGTGTGAGCGAGTGTGAGTGAGTGTGTGTGTGAGTTTGTGTGAGTGAGTGTGTGTGTGAGCAAGTGTGAGTGAGTGTGTGTCTTTGTGTGTGTGCGTGTTATTGTGTGCCTGGGTGTGTGAAAGTTTGTGTGAGAATATGTGCATGCGTGACTGTCTCAGTGTCTGTGTTTGAGAGGGTGTGTGTGCAAGGATGTGTCTGTGAGTGTGTGTGTGGTAGTATGACTAGTACCTGGGAGTGTGAGCTACCATTGGTGGAGAAGGCTCGCTGCTCATTGGCCCAAGTGTTTACATTTCATTGGTCGGAATGGAAGGTAGCTCCGTCCAGTGAGGTGGGGTATAAGAACCCGTGTTCCCCAGCAGCCGGCCTCCTTCTGTACTCGAGCTGCTGGGGAAACATCTTGTTGATTAAAGCCTTCAATTCGGATTACGTCCTCGTTTCAGTAGTTATTAATTGCGCATCAGTATGTGTGTCTATGAGTGTGTGTGCCCGTGTGAGTGTTTGTCTATGAGTGTGTGTGCCCGTGTGAGTGTTTGTCTATGAGTGTGTGTGCCCGTGTGAGTGTTTGTCTATGAGTGTGTGTGCCCGTGTGAGTGTTTGTCTATGAGTGTGTGTGTGTGAGCGACTTCCGGACCATGAAGTGGTCACACACAAGGCAGCTCCTGCCCAAGGTTACAAAAAAGCTATTTTTTCATCAATACGGGGTGGAATATTGATGAAAAGATGCAGGTGAATGTTGGAGGAGTACTTTCCCTCAGGAATGGTATGTTTCTTGGTTACCAGACCCGCTGAAACAGTGAAAGATTTGGCTGGAGCTGCAGTAGAGACAAAACCTCTTCCAGCATGTAGGTGGGGAAGGGCGAGCTTAAAGGCCTCAAGCTGACTTGAGGGCCTTTATTAAAGCAGAATTCTAGCAGCAGAGGGAACAACTGTGTAAAGATCTGGCCAAGGCCATTGAAGAAGCGGTGACGAGACTTCCGGTGGCGGCCATGGAGGAGTAGGTCGCACATTCGGCAGCTCCTGGATGGAACGGACTCTCGGACCTTTTTTCAGGAGTTTTCACGGACCTTTTGGGGCAGATTGGTGAAGCGAACACTGCCAAAAAGATTCCCTCTCTGTTGTATGAATAGCTGGAACAGGAGTGGCCGGGTGAAGCGTTTAAGTCCCAACAGACAGAAGCGTGCGGAGTGGGTGCCGAGGCACTGCATGGCGGCCGGTATAGACCAGGGTCCATGGGCGCAGTGGGCACAGGAGCAGCAGGAGTTCCTTAGGGGCTGCTTTGCTGATATTAAAAAGGACATGCTGGCCCCAATGAAGGCATCAATAGACCAAATGATCGCAACTCGGGCGACACAAGGGAAAGCGATTAAGGAGATGGAGAAAAATCTATCCGACCATGAGGACGAGTTGGTCGTATTGGCCCTTAAGGTGGAGGCGCAGGATGACTTACACAAGAAGCGGCAGGAGAGGCTGCAGGTCCTAGAAAACAGGTCCAGGAGACAGAACTTGAGAATTGTGGGCCTCCCCGAAGGTGTGGAGGGGTCGGGTGCGGGAGCGTTTGTGTCCAAGATGCTGGAGACGCTGAAAGGGACGGGGGTATTCCCTCGACCCCTGGAGCTGGATGGAGCGCACAGAGCCCTCGCAAGGAAGCCCAAGGCGAATGAACCGCCGAGGGCCATGGTGGTGAGATTTCATCGCTTCTCGGACAAGGAACTTGTCTTGCGGTGGGCAAAAAAAAAAACAGAGCAGCAGGTGGGAGAACAGCGTGATAGACATCTACCAGGACCTGGGTGTGGAGCTGGCCAATAGGTGTGCTGGATTCAACCTGGTGAAGGTGACCCTCTTCAGCAAGGAGGTGAAAGTTGGGATGCTACACCCAGCGAGGCTATGGGTCACGTACAAGGAACGGCATCACTATTTTGAGACGCCGGAAGAGGCGTGGTCATTTGTCAAACAAGAAAAGCTGGACTCGAATTAAAGGACAGTAAAGCTTTGGTGGAATGCGGTGGTGGGGCTGGGTAGCACGGTACCGTTTCTGATATAAGATTGTATACAATGTTGGGTGCGTGTAAGGTCTGGGGTGGTGGCTGGAGGGTGCAGTGTTTTCGGCAAAGTTGAGATACGGAGGGGGGATTTTTCGGGAAGTTGGAGCCTTGGTTGAACAAGTGTCTCCTCACGGGGCAATGTTAGTGTCTTCTGTTTATTTTTCATTCCGTATTACTATTTACTCACTGGGGCTGGAGAGGTACATTGATTGGTTTATTCACGTGGGGAGAAGGGTCCGGACAATGAGGCGACAGTCTGATCGGAGCCAGGGGCGGGTGCTGCCGGGGACAGCATGGGTCAGCTGACTCTCGGGAGCATAGTGGGGGGTAAGCAAGTCCCGGCTGGTGCTCGGTGGGTGGTTTTGGGTCGTGGGGCTGTTGGCGGGGGTGGGGAGCTTTGCTGACAGAGGAGGTATCAATTCCGGGGTACCAATTGAGGGTCGGGGGCGGTGGCTCCCTGTGGGGCCGCTCGAGGAAGCGAAGGGCCAAGAAACCTTGAGGTTGGCCAAGAAACGGCGATGGCTAGTCGGTGGGGGGTAGGGGGGGGGGGGGGGGGGGTTTGGCCCCCCCGTCCAGGCTGATCACGTGGAATGTGAGGGGTTTGAATGGGTCAGTCAAAAAAGTGTGCGTGTTCACGCATCTGTGTGGAGTCTGCACGTCCTCCCCGTGTGTGCGTGGGTTTCCTCCGGGTGCTCCGGTTTCCTCCCACAGTCCAAAGATGTGCGGGTTAGGTGGATTGGCCATGCTAAATTGCCCGTAGTGTCCTAAAAAGTAAGGTTAAGAGGGGGGGGGGGGGGGTTGTTGGGTTACGGGTATAGGGTGGATACGTGGGTTTGAGTAGGGTGATGATTGCTCGGCACATCGAGGGCCGAAGGGCCTGTTCTGTGCTGTACTGTTCTATGTTCTAAAGGGGCTAAAGGCAGACGTAGCAGTCCTTATGGAGACACAGTTAAAGCTCACAGATCACGCGAGATTGAGAAAGGGATGGGTAGGCCAGGTGTTCCATTCAGGGCTGGATTCGAAGACCAGGGGGGTAGCAATTCCGTAAGGGCATTCGAGGCCAGAAGAATTTTGGCAGATAATGGGGGCAGGTATATAATGGTGAGTGGAAAGTGGGAGGAGGTGGTGTTTGTGCACGTCTACGCTCCGAATTGGGTGGAATTTATGAGACGCATTCTAGGCAAAATACCAGATACACAGTCATTGACCCTGAGCTGGACCGGACAAAGTCCAGGACAGGGAAGCGACCGGCAGCAGCTAAGGAACTGAAGTGTTTTATGGAGCAGATTGTGAGGGGTGGATCCCTGGAGGTTCGCGCAGCCGAGAACATAGAACATAGAACAGTACAGCACAGAACAGGCCCTTCGGCCCTCAATGTTGTGCCGAACAATGATCACCCTACTTAAACCCACATAACCCGTATACCCGTAACCCAACAATCCCCCCATTAACCTTACACTACGGGCAATTTAGCATGGCCAATCCACCTAACCCGCACATCTTTGGACTGTGGGAGGAAACCGGAGCACCCGGAGGAAACCCACGCACACACAGGGAGGACGTGCAGACTCCACACAGACAGTGACCCAGCCGGGAATCGAACCTGGGACCTTGGAGCTGTGAAGCATTGATGCTAACCACCATGCTACCGTGAGGCCCCTAGAACGAAAGAGTTTTTTTTTCTCCCACGTTCATAAGGTTTATTCCCGCATAGACGTCTTTGTCTTGAGTAGAGCATTTATCCCAAAGGTGGCGGGGACCGAATACTCAGCAATCACAGTCTCGGACCATGCCCCGCACTGGGTGGACCTGCGGCTTAGTGAGGAGAGAGGGCAGCGCCCACTCTGGAGACTGGATGTGGGGCTGCTGGGGGACGAAGAGGTTTGTGGGCGGATAAGCAGGAACATCCAGGATTACCTGGAAACAAACGATATGGGTGAGGTAGCAGCGGCAATGGTCTGGGAGGCTCTGAAGGCAGTTGTCAGAGGGGAGCTCATCTCAATTCGATCCCAAAGGGAAAAGAGAGAAAGAGTGCAGAGGGAGAGACTGGTGGAGGAGATACTCTGAGCGGACAGGAGATACGCCCCTGAGGCGGGGCTACTGAGGGAGCGGCGGAGTCTGCAGGCGGAGTTTGAACTGCTGACCACTGGGAAAGCGATAGCACAGCTGAGGAAGGCAAGGGGGACAGGCTATGAGTATGGGCGAGAAAGCGAGTAGAATGCTGGCACACCAACTGCGAAAGAGGGAGGCAGCCAGGGAAATCGGGGGAGTAAAGAATAAGGAGTGTAACATGGTCTTGGATCCAGGGGGGGTGAACGGAACATTGGGTCTCGCTATAAGCGGATTATATGCTCCTGTACATTTCGGACCCTGTGGAAGGGATGGGGGAGGTTCTGCGGATCCTGAGGGATTTTGGTAGTTTTTCAGGGTACAAACTGATGGGAAAGAGCGAGTTGTTTGTGATCCAGGCCAAGGGGCAGGAGGAGAGACTGAAAGAGCTGCCACTCAGGAAGGTAGAGAAAAGTTTTTGTTACCTGGGTATGCAGGTGGCCAGGAAATGGGATGCCCTGCACAGGCTCAACCTGACCCGGTTGGTGGAGCAAATGGAAGGGGACTTTAAAAGGTGGGACATGCTCCCGCTGTCACTGGCAGGGAGGGTGCAGACAGTGAAAATGACTGTCCTCCCCAGATTTTTGTTTGTCTTTCAGTGCCTCCCCATCTTCATCCCTAAGGCATTTTTAAGCGGGTGATTAGGTACATTTTGGGCTTTGTGTGGGCGAATAAGATCCTGCGAGTAAGGAGATCGCTGTTGGAACGCAGTCTGGGGGGGGGGGGGGGGGGGGGGGGGGGTCGGTTAGCGCTGCTGAACTTTCGCTACTACTACTGGGCGGCCAATATAGCTATGATTAGGAAGTGGGCGGTGTGGGGTGGGGGGGCGGTGTGGGAGCAGCTGGAGGCGGCGTCATGTAAAGGTACTAGTCTGGGAACTTTGATAATGGCTCCTTTGCCGTTCTCGCCGACCCATTACTCCACAAGTCCGGTGGTGGTGGTGACACTGCGGATCTGGGGACAGTGGAGGAGGTACAAGAAGGTGGAGGGAGCGTTGGTCCGGACCCCGATATGTAACAACCACAGATTTATCCCGAGTGGGATGGATGGTGGGTTCCAAAGCTGGCAGAGGGCAGGCATCAGAAGGATGGGAGATCTGTTCATAGACGGAAGCTTTCCCAGTTTGAAGGCGTTAGAGGACAAATTTAATCTGCCGCCAGGAAACGCCTTTAAATATCTGCAAGTACGAGCCTTCCTGAAAAAACAGGTAGTGGCCTTTCCGACGCTGCCGCCACTGAGGATACAGGACAGGGTGGTCTCCGGCACCTGGGTAGGGGAGGGGAATGTGTCGGATATCTAGCAGGAACTACAGGAGGCAGAGGAATCCCCGGTGGAGGAGGCCAAGGGCAAGTGGGAGGAGGAGCTAGGTGAGGAGTTGGAAGTGGGTCTGTGGGCAGAGGTCCTGGGCAGGGTTAATTCCTCCTCATCATGTGCCAGGCTCAGTCTAATTCAATTTAAGGTGATCCACCGGGCACACATGACGGCAGCGAGAATGAGCAAGTATTTTGGGGTAGAAGACAGTTGTATGAGGTTCAAGGGTAGCCCTGCAAACCATGTCCACATGTTTTGGGCATGCCCGGAGCTTAGAGTGTTCTGGCAAGGGTTCGCGAGGGCAATGTCCAAGGTGCTTACCACACGGGTGGTGCCGAGTCCAGAGATAGCGATCTTTGGAGTGTCAGAAGACCCGGGAGTTCAGGGGGCGAAAGAGGCCGACGTCTTGGCCTTTGCCTCCCTGGTAGCCCGGAGACGGATTTTATTGATGTGGAGGGACTCGAAGCCCCCGAGTGTAAAGACTTGATTAACGACATGGCTGGGTTTCTCAGCCTCGAGAAAATAACGTTTGCCTTAAAGGATCTCCGCTAGGGGTCTCTCGGAGGTGGCAGCCGTTCGTCGACTTTCTCGGGGAATATTAAAATGTCAGCAGCAGCAATCCATAGTGGGTGGCAGGGGGGTGGGGGGGTGGGGGTGGGGGGGGGGGGGTGAGTGCTTCATTGGGATGGTGTGGGAAGACTGGGTCGCCTGGGGTAATGTCTATTTAATTATTATTGTATATTCTCTTTTTGCACTATGTTAATGTTGACTCTAGTTTGTTTTGTTATTATTGTTTTATTATGAAAAATTCTGCAAAACCTTAATAAAAATACTTTTAAAAAAGTGTGTGTGTGAGCATGGGTGTGTGTGAGCGTATGTGAATGAGTGTGTGTGTGTGTGTGTGTCTGTGTCTAAGAGGGTGTGTGAGAGTGTGTGTCTGTAAGTCTCTGTGAATCTGTGTCAGTCCCCGTGTGTGTGAGAAAGTGTGTCTGTGTTTTTCTAAAATTAATTTACAGGATGCAGGAGTCATTGGTTAGGCCAGTATTTATTGCCCATCCTTAGTTGCCCTGCGTGTGAGAGGTTGTGTGTGTGTGTGATTGCGAGTGTGTGCGCGCGCGCGGGAGTGTGTGTGAGACGGTCTGTGTCTGCCCGTTTGTGAGTGTGTATGAGACTGTGTGTGTGTGAGTGCGCAGGTGTGTTTGCGTGTGAGATTGGGTGTGTGTAAGTGTGCATTAACATCTGGTTCAAGCAGAAGTGAGTCTGAATGCGAGTGTGGGATGAGATATCTGATGATGGCGGGAATTAGGCGACCAGACTCCACATTCAATAATTTGGACAGAG
The DNA here is from genome assembly GCF_902713615.1 of Scyliorhinus canicula. NCBI lineage: Eukaryota > Metazoa > Chordata > Chondrichthyes > Carcharhiniformes > Scyliorhinidae > Scyliorhinus > Scyliorhinus canicula. The sequence continues at coordinate 5,854,246 of NC_052152.1, read as the reverse complement.
ATCCCAGCACTTTGAGACTGGTCCCGGCTGTCCGCTGAGAGCAGTAGCCTCCTTCACTTGTGAACACAAATCGAACTGATTCATCACAAGCAAACCAAAGACATTTTTATAACAGAGAGGAGAGTGTCAGAATGTTACAGGCAGTAAATTGAAACGAAATTGTCTGTCCCTGTTATTTACGACTGAACTGATGGAATAGGCTTTCAAATTGAAACATAAGGCATTGATTTCTTGTTACTTGAGGGTCAGCGCTGATAAACTTATGTGTTCTTCGTTACTTAATGTTTACTCGGTTCCCCATTTCATTTTATAAATCTAGCTGAAGCCTCAATTATTTTTCTTTAACAATGATTTAACGCAGGAGGTCATTGAGGCAAATCGCAAAAGGGGAAACTGGATAAACACAAGCTGGAGAAGGGAATAACAACAATAGTAAATTGCATTCATGTAGCACCCTTAATGTAACAAAACGCCCCATGACATTTCACAACAATGTTATAAAACAAGACATGACACCGAGCCCACGTAAAATAGGTAGGAGCATGAGCACCATCCAAGCCTTTCTTTCTCTGATGATTATTTGTGTATCTCTGCGAAAGCACCTTTACAGAATTACAAATCCCCGGGCCCTGCCGATGGAGAGCGTCGGCAGACGTTGAAAGGGTAGAGTTTGAAAGAGCTTCTGAAGTTGTAGAGGGACAATGACGGAGAGAGTCAAAGAGAGAGAGAGACGGACTTTACGTTTGTATAGCGCCATGCTTGATCAGTCCCTCCCAAAGCACTTTTATTGTTCACTTTTGCGTTACAGTAATTGTGGAAAACGCAGCAGCTGATCTGTAAACCGTAAACTTGCACAGGTATAACACTCACCAGATTATTTAAGGGGCTGGTTTAGCTCACTCAGCTAAATCGCTGGCTTTTAAAGCAGACCAAGCAGGCCAGCAGCACAGTTCGATTCCCGTTCCAGCCTCCCCAGACAGGCGCCGGAATGTGGCAACTAGGGGCTTTTCACAGTAACTTCGTTGAAGCCTACTCGTGACAATAAGTGATTTTCATTTTTTCATTTCATTTATTTTGAAAAAATGAAAGTCGCTTATTGTCACGAGTAGGCTTCAATGAATTTACCATGAAAATCCCATAGTCGCCACATTCTGGCGCCTGGTACGGGAATTGAACCGTGCTGCTGGCCAGCTTGGCCTGCTTTCAAAGCCAGCGATTTAGCCCATTGTGCTAAACAGCCCCTCTGAGATGTGCCAAGAAATACAAAGATCATTAGGGACCATGATCAACCGACAGTGCCCTAATGGGCCTGTTTGGTAGACCATTCTCGGAGGACCACGCGCCGAGTACTCTGTTTGACCGGATTGCCGCGATGTAGAAAGCAGGCTGTTTAGTTGGGAAGAGGTCAGTGGCTGTCGACGACATTGAGTCAGGCGACATAGGGCCTGCTCCCATGTCTCCTGCTGAGATTCCTCCCCCTTTGCTCATCTTCTAAAATATTTCTCTGTGTTTCTGGGCTCTGCACCATCGAGAGATGTTGTCCGTCCATTGTCAGCATGATCAAATGGATTCCAAAACCTGATAGAAAGCAGGTGAAATGGAGCAAACTGACAGGGCCAAAAGAGGAAGAGCACTGAATTACATCGAGCCGACAGCACAGAAACACATTGCTCATTCCAGCGGGCCAATGCTGGTGTTTCCGCTCCACGTGAATGAAATGAAATGAAAATCACTTATTGCCACGAGTAGGCTTCAATGAAGTTGCTGTGAAAAGCCCCCAGTCGCCACATTCCGGCGCCTGTCCGGGGAGGCTGATACGGGAATTGAACCATGCTGCTGGCCTGCTTGGTCTGCTTTAAAAGCCAGCGATTTAGCCCAGTGAGCTAAATCAGCCCCTTGAACTTCATATCAACGACAGCGACTATATTTCAAAAGGGCTTCAATGGCTGAATTTTGGGCATCCTATATACTTGAAAAGTACTGTTTTTCTTTCATCCGATCACCGTATCCTTTCATTCTCCCTCATGTATCGATCCATCTCACCCTTAAATATATCGATACTATTCACCTTAACCACTCCCTGTGATAGTGAGCTACACATCCTTCCATTCCCTGTGATAGTGAGTTCCACCTTCAACCCACTTACTGTCATAGTGAGCTCCACATTATCACCACTCCCTGTGACAGTGAGTTCCACCTTCACCCCACTTACTGTCATAGTGAGCTCCACATTCTCACCACTCCCTGTAATAGTGAGTCCCACCTTCTCCCCACACCCTGTGATATTGAGTCCCACATTCTCACTGCTCCCTGTGATAGTGAGTCCGACATTTTCACCACTCCCTATGATAGTGAGTTCCAGATTCTCACCACTCCCTGTGATAGTGAGTTCCACATTCTCACCACTCCCTGTGATAGTGAGTCCGGCATTCTCACCACTCCCTATGATAGTGAGTCCGACATTTTCACCACTCCCTATGATAGTGAGTTCCACATTCTCACCACTTCCTGTGATAGTGAGTCCGACATTCTCACCACTCCCTGTGATAGTGAGTTCCACATTCTCACCACTCCCTGCGATAGTGAGTCCTACATTCTCACCACTCCATGTGATAGTGAGTTCCACATTCTCACCACTCTGTCATAGTGAGAAACACATTCTCACCACTCACTGTAATAGTGAGTTACACATTCTCACCACTCACTGTAACATTGAGTTACACATTCTCACCACTCACTGTAATAGTGAGTTACACATTCTCACCACTCCCTGTGATAGTGAGTCCGACATTCTCACCACTCCCTATGATAGTGAGTTCCAGATTCTCACCATGCCCAGTGATAGTGAGTTCCACATTCTCACCACTTCCTGTGATAGTGAGTCCGACATTCTTACCACTCCCTGTGATAGTGAGTTCCACATTCCCACCACTCCCTGCGATAGTGAGTCCCACATTCTCACCACTCCATGTGATAGTGAGTTCCGCATTCTCACCACTCCCTGTGATAGTGAGTTCCACATTCTCACCACTCCCTGTGATTGTGAGTTCCACATTCTCACCACTCCCTGTGATAGTGAGTTCCACATTCTCACCACTCACTGTAATATTGAGTTACACATTCTCACCACTCACTGTAATAGTGAGTTACACATTCTCACCACTCCCTGTGATAGTGAGTCCGACATTCTCACCACTCCCTATGATAGTGAGTTCCAGATTCTCACCACGCCCAGTGATAGTGAGTTCCACATTCTCACCACTTCCTGTGATAGTGAGTCCGACATTCTTACCACTCCCTGTGCTAGTGAGTTCCACATTCTCACCACTCCCTGTGATAGTGAGTCCCACATTCTCACCACTCCATGTGATAGTGAGTTCCGCATTCTCACCACTCCCTGTGATAGTGAGTTCCACATTCTCACCACTCCCTGTGATTGTGAGTTTCACATTCTCACCACTCCCTGTGATAGTGAGTTCCACATTCTCACCACTCTGTCATAGTGAGAAACACATTCTCATCACTCACTGTAATAGTGAGTTACACATTCTCACCACTCACTGTAATATTGAGTTACACATTCTCACCACTCACTGTAATAGTGAGTTACACATTCTCACCACTCCCTGTGATAGTGAGGCCGACATTCTCACCACTCTCTATGATAGTGAGTTCCAGATTCTCACCATGCCCAGTGATAGTGAGTTCCACATTCTCACCAATTCCTGTGACAGTGAGTCCGACATTCTTACCCCTCCCTGTGATAGTGAGTTCCGCATTCTCACCACTCCCTGTGATAGTGAGTTCCACATTCTCACCACTCCCTGTGATTGTGAGTTTCACATTCTCACCACTCCCTGTGATTGTGAGTTCCGCATTCTCACCACTCCCTGTGATAGTGAGTTCCACATTCTCACCACTCCCTGTGATTGTGAGTTCCACATTCTCACCACTCCCTGTGATAGTGAGTTCCACATTCTCACCACTCACTGTAATATTGAGTTCCACATTCCCACCACTCCCTGCGATAGTGAGTCCCACATTCTCACCACTCCATGTGATAGTGAGTTCCGCATTCTCACCACTCCCTGTGATTGTGAGTTCTACATTCTCACCACTCCCTGTGATAGTGAGTCCGACATTCTCACCACTCCCTATGATAGTGGGTTCCACATTCTCACCACTCCATGTGATAGTGAGTTCCACATTCTCACCACTCTGTCATAGTGAGAAAAACATTCTCACCACTCACTGTAGTAGTGAGTTACACATTCTCACCACTCACTGTAACATTGAGTTACACATTCTCACCACTCACTGTAATAGTGAGTTACACATTCTCACCACTCCCTGTGATAGTGAGTCCGACATTCTCACCACTCCCTATGATAGTGAGTTCCAGATTCTCACCATGCCCAGTGATAGTGAGTTCCACATTCTCACCACTTCCTGTGATAGTGAGTCCGACATTCTTACCACTCCCTGTGATAGTGAGTTCCACATTCCCACCACTCCCTGCGATAGTGAGTCCCACATTCTCACCACTCCATGTGATAGTGAGTTCCGCATTCTCACCACTCCCTGTGATAGTGAGTTCCACATTCTCACCACTCCCTGTGATTGTGAGTTCCACATTCTCACCACTCCCTGTGATAGTGAGTTCCACATTCTCACCACTCACTGTAATATTGAGTTACACATTCTCACCACTCACTGTAATAGTGAGTTACACATTCTCACCACTCCCTGTGATAGTGAGTCCGACATTCTCACCACTCCCTATGATAGTGAGTTCCAGATTCTCACCACGCCCAGTGATAGTGAGTTCCACATTCTCACCACTCCCTGTGATTGTGAGTTCCACATTCTCACCACTCCCTGTGATAGTGAGTTCCACATTCTCACCACTCCCTGTGATTGTGAGTTCCACATTCTCACCACTCCCTGTGATTGTGAGTTCCACATTCTCACCACTCCCTGTGATAGTGAGTTCCACATTCTCACCACTCCCTGCGATTGTGAGTTCCACATTCTCACCACTCCGTGCAATTGTGAGTTCCACATTCTCACCACTCCCTGTGATTGTGAGTTCTACATTCTCATCACTCCCTGTGATTGTGAGTTCAACATTCTCACCACTCCCTGTGATTGTGAGTTCAACATTCTCACCACTCCCTGTGATTGTGAGTTCTACATTCTCACCACTCCCTGTGATAGTGAGTCCCACATTCTCACCACTCCCTGTGATTGTGAGTTCCACATTCTCACCACTCCCTGTGATTGTGAGTTCCCCATCCTCACCACTCCCTGTGATAGTGAGTTCCACATTCTCACCACTCCCTGTGATTGTGAGTTCCACATTCTCACCACTCCCTGCGATTGTGAGTTCAACATTCTCACCACTCCCTGTGATTGTGAGTTCTACATTCTCACCACTCCCTGTGATTGTGAGTTCCACATTCTCACCACTCCCTGTGATTGTGAGTTCTACATTCTCACCACTCCCTGTGATTGTGAGTTCTACATTCTCACCACTCCCTGTGATAGTGAGTCCCACATTCTCACCACTCCCTGTGATTGTGTGTTCCACATTCTCACCACTCCCTGTGATTGTGAGTTCCTCATCCTCACCACTCGCTGTGATAGTGAGTCCCACATTCTCACCACTCCCTGTGATTGTGAGTTCCACATTCTCACCACTTCCTGTGATTGTGAGTTGCACATCCTCACCACTCCCTGTGATTGTGACTTCCACATTCTCAAGCTGCCCCATGCCAGCATTCGGGGCATCTGCTCAGGGCTTGAGAGGAACTGGCAGTGGGAGGGGGAACATCCGTCTTTTGTAGTGCATATCGGCACCAAGGACATAGATGCTCTGGCACGACCCCCGGCAACTGTCACTGGCACAGCCTGGGCACTGGGACTAGTGGCAGGGCCCAGGGAGCCATTTTGTGGGGGAGGGGGTGTTCCATGGGGAGATGCAATGAAGGGCAGCAGTACATTGAGGGATCAACTAGGGAAAATACTATTTTTAGCCCTGGCATTGTGCAGTGCGTAAGGGTTCATTAATAATCCTGCTGTAAAGGAGTCTTTAGGAAAGAATAAATTATTATTTTTTAAATGGGGGAAGGTGAGATTAGGCGATTGAATTGGATGATCAGCCATGATGGTAATGAATGGCGGAGCAGACTCGAGGGGCCGAATGGCCTGCTTCTGGTCCTATTTTCTAATTTTCCATGTTACACGTTAACTTTGCTGGTTCATATGAGGGGCAGCACGTTCATGGTCGTTGTGGACGCACACTCCAAATGGACTGAGGTGGCCTTAATGAAGTCAACAACAGAGAAACAAACTTCGAAAAGCTCGATGTGATTTTCACCAGAGTTGGGAAATTGTGAGTGATAAAAGGTCACAATTCATGGCTCAGGAGTTTGAGTGCTATCTAAAGATGAGTGGGATCTAAGACGTAAAATCAGTACCTTACCACCCACCCATGAATGGTTCAGCCGAAAGGGTTGTCCAATCATTGAAGCTGTAGAGAAAGCCGCCAAGGTTCAAGGCTCAATTCATCGGCGCTTAAACAGTTTATTTGTGACGTACCGCAACACCACACACACGACTATTCAGAGTTCCCCAGCTATAATAATAATAATCTGTATTGTCACAAGTAAGCTGACATTAACGCTGCAACGAAGTTAGTGTGAAAATCGGGAATTCCGGGAATCGTACCTGGGACCCCTGATGCTGTGAAGCAATAGTGCTAACCACTGTGCTACCGTGCCGCTACTGCTGCTGAAGAGGAAGCCGAGACTACATTTGATCAACTTTTGCCTCAGGAGACGTCCGAGATAATTGAACGCAATCAGCAGACACAAATCTTAACAGGAGAAGGTAATTCCAAAAGATGCTTGTTTCGACAAGGAGAGCAGGTTTTGGTGCTCCGCTATACCACCAGCGAGAAGTGGGTTCCTGCAACTGTACTGGCTCAAAGTGGCCCCGTCTCCGATACAGTACATGGTGAAGATGAGCGAGTGTGGAGACGGCACGCAGGCCAATGGTTAGCGACGGGCATCAATGTGCCAGTCCCGTGTTTGGCAGAACTACCTCAGGAGGAAACACCAACCGTACCACCAGATTATGTGACGTCTGGTCAATCAGCAGAAGCCGAGATTGCTAAAGAACCTCAGCTGCTCCTAGTCGTCCTTCTGTAAAAGAGACTGTCACACCCCCCCCCCCCAGGGTAGAGACACCCTCTGAAGACCCAGAGAGTACTTCTCAGGTCAGGAACAACCAAATCCCTGAAATGTGCAGGCAACCAGTGTGGAATAGACACCCTCCTGATGGTCTTTCCTGTTAACTATTTTATTACTGTGTAATGATTCATTGCCTGTCCTTGTGTATATGTTGAGATGACTATGTAAAAATCCACTGGCTAATTGTTGTGATGAGATTTTAGAAGTAAAGGGGGATGTTATACATTTGGGGTTGTTGTTATGTTGCTGCGCGGTTGCTTTAAGAGTCTAGTCACGTGGATAGTTTATGACTATTGTACAGGGCTTTGGTGAGGCCACACCTGGAATATTGTGTGCAGTTTTGGTCTCCTAATCTGAGGAAGGATGTTCTTGGTGTGGAGGGAGTGCAGTGAAGGTTTCCCAGACTGATTCCTGGGATGGCGGGGCTGATGTTTGAGTCAGTTAGGATTGTATTCGCTGGAGTTCAGTGAGGAGCTCCAGGACCCTCTTAGCCCTGGACTATCCCCCGAGGCCATGATCGCCCCCTTCCGACTCCTCCAGGTGTCACCTGTTGGGTGCCGACTCTTGGGATGGAGGGGACTCCGATCACCCTCCACCATCCTTAAAATCCTTCCCAACGGATACAGGCATGGTGCGGGAAAATGGTGCTGAAGTGGAAGGTCAGTCATGATCTCACTAAACGATGGAGTGGGCTTGCCGGACAGAATGGCCACGCCTGTTCCTTATCTTATATTCTCATGTTTCCAATGAGCTGAATGGCCTCTTACTGTGTTGGAACAATCCTGTACCTCCGTAAAGTGATCATTACTAAATGTGGCGGAATGATCAGTGATGAGGCTCACGGAGAGCTGACAGATGATCCCCAGACAAGGGTAGAGAGAGACAGAATGAGACACACTCGGAAAGAGAGAGAGAGCGAGGACATACACAGGGATGGAAAGATACTAATTCAGAGAGAGGGACTCCGGAAGAGACAGACAAACACACACACAGATACAGAGACAGACACGCAATCAAAGACAGAGAGACAGTCAGAGATACACAGATGGAGAAAGACATGCAGGCAGAGAGAGAGGGAGAGATATGCACAATACCAAGGATCGAGCGAGAGAGAGGCAGACAGAGAGAGATGCACACATATATAGGGAGACAGAGAGAGAGAGAGAGAAACATCAGAGGAATCTAAGGCTGGATAAAGCTGAGAAATTGCAAAGGTTTTTGGGCAGCCGGGGGATTGGTGAGGGGAGGAGGGGGTGAGTTTAGTGAAGTTAGAATAGATTTGTTTAATGTGATAATGAGGGGCCCAGATAGTTCCCTTGGGGATGGGCTGAAATTGCAAAGACATGTCCACACTGATAAACTGTCAGAGGAATGAAGAGCAAGGGCAAAATCAGGAGATGGAGGAGATACAGGTAGCAATTTACAAATCAATTGTGCAAGAATGCTCAAAAAATAAATAAATATCGATATTGGCAAGATAAATAAATGTTATCACAACCCTCATATCCTCAACTTGTTTCTTGCAATCAATCACCTACTTATATTTATTACTTTTCATTCCTATCAAAGTGCCTGTGTGGCTCTCTCAGTTTCTGTCTGTATGTTTGTGTGTCACATTGTGTGTCCGCCTTTCACTCACATGCATGAGTGCGGTAGCTTCACAGTATCGAACAACTCTCATATCAAACCCAGGTGTCAGCACCAAGCAATTCCAGGCCAGGTATAACACAGGGTTAGATACAGGGTAATGTTCCCTCTATACCATCCCCATCAAACACTCCCAGGCCAGGTACAGCACGGGGTTAGATACAGAGTAAAGCCCCATCTACACTGTCCCCATCAAACACTCCCAGGACAGGTACAGCATGGGGTTAGATACAGAGTAAAGCTCCCTTTACACCGTCCCCATCAAACACTCCCAGGACAGGTACAGCACGGGGTTAGATACAGAGTAAAGCTCCCTCTACACTGTCCCCATCAAACACTCCCAGGACAGGTACAGCACGGGGTTAGATACAGAGAAAAGCTCCCTCGACACTGTCCCCATCAAACACTCCCAAGACAGGTACAGCATGAAGTTAGATACAGAATAAAGCTTCCTCAACACTGTCCCCATCAAACATTCCCAGAATAGGTACAGCACGGGGTTAGATACAGAGTAAAGCTCCCTCTACATTGTCCCCATCAAACACTCCAAGGACAGACAGAGCACGGAGTTAGATACGGAGTAAAGTTTCCTCTACATTGTCCCCATCAAACGAGACCAGGACAGGTACAGCACAGTTTTAGATACAGGGTAAAGCTCACTCTACACTATCCCCATCAAACACTCCCAAGACAGGTACAGCATGAAGTTAGATACGGAATAAAGCTTCCTCAACACTGTCCCCATCAAACATTCCCAGAATAGGTACAGCACGGGGTTAGATACAGAGTAAAGCTCCCTCTACATTGTCCCCATCAAACACTCCAAGGACAGGTACAACACAGGTTTAGGTACAGAGTAAAGCTCCCTCTTCACTGTCCCCATCAAACACTCCCAGGACAGGTACAACACAGGTTTAGGTACAGAGTAAAGCTCACTCTACATTGTCCCCTCAAACACTCCCAGGACAGGTACAGCATGTGGTTAGATACAGAGCAAAGCTCCCTCTACACTGTCCCCATCAAACACTCCCAGGACAGTTACAGCACGGGGTTAGATACAGAGTAAATCTGTGGCTGATGGACCTTGTGTTGTCGGAGAATGTGCAGGACTGTGAGAATGCAGACAGTAATGTGCTGCATTTGCAGGAATCATCAAACATTGAGAAAATGCACTGCAACAACTCACCAAGGCTCCCTCAATACTTCCTTCCAAACACACGATCACTATCACCTAGAAGGACAAGGGAGCGGACACAGAAGAACACCACCACTCTCGTGCCATACCAAGGAGGTCCTCGACTGTTTCAGATGTGTTGCTAAATCAAGTCCCATCTCGCCCTCTCAGGTGGATGTTAATTACCAGTCGATAAAAACAGATTGCCCAGTCATTATCACACTGCTCTTTGTGACTTCTTGCTGATTACAAATTGGCTGCCACATTTGCTGTGTTCCATCGTGGCCAGCGTTGAGAAGAATGGATAGTTGAAAATGAGAAACCACCAGGCCGACGGGGAAAGAGCCGGGGAGCGTGACAAATAACTTTTTCAAAGGGACAGCAAAGATGCAACGGGTTGCTTCTATCTCCTGTGATTCGAGGCCCCTTTCAATTGGTCAGAAAGATCCCACAACATGATTTGAAGAGGAGTCGGTTGACCTTCAGGGTCAAAGGTATCTCTTTATCCTCATCATGAGGAGCAGATGATCACTGGGGGGGGGGGGGGGGGGGGGAGAGTATAAGGGAGGTGACAGGGGCTTTGGTCACTGGGCAGAAGAGTCTCTGAGAGACGCACATTCTCTCCCATTCGGTGAATTCCCACTCAGTTACCAACCTATCAGTCGGTTACAAGGCTGGTTTTCCACAGGATCGTGGTGGGGTGCGGTGGGGGGGGGGGGGGGGGGGTGTTGCGGAGTGAGGATTACAAAGGAAGGGAGGTGTGGGGGGATTGGCAGCAAGGGCCGGAAGTGACTGGCATTAGCCTACTGGTGCCAATTCCCTGTGATCAGGCATTGAGGGCCTTTGAACCAGGGATCCCGCTGGGCGACACAGGTTTGCAGGTTGTGCTGCCCAGTGGTAGCAGGGCCGCCATCCACTGGCTAAATACCAGCGGTGATTGGACGAGGCTCTTATGTGGCCATTTATTACACACTTCAGAGCCTCCATTGGCAGTGAGGGACCTTGGCTTTCCAGGGGCCTACCACCACTGACTTAATTAGCCGGAGGAAGGAAGGTGGTGAGGTCCCCACTAACAAATGTCCCACCTGATTAAAGGCAGGGAGGCAGGGCGCAGTGATATTGTCACTGGACTAGTTCCCCAGAGACCCAGGATAATGCTCTGGGGACCCGGTTCAAATCCCACCACTGCAGATGGTGAAACTTGAATTCAATAAAAATCTGGAATTAAAAGTCTGATGATGACCATGAAACCATTCGCGATTGTCGTAAAAACCCATCAGGTTCACGAATGTCCTTTAGGGAAGGAAATCTGCCGTCCTTACCCGGTCTGGCCTACATGTGACTCCAGACCCACAGCAATGCGGTTGACTCTTAACTGCCCCCTCAAGGGGCAATTAGGGATGGGCAATAAACGCCAGCACAGCTGTGATGCCCGCGTCCCAATGAATAAAAAAAAAACGACCCCCCCCAAACCCCACCACCACCACCAAGAGCATAAAACGCTGCTCATTGTCAACTTGTTCTTAGTGGGATCTTGCTGTGCACAAATTGGCAGCTGCTTCTCCCACTGTTCAACGGTGGATACGTTTAGAAATAGTATTTTGTTGGCTGTGAAGAGCGTTGCGACTCCCTGGGACTGAGTAACAGAGCTTCAGGAGGGAGGTTTCTGGTTTGTGTCCTGGCTGCCTTTGCAATGTTCCCCCTCGCAGGCCTCTCCCAGGTGACCAGGGAGACGGAATACTTGCCCTGACTGAAACTAATTACCACGGAGGTCGGCAGCAACGTCAGGTTTCGAGCACTGATCTGTCAGGAGGCAGATATCTTCTTCCTGTGTATCCTGCCAGCACAGGACACGCTCTTGTCAAACTTCCACCTCGGGGACAGCAGCTGGCCACACAGAAGGGGAGCTCGAGGCTGCTCCAGGTGTCACTGAATCGCCAAACAGCCAGCTCTTCATCCGCCTTGGTGACAAGAACTGACTCTGCCCATATCACCCCAACAATCAGCCTCACAATCAGGCCCAGCAGGCAGCAGAAGACAAGGAAGAATGAAGCAAGGACTGCAAAGTAAAAAGATATATTTCTATAAAACACAGCAACTTATATTTACATAATGCATCTCTTATGGTGAAAAATACCCGAAGATGTTTCACACTGACCCTCATCAGCAGATGATTGGATATGTATAATCCCCTCCCTAACAGCACTGTGGGTGCACCTACACCACATGGACTGCAGCGGCTCAGTAAGGCCACGCACCACCACCTTCTCAAGGGCAACTAAGAATGGGCAATAAATGCTGGCCAAGCCAACGAAGTCCACATCCCTTGAAAGAATGAAATGAGTGATCAAACGTTTGCTCAAAGACGTAGGTTTATTTGATGAGGTAACAGAGATGGTTTATTGGTACTAACGACATAGGCAGGAAGGGGCATGAGGTCCTGCAGCAGGTGTTCAGGGGGCTAGGCAGAAAGTTAAAAGACAGGACCTCAAGGGTTGTAATCTCGGGATTACTCCCTGTGCCACATACCAGTGAGGCTAGAAAGAGGAAGATAGAGCAGCTGAACACGTGGCTAAATGGCTGGTGTAGGAGGGAGGGTTTCCGTTATCTGGACCGCTGGCAGCTCTTCCGGGGCAGGTGTGACCTATATAAGAAGGACGGGTTGCATCTAAACTGGAGAGGCATAAATATCCCGTACCAGCCTCCCCGAACAGGCGCCGGAATGTGGCTACTAGGGGCTTTTCACAGTAACTTCATTTAAAGCCTACTTGTGACAATAAGCGATTTTCATTTCATTTCATCCTGGCCGCGAGGTTTGCTAGTGTCACCCAGGAGGGTTTAAACTGGTTTGGCAGGGGGGGTGGGTACCGGAGCAATAGGCCAGAAGGTGAAAGCATTGAGGGAGATCGAGGGAATAGGGCCAGTATGGCTCTGAGGAAGAGCAGACAGGGTCTGGTGGCCTGAAGTGCATATGTTTTAATGCAAGAAGTATTACGGGTGAGGCAGATGAACTTAGAGCTTGGATTAGTACTTGGAACTATGATGTTGTTGCCATTACAGAGACCTGGTTGAGGGAAGGACAGGATTGGCAGCTAAACGTTCCAGGATTTAGATGTTTCAGGCGGGATAGAGGGGGATGTAAAAGGGGTGGCGGAGTTGCGCTACTGGTTAGGGAGAATATCACAGCTGTACTATGGGAGGACACCTCAGAGGGCAGTGAGGCTATAGGGTAGAGATCAGGAATAAGAAGGGTGCAGTCACAATGTTTGTGGTTTACTACAAGCCTCCCAACAGCCAGCGGGAGATAGAGGAGCAGATAGGTAGACAGATTTTGGAAAGGAGTAAAAGCAACAGGGTTGTTGTGATGGGAGACTTCAACTTCCCCAATATTGACTGGGGCTCACTTAGTGCTCGGGGCTTAGACGGGGCAGAGTTTGTAAGGAGCATCCAGGAGGGTTTCTTAAAACAATATGTAGATATTGTTCTTACTAGGGAAGGGGCTGTACTGGACCTTGTATTGGGGAATGAGCCCGGCCAGGTGGTAGAAGTTTCAGTAGGGGAGCATTTCGGGAACAGTGACCACAATTCAGTAACTTTTAAAGTGTTGGTGGACAAGGATAAGAGTGGTCCTAGGGTGAATGTGCTAAATTGGGGGAAGGCTAATTATAACAATATTAGGCAGGAACTGAATAACCCAGATTGGGGGCGGATGTTTGAGGGTAAATCAACATCTGACTCATGTGGGAGGTTTTCAAATGTCAGTTGAAAGGAATTCAGGACCGGCATGTTCCTGTGCGGAAGAAGGATAAATACGGCAAATTTCAGGAACCTTGGATAATGAGAGGTATTGTCGGCCTCGTCAAAAAGAAAAAGGAGGCATTTGTCAGGCTAGAAGGCTGGGAACAGACGAAGCCTGTGTGGAATATAAGGAAAGTAGGAAAGAACTTAAGCAAGGAGTCAGGAGGGCTAGAAGGGGTCACGAAAAGTCATTGGCAAATAGGGTTAAGGAAAATCCCAAGGCTTTCTACATGTACATAAAAAGCAAGAGGGTAGCCAGGGGAAGGGTTGGCCCACTGAAGGGTAGGCAAGAGAATCTATGTGTGGAGCCAGAGGAAATGGGCGTGGGACTAAATGAATACTTTGCATCAGTATTCACCAAAGAGAAGGAATTGGTGGATGTTGAGTCTGGAGAAGGGTGTGTAGATAGCCTGGATCGCATTGAGATCCAAAATGACGAGGTGTTGGGCGTCCTGAAAAATATTAAGGTAGATAAATCCCCAGGGCCTGACGGGACCTACCCCAGGAGGTTAGAGAGGAAATTGCTGAGGCCTTGACAGAAATCTTTGGATCCTCACTGTCTACAGGTGATGTCCCGGACGACTGGAGAATAGCCCATGTTGTTCCTTTGTTTAAGAAGGGTAGCAAGGATAATCCAGGGAACTATAGGCCGGTGAGCCTTGCTTCAGTGGTAGGGAAATTTCTGGAGAGAATTCTTCGAGACAGGATCTATTCCCATTTGGAAGCAAATGGACGTATTAGTGAGAGGCAGCATGGTTTTGTGAAGGGGAGGTCGTGTCTCACTAACTTGATAGAGTTTTTCAAAGCGGTCACAAAGATGATTGATGCAGCTGGGGCAGTGGATGTTGTCTATGTGGACTTCAGTAAGGCCTTTGACAAGGTCCCTCATGGTAGCCTGGTACAAAAGGTGAAGTCACACGGGATCAGGGGTGAACTGGCAAGATGGATACAGAACTGGCTCGGTCATAGAAGGCAGAGAGTAGCAATGGAAGGGTGCTTTTCGAATTGGAGGGCTGTGACTAGTGGTGTTCCGCAGGGATCAGTGCTGGGACCTTTGCTGTTCGTAGTATATATAAATGATTTGGAGGAAAATGTAACTGGTCTGATTTGTAAGTTTGCAGTCGACACAAAGGTTGGTGGAATTGCGGGTAGCGATGAGGACTGTCAGAGGATACAGCAGGATTTAGATCGTTTGGAGACATGGGCGGAGAGATGGCAGATGGAGTTTAATCCGGACAAATGTGAGGTAATGCATTTTGGAAGGTCTAATACAGGTAGAGAACATACAGTGAATGGTAGAACCCTCAAAAGTATTGACAGTCAGAGAGATCTAGGTGTACAGGTCCACAGGTCACTGAAAGGGGCAACACAGGTGGAGAAGGTAGTCAAGAAGGCATATGGCATGCTTGCCTTCATTGGCTGGGGCATTGAGTATAAGAATTGGCAAGTCATATTGCAGCTTTATTGAACCTTAGTTAGTCCACACTTGGAGTATAGTTTCAATTCTGGTCGCCAAACTACCAGAAGGATGTGGAGGCTTGGGAGAGGGTGCAGAAGATATTTACCAAGATGTTGCCTGGTATGGAGGGCATTAGCTGTGAGGAGCGGTTGAATGAACTCGGTTTGTTCTCACTGGAATGACGGAGGTTGAGGGGCGACCTGATAGAGGTCTACAAAATTATGAGGAGCACAGACAGAGTGGATAGTCAGAGGCTTTTTCCCAGGGTAGAGGGGTCAATTACTAGGGGGCATAGGTTTAAGGTGTGAGGGGCAAGGGTTTAGAGGAGATGTACGAGGCAAGTTTTTCACAGAGGGTAGTTGGTGCCTGGAACTCGCTGCCGGAGGAGGTGGTGGAAGCAGGGACGATAGTGACATTTAAGGGGCATCTTAACAAATACATGAATAGGATGGGAATAGAGGGATACGGACCCAGGAAGTGTAGAAGATTTTAGTTTAGACGGGCAGCATTGCTGGCACAGGCTTGGAGGGCCGAAGGGCCTGTTTCTGTGCTGTACTTTTCTTTGTTCTTTGTTCTATGGTTGACGTTGTGTACAATGCACGGACATCCCAAAGGCATTGATCATAGAATTTACAGTGCAGAAGAGGCCATTCAGCCCATCGAGTCTGCACCGGCCCTCAGAAAGAGCACTCCACTTAAAGCCACTCCTGCACCCTAACCCCGTAACCCAGTAACCCCCACCTAACCTTTTTGGACACTATGGGCAATTTATCATGGCCAATCCACCTAACCTGCACGTCTTTGGACTGTGGGAGGAAACCGGAGCACCCGGAGGAAGCCCACGCAGACACGGGGAGAACGTGCAGCCTCCGCACAGACAGTGACCCAAGCCGGGAATCGAACCTGGGACCCTGGAGCTGTGAACCAACTGTGCTAACCACTGCGCTACCGTGCCCCTCTTGATGAAATATTGTGAAAGGCGAGGAGGATAATGACAGACTCGAAGGGGAATACAGAAGTTGGTGCACTAGACAGACACGTGTCACATGATGTTTAACAACAGCAATGACTTAGACTGCACAACAAGGTATGGAAAAAATACATATCAGGAGATCTTAGGTAAGAGAACCAAAATCCCAGTCAAAGAGATAGGTTTTCTCAAAAGAGGGAAGCAGCAACGGGAGGTGGGGGAGATATTATAAAATCATTGAATCATAATAGAATCCTACAGTGCAGAAGAGGCCATTCAGCCCATTGAGTCTGTGCTTACCCTCTGCAAGAGCACCGCAAACCTGCCCACTCCCCTGCTCTATCCCAGTAACTTCACCTAACCTTTGACCCCAAGGGACACTTTACCATGGCAAAATCAAGTGTAAAATTCTTAAGGAGGTGCAGGAGCAGAGGGACCTGGTTGTATTCATGCACAGATTTTGGAAGGTGGCAGGCCAGGTGGAGGGAGACGTTAATAAAGAAGGCAGCATTCTGGACTTTATTAATGCGACTTAGAGAACAAGAACTAGGTTATGCTAAACTTATACAAGGCACCAATTGAACGTCAGATGGAATATTGTGAACAGTTCTGGGTGCTACACGATAGAAAGGATGTGAACATACAGGAGAGAGTGCAGAAAAGGTTTCGAAGAGGCATCAGGGATGAGAAACTTCAGTAGTGAGGATTGATTGGAGAGGTTGGGACTGCTTTCCTTGGACAGAAGAAGGCAAAGAGGAGGTTTGATAGAGATGTTCAAAATCATGAGAGGGCTGGAGAGAGTAGACAGAGAGAAGCAATGCACAAGGTTATGGGGAAAAGCCATGGGAATAGCACTAAGTTAGAATGTTCATTTAGAGGGCCGATGTAGATACGATGGACAGAATGGCCTCCTTCTGCACGGTAACAGTTCTGTGACCAGGCATCAGGCTGCGTTTTCATGGCAAAGTGTGGATCTTCTGGTGTTGGCTGAAGCACTGAGTAGTTGGCTGGCTTCTGTCAGTGTTCCGATGGAAACTGAGGCCTTGGCCATCAGACGCTGCACTATGGCTTGATTGCAGATCCTGTCCTGGAGTTTGTCACCATGTCGGTGCTGAAAGGGATGAGCTGTAAGCTCTGTGTGAAGCCCCGTGCCAAGTTGGAACTGGAACCCTCCAACCTTCTTGACATTTCTATCAAGCTGCCTGACAGATCCAGCAGCGCTCTCCTGCACGCCCACCCATTGAGGTCCTTACCCGCGCCCACAGCAACAGAACACGTTTCCAAATTCACCCTCTTGTGAATGGGCACATTTTCCCTGGCCTAACTGTAGCCCCCTTTCAGAGATGTGAGCTATCTGTAAGAAGTGTATGCTAGCTGTGTCGGAGGATGTAAATATAATCGGGATAAACACAAGGACACAAGAAAGGAGAGCCGGAATAGACCATACTGGCCATCAGGCTGCTCCGTCATTTAATATGATCCGGACTGATCTTTCAAATATACTTTCAAAGATACTTTCAAAGGGAGAGGAACTCGCAGGTGATGTCCCCATGCATTGGCTTCCTTTGTCTTTCTAGATGGTGGAGGTTGTGTGTTTGGAAGGTGCTGCTTAAGGAGCCTTGGTAAGTTCCTGCAGTGCATCTTGTAGATGGTACACACGGCTGCCACTGTGCGTCGGTGGTGGAGGGTTTGAATGTTGAAGGTGGTGGATGGAGTGCCAATCAAGTGGGCTGCTTTGTTCTGGATGGTGTTGAGCTTATTGACTGTTGTTTCATAGATAGTTTCATAGAATTTACAGTGAAGAAGGAGGCCATTCAGCCCATTGAGTCTGCACCAATCCTTGGAAAGTGCAACCTATCTCAGCCCACATCTTCACGCTATCCCCGTAACTCCACCCAACCTTTTTTGGACGCTAAGGGCAATTTAGCACGGCCAATCCACCTAACCTGCACATCTTTAGACTGTGGGAGGAAACCTGAGCACCCAGAGGACACCCATGCAAACACGGGGAGAACGTGCAGACTCCGCACAGACAGTGACCTAAGCCAGAATCGAACCTGGGATCCTGGAGCTGTGAAGCCCCAGTGCTAACCACTGTGCTACCATGTCGTGTTGGAGCTGCACTCAGCCAGGCAAGTGGAGAGTGTTCCATTACACTCCTGACTTGTGCCTTGTCGATGGTGGACAGGCTTTGGGAGGCAGGAGTTACTCCCTTTAGAATTCCCAGCCACTGGAATGGTTTGGAAGAACATTGGAAGGGGTGAGCAAAATCGAAAAGCCGAGTTGGTCAAGACGGGAACCCAGAGAAAACAAAGGCCAGTGACCACCGCACCTCCTCAGCCTATAGTCTATCCTTGCTGCAAATGCAGCAGAAACGGCCATGCATGCAGGGGCCTGCTGAGAAACACACAGGGTTGGCCACCACAGTGTAAGCTATTGTCTTATGAGACAGACCCCTACACAATAATGAAAAAAATGAAAAATGAAATGAAAATCGCTTATTGTCACAAGTAGGCTTGAAATGAAGTTACTGTGAAAAGCCCCTAGTCGCCACATTCCGGCGCCTGTTCGGGGAGGCTGGTATGGGAATTGAACTGTGCTACTGGCCTGCCTTGGTCTGCTTTCAAAGCCAGCAATTTAGCCCAGTGTGCTAAACCAGCCCCAATAAAACGAGCTAATTGCAAGAGGTATGGTTCAATAGCGTTCTACTGTTAGTTGGGTATCCATTGATGTGGGAAGCAATGCCTTGGATTGAAACCTGGCTAGTTATTTTTCTTTGGAGGCCAAGAGTGGTTTTAAAGGGTATTCACATTTCATACATATTTTATGCTAAATTCATGTACACACACACCACCCAAATTAATTTTATTATGAGGATTATACTTGGGTAAACAAATGTACTCGGGTCAAAGAAAAACAGAAGATGATTTTATTCAAATTTATAACTTAATCATTCGTGTCCCCCACATTTTCACATTTTTTTTAGAGACATGGAAACTCTCTTTGTTCTTAAGGCTGTATAATTCATTCTCATTAATGAATTTGAGTGATTTTGCTGTTTATCACAATTTTATCAATAATGGTTAATTCTGGAAAGTATTAAATTTCCTTATTTTAAATGTTGTCTATCATTTTTGTGCTGGAATAAAATGCAAATTTCGTAAATTTTAGTGCCCAGTTATTTACGTTGGATCTCGAATTTAAAAGCTATGTAAATTTTTTTTAAACTCCGTTGGCAAGTCAGTCTTGTCAGTATAAAATAAACATACATTAGCAGCACACATTACAACATAAAACATTAAATATAGCCCACATTTTTAACAAAAAAAATTGCAATTACCTTTTTGATGATGTTAAATGATGTCCCAGAAAACTTTACGTCTGCCATGTTTGATCATGGCAAAGACACTACCGGCGAAATTAACAAAGGGAAAAATCACCTGATTCCACAGCACCCGGATGGACCTACCACGTGCGCAAGGTAAGAACACGTGAACTACTACAGTTTTAAAAATTTGTGAATGAAACCACATTGTGTCCCGCGTTTTACCTTGTTCTTCCGTTTGTGCTGCGGTTTGGAAATCATCAATGAATCACAGGTAAGTTAAAGATTTCTTGAGAGATTCTTTACTATTTTTGTAGATTAGTGTTATTTTTAAATGTTAAAACTGTTTAAATTAACCAGGAAGCTTTTGCACTCGTGCTACAAAGGCACAGTGTGCGTTTTAAGTAGGATGGGGAAACCATTTTTTTTGTGTCCAGTCTTTACGTTGTAAACTCTGTTTATAATATTTTTTTTAAAGCTTACAACCATAATTTGTGCTTTGGTTAATCTTTTTTAATCATACAAATGTTTTATATTTATTATACTGTACCTTAACCATACAATTTATTTAAAGCTAATAAAATGAATAATTAAATAAGGCAGGGTGTTTTATTTTAAGTGGAAAGATTAATTGCATCACATTATAAGTGATGCAATTAATGGCAGAATGCTTTCTGATACCAAAATTTGTACAAATTTCTGAAAGGTCAGTTGTTTCTCTAATTTAAAAACCCATCTTTAAGCAAATTTGATAATTTTGAAATTTTAGGTCAAATGGCACATGTTGGACCCATAAAGATCTTTATCATTGTTTTCAAATCCCACCATGGTGTGGCGATTCCCTGGCTCTGTAACCTCCTCCAGGCCCAGAACAACGTGTGATATCTGCGCCCCTCCTGTGCCTTTTTACTTCTGCAGCTCCTCTCCCCCAAAAAACGTCAGATTTCAATTGAAGTTTCCGAGGCTGGAGTTAATCGATTTTTGTTAAGCACCATGTGGAACCAAAATAAGAAGAAATGTCTTCGGAATTCAGATGGTTGTGAATCGTTGGAATTCTCTACTTTGGAGAGCTGGGGATGCTCAGTATATGCTCAGCATTATCCAGACTGAGATCCGTAGATCTTTGGGCGCTGAGCAAATCGAGAGATCTGGAGATAGGGGATGAAGGTGGAGTTGAGATTGAAGATAAGCCATGACCTTCCTGAATGTGGGGCTGTATGGTGCACTTCAGTTCCTATTTCTGATGCTCTCATGTCAGGGAATCAAAATATATGGAACTAAATGCAGGTAAATAGAGTGAAGATGCAGATCAAAAACGATCCAATTGTTCAGAAAAGCAGACTCGAGGGGCTGAATGTTCCTTTGATACACAAACCTCAGCACAATGGCCTTGAGCAGCGTGGCATCTGCTTCTCGGGCAACTTGACTCATTGCTGTAAAGCTGCCGCACCTGGAGTACTGCGTGCAGTTCTGGTCACCACATTATAGGAAGGATGTGGAAGCTTTGGAAAGGGTTCAGAGGAGATTTACTAGGATGTTGCCTGGCATAGAGGGAAGGTCTTACGAGGAAAGGCTCAGGGACTTGAGGTTGTTTTCGCTAGAGAGGAGAAGGCTGAGAGGTGACTTAATAGAGACATATAAGATAGTCAGAGGGTTAGATAGGGTGGACAATGAGAGTCTTTTTCCTCGGATGGTGATGACCAACACGAGGGGACATAGCTTTAAATTGAGGGGTGATAGATATAGGACTATAGGACAGATGTCAGAGGCAGTTTCTTTACTCAGAGAGTAGTAGGGGTGTGGAACGCCCTGCCTGCAACAATAGTAGACTCGCCAAATATAAGGGCATTTAAGTGGTCACTGGATAGACATATGGATGAAAATGGAATAGTGTAGGTCAGATAGGCTTCAGATGGTTTCACGGGTCGGCGCAACATCGACGGCCGAAGGGCCCGTACTGCGCTGTAGTGTTCTATGTTCTAAAGCTGGCATCTATTGTACATGGTGAAGCCAATTTTGGCTCTTCTTGTGAAGTTTTTGAGCTTTAACAATCTTAAGAACATGTGGAAAGGTTTGTTTGTTGTGATGATCTGCAATGCATTACCTGTAAGGGCTCTGGATGCAGATTCATTCCTGACTTTCTAAAGGAAATTGGATAAATATTTCAAGGGTAGAAGAATTAAAGGCTGTGGAAAAAGAGCAGGAAATGGAACGAATGGGATTAATTGGATAACTCTGAAATGAAAAGGGGCATTTCATGTCCCCGGGAGGGGGGGGGATTAAGGAAGGAATAGAGAGGGACAGAAGGGGACAGAGAGGGACAGAGAGGGGTACGGAGGGGGGGAGAGAGATAGAGAAGGACAGGGAGGGGTGGAGAGGGATAGAGAGAGAGCTGAGAGGGTCAGAGAGAGGGAGGGAGCTGTAGAGAGGGTCACAGTTGATTAACAAGGGGCATGGATGGGCAGGAAAGGGTAGAGATAGGTCGGGAAGGACAGGAAGGGTTGGAGAGAGATTGAGAGAGCCTAAAAGCCCAGGGGTGGGGATGTGTAGAGAGAGTTAGAGGTGAGTAGTAAGGACCAGAGAGGACCAGGGAGGGATAGAAAAGGGTGGAGAGGCTTAGCGAGGGAATGCCTGAGCTGAGGCTCCAGGCAGCTGAAGCCATGTCTGTCAAAGTGATGTAAATTGGAGTTGGGCAAGAGTCCGGAGTTGGATGAGTTGTAATGTGAGAATACCTTTAAGAAATGGATGTTTAAGAAATGTACCTTTAAGAAATGATGTCAGAGTATGGGTGGAGCTGGGCTGTCTGTCAGCTTTTTACTTTCGTTTTAGGCTGTTTGCTGCAGGGTGTGTTTTAGTTTCGTTTTCAGTGTTGGAGCTGAAGCCAGACAGAGCAGGTGTACTGCTGTTCTCTCTGCCATCAAAAGACTATCTCTTGATCATTTGGTGAATTCAGAATTATAAATGTTTTCAGTGGTGAATGTAAACCTGATGTGCTTCTGTTAAAAGGTGTTTCTTTTGTCTTCTGGATGTTGTTTGGGAAGTTATTAAGCATTACTTAGTGTCCTATTCTTTGGGGGTTGTATTTGCATTGATGGTTGCTAAGATGTATGTTTTAAAAAGGTTAACTTGAGTTCGTAGAATAAACATTGTTTTGCTTTAAAAAATACTTTTCCATTTCTGCTGTACCACACCTGTAGAGTGGGCCGTGTGCTCCCCATACCACAATCCATTAAAGGTTGTGGGTAAGATGAACTCCATGATACACTTTGGGGTCCTCTAGACCCTGCCCCATAACAGAGTGTAGATGTATCGGAGGGTTGTGGGGTTTGAGTAGGTTACAGAGACATTGATGGGCCGTGGAGGAATTCGAAAGCAGGATCGGCAGTTATATCTGACAGAACCGCACACCAGGAGTCACTGGACAGGGATTGCGAGCAGTAAGTGGTTTCTCCTCACACCAGGAATTCATTCATGCAGTGAACCCTTGTAAGAGTTTCAAGAGCTCCCTTTGCGTCATGTTCTCACACACTGGCAGTGCACCGCTGTGATGTGCAGATTGCTTACACCAGATATTTATTTCAGCCTCCTGCTTCTTGCAAAGTGGCAGCTTAATCACTAGTCATGTGTGTGTGAAAGTGACATATATCGGGAAGCAAGGACGACAGATTAGTGCCCCAGCCAATCATAATTGAATTTCAGGAGAGAACAAGCAGTGGGGTTTTGAAGAGCAGAGGTACATAATATATTCAGTTCTGACACCCAGATACAGCTGCTGACTTTGTGCCTGACTGCCTGACATATGTTTCTGTGAGCAGTGAATACTGGTTGAAATTAACTTGGGGATTGCCTATTTGTGTGTATTGAGGTGGTTGACGATTATGATAAAACACCAGCTTCATCTCATTGCAGCAAGGAGTGCAGGCATGGAAGAAACAATGCTAATGAACGAGAGGGCGCCTCTCGCCTTGGTGACACGCAGTTATTCCATTCCGATCTCTCCTCTCTCCAAGCAGTGTCAGAGACGCTTGATTGCTGACAACAATTTGGAAATTAAATACAGAACTGCTGGAAATGTGCATCAGGTGTGGAGTTCGAGAGTTGCCCTGTCACCCGCTGTGCCCGTTGACTGACTGACGTGAGCTCTCTGACCCTCTTCCCCCCCCCCCTCGTCTTTGCAAACCTGGGTCCATCCAAAACTCTGCAACCCGTGTCTTATCTCAGGCCACATCCCGTTCGCACAATATGCCCCTGGTCTTGCTGATTGACATTAGCTCCCAGTTCGACAACGCCTGAAATTGAACATTTGCAACCTTGTTTCCAAATCCCTCTCACCCTCTCTCCCTTTCTACAATCTGCTCCAGCTCTCTGAGATATCAGTGTTCCATCCATTCTGGCCTCTTGCACATCTCAAATTCCACCATTGTTCCGCTGTAGGGGCCCAGAGCTATGGGAATGTGCTTCCTCAAACTCTCCGCTTCTTTTTTTCCAATTCAGGGTCAATTTAGCCTGGCCAATCCACACCTACCCTGCACACCTTTGGGTTATGGGAGTGAGACCCACGCAGACACGGGGAGAATGTGCAAACTCCACATGGACAGTGACCCGGGGCCAGGATCGAACCCGGGCCCTCGCCGCCATGAGGCAGCAGTGCTAACCACTGTGACACCGTGCCCCCCCACCTCTCTACTCCTTTAATTCTCTCAAACCCATTAAGATGCTTGTTAAACTCTATTTCCTACTCTGATATACGTCCCCATGTGGTTTCCTTCTCACTCCCATGAAGCACCTTGAGACATTTTATTATATCAAAGGTGCGATATAAATACAAGACACTGTTACTCGGCCCCAAGCCTTACATAACAGGTGAACAGATAGAGACTCCATCTGATTTAACCTCCCATTGGAGCAAATGGGCCGTAAGTTGTTTAGCACAACAGTCTCGGTGCTGGCCCTCATTCCCCCTGAACTGTCGACACGTCGCTCGAAGTGATGAGGTCGGAGTTTGCCAGCTCTCGCACCTGCTTCGCCTGTGATCTCCCACCAGGAGGAACGACGTGGGTGGGTGACAAGGAATCCCCCCCCCCCCCCCCCCCCCCCCCCCCCCCCCAGCTCCGCCCACCCTCCTGGCAAAGTTACAGAACTGGGAGAGTGGCCTGATTGGAAATAGGAAAAATAGACGGAAGGGAAGAGTGGAACAAGGAGGGAGAGCAGCAGAGGTGAGGGATTGTCGACTACTCTCACAAACAATGGCACTCGTTTATGAAATTTCTTTCCTGGAATTTCATTGAATTTGCAGCAGTAAAACAGGCCATTCGGCCCACTCCATCCATGCTAGTGTTTTTGCTCCACATGAGCCTCTTTCCACACTACTTCATCTCACACGATCAACATAACCTTTTATTCGCTTCTCCCTCATGTGTTTATCTAGTTCCCTCTTTAATACATCAATGTTATTCACCTCCACATTCTCACCATTCTCTGGGTGAGGAAGGTTCCCCTGAATTCCGTATTTAAGTTATGAGTGAGTATCTTACATTGTGCTGCCTAGTTTTGGACTCACCCACAAGTAGGAAAATCTTCTCTGCATCTATCCTGTCAAACTCCTTTACCATTTTCAATTGTTCGCTCAAGACATCCCTCAGTGTTCTCTTTTCCAGGGAAAAGAGTCCAATATTTTTCCTGATATTCATAATTTTTCTTTTATTCTTCCGTAGGAACTGGGTGTCGCTGGCAAAGCCAGCATTTTCATTGCCCAACCCTAATTGCCCTTGAGAAGGTGGCTGCCTTCTTGAATCGCTGCAGTCGAGATGGTGCAGGTAAACCACGACCTAAGTAAATCGACATTCCCCCACCTTTTCTACCACCTTTTGAAATCTGTAGATCAGAACTGTGCACGGTGCTCCAAGTGTGGTATATGTTCACAGTATTCCAAGTGCGGTAAATTCTACCTTCCATAGACTTGAGGTCATCCAACACTCTGCTGTCTGCGTCTTAACTCTCAGCATGCCCCGTTCTCCATCTCCCCTGTGCTCGCTAACCTTCCAGCCAAGCAATGTCAAGTTTAAAATTCTCACCCCCGTTTTCAAATCCCTCCATAGTCTCACCCCTTCTTCTCTCTGCAATCCCCTCCCTCCGACCCTCAATCCTCCAAAATCGGCACTTTTCTAATTCTGACCTCTTGACATTTCCGCGATTATAATCGCTCCGCCGTTGGTGCCTGTACCTTCCGTTGCCTGGGCCTCAAGCTCTGGAAATCCCCCTACCCTGCCCCCACTCCCCTACCCCCACCCCTCTAACTCACTTTCTGACTTTCCTCCGTTGAGGCGCCTCTTTAAACTTTTCTCTTTGGCCAAACCTTTGGTCATCCGACCTAATGTCTCCTCACGTGGTTCGACGTCAGATTGTGATTCATTGGTTTCGTTACCTGAAAAGGTGCTATGTGAATATAAGTTGTTGTTGCATATAGAGAGGAGAACTGGACAGAGTTCTCCAGGTATTGTACATGGGGACCAGAGACCAGTCTGGGATCAGTATATATAAGGATTGGGAATTTGGCTCTTGGGTTTTCGATACAATGGATGGACTGGAAGCTATTTTTGTAAAGATCAAACAAGAGGTGTTTCTAACTAATGACAGAAGTCGCCATTAGAGCATTAACATATGTAAGTAAGAGGCCAAGTGCCTGCTCTCTCTCCCTCCTGGAACTTTGGTTTGTGTACAATGCAGAGAGCACCAGCGGAGTCTGCACGTCCTCCCCGTGTGTGTGTGGGATTCCTCCGGGTGCTCCGGTTTCCCCCCACAGCCCAAAGATGTGCAGGTTAGGTGGATTGGCCATGCTAAATTGCCCTTAGTGCCCAAAATTGCCCTTAGTGTTGGGTGGGGTTACTGGGCTATGGGGATAGGGTGGAAGTGTTAACCTTGGGTAGGGTGCTCTTTCCAGGAGCCGGTGCAGACTCGATGGGCCGAATGGCCTCCTTCTGCACTGTAAATTCTATGAAAAAAAAAACTAAATCTTAGCAACGCAGAATGAAGAACAGGTCAGCACACATCACAATGATCACCATTCCTCTCCCGAGATCCCTGCTCTCACTCCCAACTCCAATCTCCAGGCCCTCCACGTCTTGATCTACCCCCGACCTCGGCCCTGGCCTCTCAGCCCCCAAAACCCTCCTTTGATCACCCCCTCCTCCCCCCACGAGCACAGCTGTTACCCCCAGACCCTCGTGATCTCAGCCAATCACTTACCAGAACAAACGTGGACTCCTGCGCCTGTTTCCCACGTGACAATGTTTGAGATGGTGTGGTCACCTATTGCAGAGGGAGAGAGGCATCGTGGTGAGGTGGGCAAGGGACAAGTGGCCGCCAGGAAGAAGGTGAAGAGGAAGATTTAAAGAGGGAAGAATGCAATGGCAAGGGACTTAAACACAGCAGGACGGGAAGAGGTGACTGACGCGGGGGGGGGGGGGGGGGGGGTGGTGAAAAATGGTCATCCAGAATTTTACCAACCCTGAGATTAGAAAAGCTGAAATAGGAAGAATCAAGTCCAAGTCCACATTTCTATGCTCCTCAGACCTCCTCAGTTGAGCTCAGTCTGATTGAGGCTGCTAAAAGTGGATGGAGGAAGCCTGTGGGGAGTATTGACCGTGCCAGGTACGATTGCTGTTCTTAAATGTTGAGACGGAAGGCTCCACCAATAATGGGCCTGGGGACCTTGTTTAATGTCAAACTTGCGTGCTTCAATAGAGCAACAGGGGCTTCGTGGACCAAGAACGCGGAAACGGGAGGTACACCATCACTTCGTCCCCGGGGACCCGATCTATATATTGGAAGGACGTCTCCATCAGCCTTCATCTGAATACGTTGCAAGAAGGACTGGAAGTTCTCTTCCCCCCTTGCTACACAGGAAGTGCAGAACCAAGAGATGGGGCCATTGGCTCATTAGTATCTGAGCGTGGGATCTCTACTTAGCATTTTTATTGCTTGAGCTAATCTTCCATTCTGTGCGTAATAAGGATGAATCAAAATTAAATAGCTCCAAGTAAAAGATGGACTATTGTATCTCCAGAAAATGTAATATGACCTGCAGCAAATCACCGACAAAGATAATTGGCATCCAGAAAACGGCCAGGATATAATGAGTTTCAGGTGGATTCACCAACGATGTTATGATCCCTGCAGAGGGCGATACCTTTAAGAGATATGATTTGCCCAGTGACTGATAGAAAGAATCACACCAGATTTAAGCTTTTTACTGCAGCAAACTAAAAACAAAATAGATTAAATATTATTTAATCAGCAGCCACTGCCCCAAATGACAGTTAAGGTTATTCCCCATTGACTAATTAATATAACTGAGTTACTTATCACCCATTTGGCTAAATGATTCCTGACTTTTCCAGCAGGTCCCCTTCTCTCTGCTAAGTCAGAATGAGTTTCTGGTGTCCTATTGGAAGTTCCTTCACTCACACGTCCAGCAGCAAGGCACCCTCTGTTAATTTCTTGGTTTTTAAATTTCCTCAAGTTCCATCTCTTCGAACAGGAACCATTTCACACCATAATAATAATAATAATCGCTTATTGTCACAAGTAGGCTTCCTTGAAGTTACTGTGAAAAGTGCCTAGTCGCCACATTCCGGCGCCGGTTCAGGGAGGCTGGTACGGGAATTGAACTCGCGCTGCTGGCCTTGTTCTGCATTACAAGCCAGCTGTTTAGCCCACTGTGCTAAGCCATTCTGCTTGGAGTTAACACAACAGCAGCCCTTCTCCCTCTGCTTATCACAGCAGCGTCTCTCCCTCTCTCTCTCTGACTGGGATTTCTGAGAGTCTGCAATCTGGAAGTCTAGCTGCCCCTCTTTTATGTCAGGGTGCGGAAACTGGCACTCAATACCTGATAGACTGTGGACTGGGCCTGTTTCCGCATAGCAAGCAAATCACATGGGCATGTCGCCAGGCAGAGTTTGAGATGGTCATCATCATGGTCCAAAGATGTTCAGGTTCGGTGGATTGGCCATTCTAAATTGCCCCTTTGTATCCAATGATGTGCAGGTAAGGTGGGGTTGTGGGGATAGAGCGGGGGAGTAGTCCGAGGTGGGGTGCTTTTATGAAGGGTTGGGCCAAATGTTCTCCTTCTGCATTGTAGGGATTCCATGGCTTCTATGGAACTAAATTTTCAGATGGCACAACGATGGGTAGGAAAGTATATTGTGAAGAAGACATGTGTACTTTGGAATAATGGAATTTTGTCCTTCATTGCTAGAGGGATGGAGTTTAAGACTAGGGAGGTTATGTTGCAATTGTATAAGGTGTTAGTGAGGCCACACCTGGAGTATTGTGTTCAGTTTTGGTCTCCTTACTTGAGAAAGGACGTACTGGCACTGGAGGGTGTGCAGAGGAGATTCACTAGGTTAATCCCAGAGCTGAAGGGGTTGGATTATGAGGAGAGGTTGAGTAGACTGGGACTGCACTCATTGGAATTTAGAAGGATGAGGGGGGATTTTATAGAAACATTTAAAATTATGAAGGGAATAGATAGGATAGATGCGGGCAGGTTGTTTCCACTGGCAGGTGAAAGCAGAACTAGGGGACATAGCCTCAAAATAAGGGGAAGTAGATTTAGGACTGAGTTTAGGAGGAACTTCTTCACCCAAAGGGTTGTGAATCTATGGAATTCCTTGCCCAGTGAAGCAGTTGAGGCTCCTTCATTACATGTTTTTAAGGTAAAGATAGATAGTTTTTTGAAGAATAAAGGGATTAAGGGTTATGGTGTTCGGGCCGGAAAGTGGAGCTGAGTCCACAAAAGATCAGCCATGATCTCATTGAATGGCGGAGCAGGCTCGAGGGGCCAGATGGCCAACTCCTGCTCCTAGTTCTTATGTTCTTATGTTCTTATGTTCTTTGCAGATGATATAGAAATGTTGAGTGAGTGGGAAAAAGTCTGGCAGATGAAATATGATGTGGGAAAATATGAAATTGTTCACTTTGGCAGGAAGAATAATAAAGCAGAGTTTTACTTGAGGAGAGAATGACTGCAGAATTCTAAGGTGCAGAGGGATCGGGGTGTTTTTGTGCATGAGTCACAAAAGGTTAGAATGCAGGTACAGCAAGTTATTAAGAAGGCTGTTGAAAGTTGAACATAAAAATAAAGATGTTATACTTCAGTTATACAGGGCATTGAATAGACGGCGACTTGAATAGTCTGCACAGTTTTGGCCTCCTTATTTAAAGAAGGATGTAAATGTATAGATTGACACCTGGAATCAATGAGTTGACCCAGGACAGAGGTGGGTGGACAACCTGTGGCCCAATGTTCTGGGTTCCGAGTGCAGCACACGAGACTGTTGCTCATGCGTAGAGTTGCCACATCGCTGTGGGCGGTGCCAATCTCCAGCCCCATGTTGAACCTTGCCCTGCTGAGCATCTTACATGATAATGCATGCAGGCTCATATCATCACAATGCAGCAAAGTCTTATGTCTTGACAGTTCTTCCACAATCTTGGTTTGTCACGTGTGAAGGAATGATCGTAGATCTCTAATTCTGATTTTTAGGTTGTGTGATAAACTTTCTCCTCATTCCTGCATTTCAATTCAGCCTCTTTTCCATTGACCAATTTATCATGTTGGTTCTTGTGCTTTTCCATTCACGTGACCATTTCAGCAATCTTATTCTGGCGTTGCCATCTCAGTTTCTTTCTCTGTCTGAACTGTTGACCCTGCATCAATTTCAATGTCTTCTCTTCTTCAGTTAAGTTCTCATTGCCAAGCTTCCCTTCTTCAACCTCTTATTCTTCCGATTCAATTCTTCACTGGACTTGCTCTTATTTTCTAATTGCTTTATCACGACGTTCAGCTTATTCTCCAGCCTTGTTAATTTCTCCTTCTTCTTAACTTCGTTTTGTAAATTTTTGCAACTTTTTTTTCAAGTTTGCTGTCGATCATTTCATCTTGTTGTTTTAGTGGCTTCTTTGGAGTTTTAATTATTTTTTGCTGACTTCTCTTTATGTTCAACAGTGCCTAGTTACTTTTGAAGTCGTCAATTTCTGCATTTCTTCCGAGGGAATTTCATGGCCGGGATTCTCCGCCCTGCCGCGCCACATTTCTGCCCCGACAGGTCGGCGAGATGCTCCGTTACTCCGGCCGGTCAATGGAGTTTCCCATTGTGGGGCAACCCCGCGCCATCAGGAAGCCCCCGGGCACTGGCATAGGGCCTCACGGTAGCATGGTGGTTAGCATCAATGCTTCACAGCTCCAGGGTCCCAGGTTCGATTCCCGGCTGGGTCACTGTCTGTGTGGAGTCTGCACGTCCTCCCCGTGTGTGCGTGGGTTTACTCCGGGTGCTCCGGTTTCCTCCCACAGTCCAAAGATGTGTAGGTTAGGTGGATTGGCCATGCTAAATTGCCCGTAGTGTAAGGTTAATGGGGGGATTGTTGGGTTACGGGTATACGGGTTACGTGGGTTTAAGTAGGGTGATCATTGCTCGGCACAACATCGAGGGCCGAAGGGCCTGTTCTGTGCTGTACTGTTCTATGTTCTATGTTCTATAACGGAGAATCCCCACGGCGGAGAATCCAGGCCAATATGTTCCAACTGGACATTTACATGTTACAAATGGAACCTTCATTTCTATTGGTCTGAACTTCAACAAACCACTTTTTGCTTCACTGTAGGTCAGGCCTGTCTCCGATGAAATGTTGTCTTGTGTCCATTCTGCAGTTCTCTCATTGCCCTTCATTTGGTCATTCCTTGTCTTTCAACCGCCCTCTCTCTGGGGTCTTCTCCAATTTTCCCGTCCATTGCAGATTGTTTCTTCTTGTGTTTGCTGCTTTAAGTGCTCGGTTAACCTGCACCAGGCCCACGGGGCTGGGCCGATGAGGCTCCCCGTGAATCCCGTGGAATTCAACCTGCCCCACGAAGGAGCAGAGTTCCCTCAGCAGCAGGGGACCAAATCAGGACATGAAAACCCGGGTCTGAGTGGGCTGAGGAGTGGGTAGTCTCACCTGGTATACATAGTCTTCATTCTACATCAATAAACCTTTCATTTCCTTATGCTCCTGTTTGGCTGTTTCCTTGAACTCAACAAGTGAATTGCCACGTTAAATGTTATTGCCTCTTTAATTGTATTACCGCTTTAAGACTGTGATTTTGTTTACTGAGCTGCCAGCAACCTTTCTGTGTTTTCCCGCACTTTTGAAGTTTTGGCGTGAACCTGTGGCTGCTCTCTTTTTGAACTTTTGAAATTTCAGTACTTTATACTAACGTAAAGCTCTCTCAGTGATCTTTGTAGCTTATTTTTGTCATAATATACACACAAGTATATGATAGTGTGCAGACAGGCATTGTTTGACACACAGGATGACCAATGAACACACAGAACACAGCAGCCAATCACCAGACAGGACACGGCCACTATAAAGCCAGAGGGCACTAGTTTTCCCGTTCTCTCGGGATCCAGCCTCTGAGACAGCCAAAGCCCGTGAGCAGCAACTAGAACAAACACCATGTGGTAGTAAGATAGTCTGGTCAGGTTAGCCTCAGGTCTCCAGTCAACTCAGCATAGTGTCAACCCACAGTTAAAGTATGTATTATAGTTAAGAGTTCAATAAAATCGAGTTGCATTTCTTCAAGTGTTGGAAGCCTGTCTCTCTCACTGCTGCAGTAAACGCAGTCCTCGCAGACCCAGCTTACCCAACACATCAGTTTTATTCCTAGCCATTTGGACAGACCGTTTCCCCCCAGATTTTGATGTGCCATTATTTATTCGTTAATTTTACCAGAGACGCAGCATTTTCGATGTCCAAGGGGATATTATTTTCTAAGCTTTCTAACTTTAAAAAAAAAACAGGTTGGGGACTTTTCTTCTCCTCACAACTCTGTATCCTCGCTTCCTGCAGCCCTTTGTGCATCGCTGCACAGACCCGCCTACACAGACCCTCCACAAGCCCCGCTCTGATCGCGGACCCGCTAATCTCAGCCTCTTCTTTTTCCTGTCTTTTTGGAGACCACGGTACAGTTACCTGGGGTATTTCTTCTTTTTCTCTCAAAACATCGCTCTGCGTTTGCTTTCGAAAAAATAACTTGCAGCAACTCTTGTCTATTTTTTAAGTCACAGCCCTTTTTCCAGAGGGTTATTTTTTTCTCTTTTTGTCTGTACAATTCGAAGCCTCTGACTGCATCGGCTAGTTCAGGTCCACTCTGCATCCATCCCTTCTGATCTGGCAAGACCCCAACATCTAAAATGGGACTATTCGCCCAAGACAGGCATATGGGTGAGTATTTTATTTTTGGTGAGACTTTGACTAACTACAGCAGGATACTCACAGGCGTCAGGCCACAGGCTGTCATCATAATCCATTTCATCCTCATCGCCAAATATAATGATGCACGTACAGACGTCCTTACAAACTGCGAGGAACTTGTTAAATTCTTGTCTGTTTGGTATCTCTTTTTTCGAATTCCTGTCCTGCGCAACATTACAGACATTTGGTTGTGAGTTGAAACTCCAACCCACCCACCCCCCCCCCCCCCCCCACACCGCTGAAAGCTGCTATGCGAACTGATCCACAGACCCCTTTGATTCAGTTTCGTGCTGTCATTTTGATGGACTTGGCTAGCAACCAATCCACTCCATTGTAATCCAGGAGCTAACAGATTCTCGATTCATAGATTCATAGAATTTGCAGTGCAGAAGGAAGCCATTCGGCCCATCGAGTCTGCACCGGCTTCTGGAAAGAGCACTCTACCCAAGGTTAACACCTCCACCCCTTCCCCATAACCCAGTAACCCCACCCAACACTAAGGGCAATTTTGGACACTAAGGGCAATTTATCATGTCCAATCCACCTAACTTGCACATCTTTGGACTGTGGGTGGAAACCGAAGCACCCGGAGGAAACCCACGCACACACGGGGAGGATGTGCAGACTCAGCACAGGCAGTGACCCAAGCCGGAATCGAACCTGGGACCCTGGAGCTGTGAAGCGATTGTGCTATCCACAATGCTACCGTGCTGCCCATGTGGACTGGTATTGTTTTTTTCTGGACTGCTGATTCTCTGTGTGTTCTCGGTTTCAGTTTTGATTGGAACTGCGGAGCTAAGAGGAGTCTTTTTGAATCTCTCTCCCAGAAGAAGGGAATTCTCTCTCAAATCTTGGCTGGGACTCCCCCCAGGCACACAGAGACCTCAGTGAGTACTCAAAGCCTGAAGATAGAGCTGAGGAGGAGGAAATTTCCAGATTCCTCTCCCATTAAAGTTACTGGACCACTCAAAGGCCTCGTGAATACTGCTGCTCTGATACTCTGTTTAACGGAGACAAGCTGTCGGTGAGTCTGCTGAAGCTGACCACATATCAGAAACTGAGCAGACCAGAAGTGCATCTTCCAAGGGTAAGGCTCGTCACAACACAAGTTAAAGTGTGTCCATGGAGAGCATCCCACAGCCTGAGAATTCACCTGAGTGGTCCAGCTTGAAGATCCAAACAAGCCGAAGGTTCAATGCGTCACTTCTGAAGATATCACCACTTACAGAGACCTCAACCTCAACCTCAGTAGAGAAGATCCTCAAATTTCTCATACCTCTTAAGTCCCTGTTCTCATTTAACCTTTCCTACCCCCTTCACCATGTGTCTGCCTTGTCTGTATCTGGGTGGAGGGTGGGGAGGGGTTTTGGGTATAGTTAGACTTGTAGACCATTGTTCCATTGTTTCCATTATATGTTCATCTTTTACTCTGAACATTTTTTGAATGTTTTTCTTAGAAATTGAGGGCTGGAGTCTCCGACCCCCAGCCGGGTTGGAGATTCACCGGTGTGAATTCCGCCCCCGCCGTCTCCCGAAGTCTCTGGCACCGGAGATTTGGCGGGGGCGGGAATCGCGGCACGCCGGTCGGCGAGCCCCCTCCGGTGATTCTCCAGCCCGTGATGGGCAGAAGTCCTGCTGCTGTAATGCCGGTCCCACCGACGTGAACCAAACCACCTCCCTTACCGGCGGGACTGGTGGTGCGGGCGGGCTCCGGGGTCCTGGGGCGGGGGGCGATCTGGCCCCGGGGGGTGCCCTCACGGTGGCCTGGCCCACGATCGGGGCCCACCGATCGGCGGACGGGCCTGTGCCGTGGGGGTACTCTTTTCCTTCCGCGTCAGCCATGTCAGCCTCCGCGATGGCCGATGCGGAAGTGACCCCCTCCCCTGCGCATGCGTGGGGATGGCGTCAGCAGCCGCTGATGCTCCCGCGCATGCGCGGACTTCCGCCGGCCGGCGAAGTCCCTTCGGCCCCGGCTGGTGTGGCGCCAAAGGTCTTCCACGCCAGCCGGCGGGACGGGAACCACTCTGGCACGGGACTAGCCCCTCAATGTTAGGGCTTGGCCCCTAAAGGTGTGGAGAAATCTGCACCTTTGGGGCGGCCCGATGCCGGAGTGGTTCACGCCACTCCATCCCGCCGGGGCCCTCCGCCCAGCCAGGTAGGGGAGAATCCAGCCCCTGGTGCCTGTAACTCATTAGTGCTGTCAAGGGTTAAATATCTCAGGAAAATATACAAGTTATTGGTTATTTCACTTATACAGGGACTCCGGGGTTGGTGGGACTGGAATTGACCATACACTCGCCCAGAGTGTCAAAACAGAGTAGAAAACACAAAAAGTATTAATCAATAAGAAAAACTGTACAGAGGCCTGCAGCCCAAACAGCTGGCCTAAAGCAGCCCATTAGCTGCCACCAGTCCCTACAAGATTTTTACAAGTCTTCTGCACCCCTGTGGAGTCCCCAGTTCCAATTGGTCCCCCAGGCCAAGTGTCTTCTGCTGCATTACCGTTAAAGGGACAGTCACCACAAATCACCACAGCGGGGTCGTTGGAAATCTTTAAGGCAGAGGTAGAAACATTCTTTTCAGGCAAGGGAATCAAAGGTGGTGTTCGCAACACTAATGGTTAAACCATGATCTTATCGCGTGCTGGAGCAGGCTCGAGGGGCTAAATGGACTATTTCTGCTTTTATTTCATATATTCGTATGTGTAGCGGGAGCCCTTGTCACCAATGAATTTTGAGGTCTGAAGATTTCAGGGAAAACAAGAGCAAATGAAATAGGAGCAGAAGTGGGCCATTTGGCCCATCGGGCCTGCCCCACTATTCAATACCATCATGGTTGACCTTGGGCTTCAACTCCATTTTGAAAAATGAAAATGAATTGAAAATCGTTTATTGTCACGAGTAGGCTTCAAATGAAGTTACTGTGAAAAGCCCCTAGTCGCCACATTCCGGCACCTGTTCGGGGAGGCTGGTGCGGGACCACTCTCCATATCCCTTGATTCCCCAAGAGACCAAAAACCTGTCTCTTCCAGCGTTAAATGTCATCAACGATGGAGCCTCTGGAGAAGATAATCCCAAAGATTCACAAACCTTTGAGTGAAATAATTTCTCCTCATCTCAGTATTCACCCGTTTCCGCACAGAACAAGGTCTTTGTGCAGTAAATCGGAACAAGTGAGGCCTTGCAGTGAACCCGAGCTGCAGCTGTGGTGCCCCCCCCCCCCCCCCCCCCCCCCCCCCCCCCCACCCCCATCAATGACTCACATCATCGAAGACGGCCCCCTGACAAAACTCAGCGGCGGGGGTCAGGGAATCCCATTTGGCCACCGCAGAAGTTAGTGCCTGCTTTGGTGATGACTGCTTGTAACCAGCTGCCCGCTCACGAACCCACTCATGTTGACAGGTTAACTCTCCACCACCGCTAATCTCTTTCTCCCTCCATTGATGCCGACTGAGTGGCTGAGCGTTCACAGACATCCAGCGTACTCTGAGAGTCAAACATGTGGCAACAATCTACTTGTGTTTGTTTGCAGCTTCTTGACCTGGGAGAGGGAGGTTTGTCCACTTTAACATCCTGTCCCCTCCTCGTTTCAAATCAGAGTTTAACGGTAACTTAACCTTTCCTACCTGTCACCTCCTTCCATCTCTGTCCACGCTGCTGGGGTAAAGGAGTGCCCTGCCCTCTTCATTCACTCCCTGT
This sequence comes from Scyliorhinus canicula, assembly GCF_902713615.1. Classification (NCBI taxonomy): domain Eukaryota; kingdom Metazoa; phylum Chordata; class Chondrichthyes; order Carcharhiniformes; family Scyliorhinidae; genus Scyliorhinus; species Scyliorhinus canicula. The sequence goes on along the minus strand of NC_052152.1, from coordinate 5,817,629 downwards.
ACTTGAAACCTTCCACTAAAATAAGCAGCAGGCAGCAGTTAAAGTTATTCTGTCAGGTGTGATCAGTTCTGGACTAATATGTATGCTTCTGGTGTACAGAATAGGGAACAGAAATTCATTTTCTCTTCCTAATTCATTCTCTCAATTATTATTTCTGTTTTGAGGGGCTTTGCTATGCTCGATTCAATTTATTTCTATCAGTCGATGCACCTTCTTGTTTGGCACTACTAATTAAATCTGATATCTCTTCCTTTTAGTTTTGTGCCAATTGTCTCCTCCTCGCTCTTGTATGTCTGTGTCTGTGTACCTGTGTCTGTGTCTGTGTACCTGTGTCTGTGTCTGTGTACCTGTGTCTGTGTCTGTGTACCTGTGTCTGTGTCTGTGTGAATCTGCCTCTACGTGAGCGGATCTGTGAGCATGTACATCTGTGTCTGTATGTGTGTGTATCTGCAAATGTGCATCTATGTATTTCTGTCTGTGTGTACATGTTTCTCTATAAGTGTGCATGTATATATGTATGTCTGCATATGAGAATGTGTGTGTGTGTGTGTGTGTATGCCATTGTCTGTCCGATGTGTGTTTGTATGTGTGTTTGCATTCCTATTTGCAAGAGCCTTTCTCTGTTTGTGTGTCTGTATGGTATGTATCTGTGCATGCGTGTGCATCAGTGTCGCTATGTATGTGTATCTGTGTCTGTATGTGTGTCTATTGTCTATGTGTGTGTATCTGTCTGTATGTGTGTGTATCCATTTGTATATGTGTGTATCTGCCTGTATGTGTGTGTATCTATCTGTACGTGTGCATCTGCATGTATGTTGTGTATCTGCATGTATGTGTGTGTACCTGTCTGTACTGTCTATATGTGTGTATCTGGCTGCACTGTCTGTATGTGTGTATATGTCTGTATGTGTGTATATGTCTGTACTGTCTGTATGTGTGTATCTGTCTGTATGTGTGTATATGTCTGTATGTGTGTATCTGTCTGTACTGTCTGTATGTGTGTATCTGTCTGTATGTGTGTATCTATCTGTATGTGTGTATCTGCCTGTATGTGTGTGTATCTATCTGTATGTGTGTATCTGCATGTATGTAGTGTATCTGCATGTATGTGTGTGTATCTGTCTGTATGTGTGTATCTATCTGTATGTGTGTATCTGTCTCTACTGTTTGTATGTGTGTATCTGTCTGTATGTGTGTATCTGTCTGTATGTGTGTATCTGTCTCTACAGTCTGTATGTGTGTATCTGTCTGTATGTGTGTATCTGTCTCTACTGTCTGTATGTGTGTATATGTCTGTATGTGTGTATCTGTCTGTATGTGTGTATCTGTCTGTATGTGTGTATCTGTCTCTACTGTCTGTATGTGTGTATCTGTCTATATGTGTGTATCTGTCTGCACTGTCTGTATGTGTGTATCTGTCTGTATGTGTGTATCTGTCTCTACTGTCTGTATGTGTGTATCTGTCTGTATGTGTGTATCTGTCTCTACTGTCTGTATGTGTGTATATGTCTGTATGTGTGTACCTGTCTGTACTGTCTATATGTGTGTATCTGTCTGTATGTGTGTATCTGTCTGTGTGTGTATCTGTCTGTATGTGTGTATCTGTCTGTGTGTGTATCTGTCTGTATGTGTGTATCTGTCTGTGTGTGTATCTGTCTGTATGTGTGTATCTGTCTGTGTGTGTATCTGTCTGTATGTGTGTATCTGTCTGTATGTATGTATCTGTCTCTGTGTGTATCTGTCTGTATGTGTGTATCTGTCTGTGTGTGTATCTGTCTGTATGTGTGTATCTGTCTGTGTGTGTATCTGTCTGTATGTGTGTATCTGTCTGTGTGTGTATCTGTCTGTGTGTGTATCTGTCTGTATGTGTGTATCTGTCTGTATGTGTGTATCTGTCTGTGTGTGTATCTGTCTGTATGTGTGTATCTGTCTGTATGTGTGTGTCTGTATGTGTGTATCTGTCTGTATGTGTGTATCTGTCTGTGTGTGTATCTGTCTGTATGTGTGTATCTGTCTGTGTGTGTATCTGTCTGTATGTGTGTATCTGTCTGTGTGTGTATCTGTCTGTATGTGTGTATCTGTCTGTATGTGTGTATCTGTCTGTATGTGTGTATCTGCCTGTGTGTGTATCTGTCTGTATGTGTGTATCTGTCTGTATGTGTGTATCTGTCTGTATGTGTGTATCTGTCTGTGTGTGTATCTGTCTGTATGTGTGTATCTGTCTCTGTGTGTATCTGTCTGTGTGTGTATCTGTCTGTATGTGTGTATCTGTCTGTATGTGTGTATCTGTCTGTGTGTGTATCTGTCTGTGTGTGTATCTGTCTGTATGTGTGTATCTGTCTGTATCTGTGTATCTGTCTGTGTGTGTATCTGTCTGTGTGTGTATCTGTCTGTATGTGTGTATCTGTCTGTATGTGTGTATCTGTCTGTATGTGTGTATCTGTCTGTGTGTGTATCTGTCTGTATGTGTGTATCTGTCTGTATGTGTGTATCTGTCTGTATGTGTGTATCTGTCTGTGTGTGTATCTGTCTGTATGTGTGTATCTGTCTGTGTGTGTATCTGTATGTGTGTGTATCTGTCTGTATGTGTGTATCTGTCTGTATGTGTGTATCTGTCTGTGTGTGTATCTGTCTGTATGTGTGTATCTGTCTGTATCTGTGTATCTGTCTGTGTGTGTATCTGTCTGTATGTGTGTATCTGTCTGTATCTGTGTATCTGACTGTGTGTGTATCTGTCTGTATGTGTGTATCTGTCTGTGTGTGTATCTGTCTGTGTATGTGTATCTCTCTGTATGTGTGCGTATTTGTCTGTATGTGTGTGTATCTATCAGTATGTTGTGTATGGATTGCACTGGAGTGCTGACTTTGAGCTTCATTCGCGTGCAAATGTGGGAGTTTTGTGACTGAAGGAAATTAGGGGTTAATTTCTGTCTAAAGTCTAGTCTTTCCTTTATTTAGTAATTACCTTAAAAGTTGCTGTTTGGGTTGGAAGGTGCGTTTCAGATCACCTTAAGCATGGTTCAAACAGACTTGCTTGCTGCTGCAACTTGTGAATTAGATAACTGGCTTAAACCAGTTTTCAGAGGCAAGAGTGAGACAGTGTAACAGTGGGCAATCTTACAGTGCTGACTTCATTTGTATTGGAGTGCTGATATTGGGCTGCTTTGGAGTGCTAAAATGGGAGCTTTGTGACTGAGAGAGTGATGTGAGGAGGGAACAAGGTGCTCCTTTAATTTCCGATCTGTCCTCAAAGAGGGTAGCTGGGAGCTTACAAAGAGCGCAGCTAACTGGTGTGCGTCCAGATGGGTATTTTTCAAACTTCATTGAATTGTAAGTTATTGTTTCAGCAAGGGTAGGACTTAGGTGATTTTTAATAAAATATAATAGTCTTCTAAAGTTTTAAATTGAAAGGTTTTACACATGACAGGAGAGCTCAGAGCCATGGTTTGCTGCTCTTGCTCAATGTGGGAATCCGGGAACATTCCAGTTCCCGGGAACAGCATGTGTGGGCAGGGAGTGTGTCCAGCAGCAGCTCCTGGAAGCTCGGGGTTCAGAGCTGGAGCAGAGGCTGGAGACACTGCGGAGCGTCCGTCAGTCTGAGAGCATGGTGGATACCAAGTATCGAGAGGTGGTCACACTGTAACTGAAGGAACCTGAGGAAAGAAGGGAAGAGCTGACCACCAGCCAGTCTAAGCTAAACAGGCGGGTGGTTCAGGGGTCTCCTGAGGACCAGCCGCAAATCGGTATTCCATTCTGGAGGCTGATGAGGGCGTTGGTTCCTTCAGGCAGTGCAGACAGAGTCAAGCTTCTGGCACCACAGGCAACGTATCTGCACAGGAGGGGAGAAAGAGCGGAAGAGCAATAATAATCGAGGATTCTATAGTCAGGGGAACACATAGGCACTACTGTGGTCATCAACGTGACTCCAAGATGGTGTGTTACCTCCCTGGTGCCAAGGTCTGATATTTCACTGAACGGCTGCAGGGTATCCTGAAGGGGGAGGGTGATTAGGCCGAAGTCATGGCACATATTGGTACAAATAACATCGAAAGAAAGAGAGATGGCGCCTTGCATCAAGAATTCCGGGAGTTAGGCAATAGACTAAAGAGCAGGACCTCTCGGGTTGTAATCTCTGGATTACTCCCAGTGCCACATGCTACTGAGTACAGGAATAGGGGAACAGCGCAGGTGAATGCGTGGCTTAAGAGTTGGTGCAGGAACGAGGGTTTTCGATTCCTGGATCATTGGGACCGTTTCTGGGGAAGGTGGGACCTGTACAAGCGGGAAGGTCTACATCTGAATCAGAGCGGGACTAACATCCTTGTTGGCGAGTTTGCGAGTGCTGATGGCAGGAATTGAAACTACTTTGGCGGGGGGAGGAGATAACTGCAGTAAGGAGAGATGATACCTTGAAGGGGCATCAAATTAAGCTTTGTGGGTCGAAGGAATAAAAAAGGGACAGCCACATTGCTAAGTGTTTATTATAGACCTCCAGATAATTAGCGGGAAAATGAGAAGCAAATGTGTAAGCAATTCGCAGAGATGTGTAAAAATAGGAATAATAATATTCTTTATTAGTGTCACAAGGGGTATAGACAGGCATCATGGTCAGCACAGGCTTGAAGGGCCGAAGGGCCTGTTCCTGTGCTGTATTGTTCTTTGGTCTTTGTGACTGATAAATTGGTCTAACATGATTTCTCGTTCACAAAAGCATGCTCTGAATGTCCTGTTGCTGATTCCACCACAATTAATTCCAGCATTTTCCGAATGACAGGTGTTAAACTAACTGCCCATAGTTCCCTGCTTTCTGTCTCCCTCCTTTCGTGAATAAAGTAGTGTTGCCAGAGTCTCAGGTGACCATGGGCTGCTTTCCCCTTTGAGGGGGAGAGCTGACTGGGGGTGGTTTAACCTGAGGGTCGCCACACCTCAAGCGAGGGGCAAGGTTGAATGCAGGCATTTCAGATATATCATATTCTATGTATTTGGTGCCTTAAGGGTTAACAGTCTGGGTTGGTGTGTATGATTGCTGCAGTCATGTTTTTTAAAAATCCTGGTTTGAAAGGCCGGAGGCTTTTTGGAGACAGAGTTGCAATCAAAGCATCATAAAAGTTGGGCGAGGGACTTTTATTTATATAAAAAGGGTACCCTGGGGATTGGATAATTAGCGACATTGTGTTTGGCTTTGTCAGATAATATAACTAATAGGAGAAGCTAGGGCTGTGCCATGGCTCTAGTAGGCAGGTAGAGTTTAGTTTTGGATGAATGGTGAGCTAAGATGCAGTTTCTGAAGAATACAGCCAGCGATTCTGCATTATTCTGATAGGTTTCTTTCTTTCAAGCAGTCTCTAAAGACCTCGCTCTCTCAAAGTGGTTGAACAAAAACATCTCTTGACAGCAAGTACTCCTGGGTTGGTTAATTGTATTTAAAAGTGGATTTTGACCTGAAATGGGCTTTGCTTAAGTGGAGATAAAAGATAGCAGTTGAGAACATTTGATTGGACTGTTAAGCATTGCTTAATGGGATACTTACTCTGCGATGCTCAAGTTAGCAATATTGCGTTGGCAATGAAGTTTGTTTTCCTGTACCATATCCCTATTTGTGCGTGGAATCAATCCTGGGGCGAGGTATCCTTTCCTCACAGTCTTACAAATTAAATAAAATATGAGGATTTCTGTTTGGTAACCCAGCAACTATTGGGGTCTGGTCCCAGTTTGTAATAGTGGGCCTTCATGAAAAACATCAGCTGGTGCGGGAATTGAACCCATGCTCACTCTCCATCACACACCAGCTGTCCGGCCAATTGAGCTCAACCACATGGGTGCTACAGTTGCAGTTTTCCTGGGACTTTTGTAGAATCTAAGGAATTTTAGAAGATTGCAATTAATGCATCCGCTATCACTGCAGACATTTCCATTAAGACCCTCGGATGCAGGTCATCTGGTCCAGGAAATTGTCAGTCTCTAGTCCCATTCATTTCCTAGTGCTTTTCCTCTAGGATTGCGATTGCTTTACGTTTCTCCCTCTCTTTTGCCTCCTGATTATCTATTATTCTTGCGGGTCTTTCTGTGTCTTTTACTGTGAAGGCAGATAGCTAAATACTTGTCGAAGGTCTCTGCCATTTCTTTGTCTACCGTTATTACTTCCCCAGTCTCACGCTCTGAAAGGACTAGCCGTCCCCTTCACAACTCTTTCGCTGTGCTCGTGGGAAGCTTTCACGAGGTTTTTGTACATTTCTTTCACTTTTCTCTGACACTCCACATTTTCCTCGCAATCGTTATTTTTAGTCATCCTTTGTTGGTTTCTAAAACCTTCCCAATCTTCTGGCCCACCACTAACTTTTGCAGCAATGTACACCTATTTCAATTTGATGCCATTGTTAACTTCCTTGGCTGGTTACAGATGGTGCATTATCTCCTGAGATGTCTGCTCGTCTGCCTCACATTTTAGCTGATTTTCCCATTCCACTTTAGCCCAGATCTGCCTTCCCACCCTGATAATTGCCTTTATTTAAGTTTCAGCCAGTGGTTTAACATCCCTTTATCTACCTTACCAGCCACATCCTCAGGAAACTCTAATAAGTTTGTTCAAACACTATTTCCATTGTCTGATTTCCAAGTGCATTGTTACAACTTCCCTTCTGAATAGGTTCTAGCATGTTCCTGATGACTGATGTCTGGTTCGCTGGCCTACAGTTCCCCATTTGCACTCCCCCCCCCCCCCCCCCCCCCCCCCCCCTCCTCTCTTGACTACCAGTCTTACATTTACCAACTTTCAATCAGTTGGGACTGTTCCAGAAGCCAGGGGATTGTGGGAAAATCATAGCCAGAGTGTCCACCATCCCTGCAGCCACCTCTTTTAGAACCGCAGGGTGCAGGGTCCTGGGGATTTGTCAGCTGCCAGTCCCATAGGTATCTCTAAATGCCTTTACTCTGCTGATGTTAAATACTGAAGGACCTTCACTCGAATTAGCTCCTTGGTTAGCCTCTGCTATGTAACTTGTGTCTTCCACTGCAAAGGCAGACACAAAAACATTAGTTCAACATCTCTGCCGTTCCCTCGTTCCCCATGACAATGCCTCCCCTCTCTGCCACTTTGCACCAATGTTTATTTGAGGTGCTCTCCTCTTTTTCATATCCTTGTAAGGGGCTTGTTTAGCTCACTCAGCTAAATCGCTGGCTTTTAACGCACACCAAGGCAGGCCAGCAGCACGGTTCAATTCCCGTACCAGCCTCCCCGAACAGGCGCCGGAATGTGGCGACTAGGGGCTTTTCACAGTAACTTCATTTGAAGCCTACTTGTGACAATAAGCAATATTCATTTTCATTTCTCATTTCTGAAACCTCAGCAAGAAGAAACACATAAATATGCACACATTGTTCGAATAGCCCGTGCATCAGTCAAAGGTTCATTTTATTTTGAATGCTGATAGCCCAGCAGGATGAAACACGGCGATAGATGGAGGACGGAGATAACCTCGGATGTGATTTACCGGCCGCGTCCCGCTGGAAGTGGGATGGTAGGCCTCTCCTGGAATCCCCGCCGGCCATTGTGCCTTGTGAGATCTAACCAGATCCCGCGGGACGTGGCGATCTGGATGCCACCCACACTGGTCGCGACCCAGTCTCTCACGGTTAACTGAGTTTGAGAACCCACTGAGCCATGCTGACACCGGATCGAACGACCACCCAGCATTTATTGGCCTCTCGAGGAGACCCTAACCGAGCGGCGGTTAGTACTGCTCCCCACAAACGGGGACCAGGTGAACCAACAATTGGGGGGGGGGGGGGTCTCCCGGGCGATTGTAGGCCTCTAGGTAGTCGGCCTCTGGCCAGGCTGGCACCCTGGCAGTGCCACTTGGGTACCCTGGCAGTGTCAACATGGCACCCCAGCAGTGCCACCTGGGCACCCTGGCAGTGCCACCTGGGCTCCTTGGCAAGGTGATCAAGGATAAGAAGGGTGCTGATGGTGGCACAATAATTCAAAGAACAATACAGCACAGGAACAGGCCCTTCGGCCCTCCAAGCCTGTACCGACCATGCTACCACCATTGGCCAAAACCCACAGCACTTCTTAGAGCCGTGCCCCTCTATACCCTCCTATCCATGTATCTAATTCATTAACACATTCTGATGTTTTAATGTGCCACTATCAGCACCATTTATAGCCTTAATCACATCCATTTACTTTCCCTTAGCCTTTCTGTCCTCGACATCTTTGTCAATCTCCACCTATAGCTGGCCCTCTGTTCCGTGCTCCACGCTCCCCCCCCCCCCCCCCCCCCAAGACAGTATGAGTCTGACCTTATTTCCAGTTCTCTCCAGCCTTGACAAAGAGTCATCCATCTCGAAACGTTAGCTCCCTTCTCTCTCCACCGATGCTGTCAGACCTGCTGAGATTCTCCAATATTTTCTGTTTTGTGTTGCTAAGTGGAGTTTCTTGTGAGCTGCAGCTGGGGGAACTGCCCTCTTTACTGTTCCGCTTGCCTCTCTTTCTGGCTGAATTTCACTCTTGGCCGCGTTTAACAGTGAGACACAAAGCTGTGAACTTGTTATTCAGGGGATCATCCCCAGAAACTACCAGCAGAGCACCATGGCTGGGATTCTCCCCTACCCATGGGGGCACCCCCCGGGGCCAGATCGCCCTGTGTCCGTCCCCCCCCCCCCCCCAGGACCCCGGAGCCCCCTCGGGCCGCCTGGTCCCGCCGGTAAGGTAGGTGGTTCGATTCCTGCCGGCGGGACTTCGGCCCATCGCGGGTCGGAGAATCGTCCGGGGGGGGGGGGGGGGGGGGGGGGCGACAGGTGCGGTGCGATTCCCGCCCCCGCCGAATCTCTGGTGCCGGAGACTTCGGGAGATGGCGGGGGTGGGATTGAAGCCGGCCCCCGGCACGCCGGGTTGGAGAATCCTGCCCCATATTTCACCAACAGCATGGCTCACTATCCAATCACGTTGACAACTTTCAAATAACTGCTGTAACATTTCAGGGGACCCATTGTCATAAATATTTTGATGAATGTTTTCATTCATTATTGGATTCATTCAAAATTCTCTGCTACTGATGATATTAAGACACACGTCAGACACACATTTGGATCCTGGCTATAGAAAGAAAGGTGACACTGGGTTAGGGTTAGGGTTAGGTTTAGGGTTACTTTTGAACAACATTCCTGTTTAATATCAACTTGGAGATTGCGTCACCAACGTCAGTGTCTCCTCCATTGGTCTGTATTCAACATGGGACAATCTGGAAGGTTCCTTGAGGTACTCTTGTATAATAATAATCTTTATTAGTGTCACAATATAGAGGGCAGCACGGTAGCATTGTGGATAGCACAAATGCTTCACAGCTCCAGGGTCCCAGGTTCGATTCCGGCTTGGGTCACTGTCTGTGCGGACTCTGCACATCCTCCCCGTGTGTGCGTGGGTTTCCTCCGGGTGCTCCGGTTTCCTCCCACAATCCAAAGATGTGTCGGTTAGGTGGATTGGCCATGATAAATTGCCCTTAGTGTCCAAAATTGCCCTTAGTGTTGGGTGGGGTTACTGGGTTATGGGGATAGGGTGGAGGTGTTGATTTTGGGTAGGGTGCTCTTTCCAAGAGCCGGTGCAGACTCAATGGGCCAAATGGCCTCCTTCTGCACTGTAAATTCTATGTAAATTCTATGAAAGTAGGCTTACATTAACACTACAATGAAGTTACTGTGAAAATCCCCTTGTCGCCACATTCCGGCGCCTGTTCGGGTACACAGAGGGAGAATTCAGAATGTCCAATTCACCTAACAAGCACATCTTTCGGGACTTGTGGGATAGGCAGCCACACGGCAGGGAGAATTCAATACACAAAGCGGTGAAGTGATTTGTTTTGTGCAGAGGAACGAGGAGAGGGAATATAAAATATAATGTACAATTCTAAAGGGGTGCAGGAAGAGAGAGGCTCGGGTTAAAGCCTGTGGAATATCAGCTTTATAAATAAACAACGGGAGAGTTGACCTTTCACATTGGTGACACTTACCTCGCTGCCTTGACCCTTGGTCTGGAAGGACAGGGTTGCCAAGGCGATATGAAACCAGAACCTCAGCCATCAATAGGGAGATTTGTCCACACCGGGTGCTTCAGAAACATCACCATTTTGTCTCAATAGCACAGGGTAGACGGAGGAATACTCTGTATCCAACCCTGATGGGGAGGCAGTGGTGTAGTGGCATTGTCACTGGACTAATAAACCAGAGACCCAGAGTAAATGCTCTCGGGACCTGGGTTCAAATCCTGCTACGGCAGATGGTGAAATTTGAAGGCAATAAAATCTGAAATTAAAAGTCTAACGAGGACGATGAAACCATTGTCGATTGTCGTTGAAACCCACCTGGTTCACCAATGTCCTTTAGGGAAGGAAATCTGCCGTCCTTACCCGGTCTGGCCTACATGTGACTCCAGACCCACAGCAATGTGGTTGGCTGTACCTGTCCTGGGAGTGTTTGATGGGGACAGTGTGGAGGGAGCTTTACTCTGTATCTAACCCAGTGCTGTACCTGTCCTGGGAGTGTTTGTTGGGGGCAGTGTAGAGGGAGCTTTACTCTGTATCTAACCCCGTGCTGTACCTGCCCTGGGAGTGTTTGATGGGGGCAGTGTAGAGGGAGCTTTACTCTGTATCTAACCCTGTGCTGTACCTGTCCTGGGAGTGTTTGTTGGGGGCAGTGTAAAGGGAGCTTTACTCTGTATCTACCCCGTGCTGTACCTGTCCTGGGAGTGTTTGATGGGGACAGTGTAGAGGGAGCTTTACTCTGTATCTAACCCCGTGCTGTACCTGCCCTGGGAGTGTTTGATGGGGACAGTGTAGAGGGAGCTTTACTCTGTATCTAACCCCGTGCTGTACCTGCCCTGGGAGTGTTTGATGGGGACAGTGTGGAGGGAGCTTTACTCTGTATCTAACCCCATGCAGTATCTGTCCTGGGAGTGTTTGTTGGGGGCAGTGTAAATGGAGCTTTACTCTGTATCTAACCCCATGCAGTATCTGTCCTGGGAGTGTTTGATGGGGACAGTGTAGAGGGAGCTTTACTCTGTATCTAACCCCGTGCTGTACCTGTCCTGGGAGTGTTTGATGGGGACAGTGTAGAGGGAGCTTTACTCTGTATCTAACCCCGTGCTGTACCTGTCCTGGGAGTGTTTGATGGGGACAGTGTAGATGGAGCTTTACTGTCTATCTTTACTCTGTATTAGCTGTGCCTGCCCTGGCAATATTTGCTGACAATGGTTGAATTTCAAACTATTCTAATCCCTCGCACCAACCCCTTTACTTAAGTTAACCCTCGAAAGGTCTCTCTGTTAAATGCGCCAAAAAGGTTCCTCTGAAGGTTTCTGTCATCTGTCTGCTTCGCTTTTACTCAAGTTTTTTTCCGTAAACATTAATAAAAAACCCACTTTTCACTTTTTTCTGAGGCAAGAAATGAAATTTGAAAGAATGAGCATTCTTTAAGATATCCTTCTTTTGAAGTGGAACAGTCCTCCCATTCCTTCCCTTCAAGGAAAGGAATTTGAGCCTGGGTTTTGAAGTGAGGAGCTGACCCCAATATTATGTCCAAACCAATTAAATATCAGGCTGAGATTTGTGCTTGAGTGTAGTCAAAAATGTAATCCTGTGGAATTCGGGGATAATGAGTATAATGTAGAGCACACATGACAAGGTGGACACGCATTCATTAGGGTGATGATGGTGGTTAACACAAGGAGACTAATGACTATTTGGCAGACATCAGCCTAACAGTTGACACTCCTCTGGCACCCCAATCGCAATGAGCTGGTTTCCAAAATCGGCACATTTAGAAATTCAGCTTGTTGGGACTGCTCTCTCCTATTTCCATTCTTACCCATCCAGTAGCAGTCAAAGTATCTCCTTTTCTTCCCCACCATTGCACATCACACCCTCCCCAGCTCAGTGCACAGAAGGGGGTGAGCTTGCACGCCTGTGCAAACTCTTTGATTGAGATCATTCATCGTATTCTCCCTGCTCTGCACCAGAGCCCTATAAGTACATGCATAAGAATATGTGCATTAGTAAAAGTAGGCCATTCGGCCCCTCGAGCATGCTGTGCCATTTGAAAAGATGACAACTGATTGCACTGTGGTCTCAATTCCACTTTCCTTTATACCCCCTGTGGGATATATTCTGACATAGAAAGGACCAGCATCCGTTTATGCTTGTCCTCTGCGTGCTCCACCCTGTGATGCTCGAGGTGATTGGGCCTTCGTAGATGCCTCTTCAGTTTATGTGTTCTCAGGCAAGCGGTTCCCACATGTCAGTGGGGATCTGGCATTTATTTAGAAAGACTTTCAGAGTGTACCCTTTCAGTTTAGATTAAGGATCTGGATCAGCGCAGGCTGGGAGGGCCGAAGGGCCTGTTCCTGTGCTGTAATTTTCTTTGTTCTCTTTGTTCTTTTGTACTTGTAGAATGTCCTCCTACATCCCAGTGATCACTTACCATTGCAAAAAACTTCAATGAGAGGAAGCGTACTGGAATTCCGAACAGCGTTTAAAGCAGCAATCCTGGAATTCCGAACAGCGTTTAAAGCAGCACCTCAAAGGAGAAAGAGGCCTACGGTCAGCTGGGACGATGGCGACTTTCCTTACTAAATTCTGTGTCAATCTATATATTGCAGGCAGGGCAATAAGTTCTTCCTCATTTAAGAGTCTCAGGTGGTTTCAAACAACATCAGGCCTTCAAACCCTTTCAGTCAGCTGCTTGAGTGATGGATTCTGGATAACTGTTAACAACTGGTCTCTAGGCAGAGACTTCCTGTTTTATTTTAAACACGTTGGTTATTTATCATGTTGGGTTTGACCACAAATTTGACTGGAAGGCATAAAATCCAACACTGCAAGCAGGAAGTGCAGTATTCAGGGACCAGATTCTAGCCTCCTCTCACTGGAGTTGTCCAAAACCTTCTCCCCCTGACTCAGGGGAGGTTGGGAGGGGCCAAAATGAATTGCTGTCACCGCATCCCCCCCCTTCAAACAAATCCCATCTGTTGTCTGTGAAGCACTTTCAAGCTTTCTGACCATGTGGCTTTAAAATGCACGCAAGCCATTCGAGCTCAGATCTATTAATCATCGGGCATAATGGATTATTGATCAAGTGATCGTTTATTTTGCTTGGCCTTTATTTCCACCGGCGCAAGTTAACACTTTGAAATATTTTTACTGAGGTCTCTCCGCTTGAAGAGGGTTTTTATCTTCGAGCGCCGGTCCCCGCATTAAAAAAAAGGGGATAAAGAGGCATTGGGAAAGGTGCAAAGGCTGGTATCCGAACTGAGAGCTTTTACCCAGCAGGGAAGGCGAAACATGCTGGGGCACGACTCCCTGGAAAAGTGAAGGCCGAGGGGGCGGCCTGATACAGGACTTCAATAAAGGGAATGGGAGGGTGATGGTGGTACCCAGAGAGTATTGAGGATGTGGAACCACAGAGAGAGGTTAAGACGAACAGTATAAATGCATTGGAAGGAAGCTGGATACACACATGGGGGAGATAGAAATAGAAGGAAGTACTGATGGAGTGAAATGGGCTGGACTGAAGGAGACTCCAGTGAAGTATAAAAACTGGCTTGGATCAATTGGGCCAAATAAGCTGTTAGTGTTGTGTAAATTCTCTGCAACAACGCATTCCTGCTACCATCAGGTATAACCATCCACAGCAGTGTGCGTCAATGCTAAAAGGCCACTCCATTTGGAGATTATTCCTGGATACATTCTGCGACTTTCAGAACAAAGTCGAATTATCTCCGGTATCGGTGCTGAAGTAATTGTAGCCGGTTTCTGACAGTGGAGCTCCTCAGCCTGATTGATTACGATTAAGCCGGAAAAAGTTTATTGCAAACTTGTCAGCCGGCACAATTCAAAATCAATACAGACCCACACAAAGGTCTCTTAAGGAGCCCACTATGAAGCAAAAAGCTCTCAGATCAGGTGAAAGGCAGTCGGCCTCACCTGCACACTCTTAATATAAATTCACATTGCGTTAACTGGACAGCTTCTGTTTCTGAAAATCTCATTCCTTTTTAATTGAAACTGCATGCAGCTAACCTGTGTGTGTGTCTGTGTATGTTTGTGTAAGTGTGTGTGTGCGCGCGTGTATATGCCTGTATATGTGTCTATATGTGTGTGTATGTATATGTGTGTTTGTGTGTGTATATATGTGTGTGTGTGGGTATGTTTGTGTATGAATGTATGTGTGTGTATGTTTGTGCATGATTGTATATGTGTGTGTATGAATACATATGCGTTTGTGTGTTTGTGTATGAATGCATATGTGTGTGTGTGTTGGTGTATTTATGTATATGTGTGTGTATGTTTGTGTATGAATGTATATGTGTGTGTGTGTATGTTTGTGTATGATTGTATATGTGTCTGTATGTTTGTGTATGAATGCATATGTGTGTATGTTTGTGTATGAATGTATATGTGTGTATGTTTGTGTCTGATTGTATATGTGTGTGTGTGTGTATGTTTGTGTATGCATGTATATGTGTGTGTATGTTTGTGTATGATTGTATATATATGTGTGTATGTTTGTGTATGAATGTATATGTGTGTGTTTATGTTTGTGTTTGAATGTATGTGTGTGTATGTGTGTTTATGTATGTGTCTGTGTGGGTGTCTGTGTTTGTGTGTGTGGAAATGTATTTGTGTGTGTACATGTGTTTGTGTGCGTGTGCCTGTGTGTGTTTGTTTGTATGTGTGTGTGTATGTTTGTGTGTATGTTTGTGTATGAATGTATATGTGCGTGTATGTTTGTGGATATGTGTTTGTGTGTATGTGTGTGTGTATATGTGTTGGCGTGTTTGTGTGTGTCTGTGTGTGTGTTTGTGTGTATATGTGTTTGTGTGTATGTGCGTGTGTATATGTGTTGGCGTGTTTGTGTCTGTGCCTGTGTGTGTGTTTATGTGTGTATATGTGTTAGTGTGTGGCTGCGTGTGTGTGTCTGCATGTGTGTGTCTGTGTGTGTATGTTTGTGTGTCTGTGTGTTTGTGTGTCTGTGTGTGTATGTTTGTGTGTCTGTGTGTTTGTGTGTTTGTGGGGCACATATAATTCATCATATATAAACATGAATTGTGAGGCTGCACAGAATGGCGCACACGGGTGTTTAGATTAAAGTCACAAGATGCAATCTGCGTAATAATGAATTGCAATTGGTTAAAAAAAATCTCCAGAGACTTCCCTTTGTATCAGCTGTAATTGGACAAGGAATGAGGTCTCTGATTTTTGATGGGTTGAGATACCTCAATAGTCAGGCTGTGCGTTGGGTGAATTTGTCTTGGCAGAATTGTAATGTAATCGAACACCTTGGGGACCCCGAATGCAGCTATTTTGCAATTGGAGAGTTTATGTTGGTGTTTTGATGTGGGCACACGCACTTGCTTATTTCACAGAGAATTGCAGAGCACTTGCTGCTCTCAAACAGGCCACTCAGCCCATTCTATCCCTGCTGGTGTTTATGCTTCACACGAGTCTCCCCCCTGCCACCCTAGCCCTCCTCATCTCGCCCTCTCAGCCTCTCCTGCTATTCCTTCCTCCTACTTATTTAGCCTCCCCTGAAATGTACGCTATTGCGATGTTCAAAATTACCCGGAGTTTTGATGAATTAGAAAGGGAGAAACTGTTTCGACTGATGCTCGAGTCGGTAACTAGAGGGCGCAGATTGAAAATGATTGGCAAAATAACCCCAGGAGCCGGAGGGGAGGTTTTCCATGCAGAGAGCTGCAACGATCTGGGACCTGCTGCCGTAGGACTACCCAGCTGAATCTCCCAAACAGCTGGAACAGGTGTGATGGGCTGAATGGCCTCCTTCTGTTCTGTATGAGTCTATCATTTAAACCACCTGTTACTTAGTCCAAGCCTTGGCTGTGATACATCTCTCTGTCAGTAATATCCACTCGAGGTTACAGATGTGGCCACCTGTAGGGCGGCACGGTAGCGCAGTGGTTAGCACTATTGCTTCACAGCGCCTGGGTCCTGGTTCGATTCCCAGCTTGGGTCACTGTCTGTGCGGAGTCTGCACGTTCTCCCTGCGTGGGTTTCCTCCGGGTGCTCCGGTTTCCTCCCACAAGTCCCGAAAGTCATGCTGATGGGTGACTTGGACATTCTGAATTCTCCCTCTGTGTACACGAACAGGCGCCGGAATGTGGCGACGAGGTGCTTTTCACAGTAACTTTATTGCAGTGTTAATGTCAGCCTACTTGTGACAATATGAAAGATTATTATTCGTAGTATTATTATAAAAGTGAATCCGTGAAGGGATTTGAAACCTGGATGAAAACTGTTTTAAAATAAATTTAGAGTACCCAATTCATTTTTTCCAATTAAGGGACAATTTAGTGTAGGATGTGGGGGTGAAACCCACGCAAACACGGGGAGAATGTGCAAACTCCACACGGACAGTGACCCAGAGCCGGGATCGAACCTGGGACCTCAGCGCCGTGAGGCGCCGGAATGTGGTGACTAGGGGCTTTTCACAGTAACTACATTGCAGTATTAATGTAAGCCTACTTGTGACAATAATAAAGATTATTATTATCTTACCAGTAGATCAATGAATCTGGATGTTCACCTACACTGCACGCCTTGTCACTTTGTCCAGACATGTTTCATACCACCCAGATTGGAGTTTGTGAAAGGGACAAGCCATTACATATCGCCCACTCACTCCAACTGAGGGATCGCACCAACTTGGCACGTAGGTCGACATAGAATTATAGACTTCCAACAGTGCCGAAAGAAGCCATTCGGCCCATTGGGCGGGATTCTCCGTTGCCCGTCATAACGCGGGTTTCCGGCGAGAAAAATCGGTGTTAATCACTCCGGCGTCGGGGCCTTCTTTTAAGCTTGCAATCTCTGTTCCCGGAGGGGCCAGCAGCTGACTGACGCGATACGCGTCAGTTTCACCAGCTGCGGAAGTGGTGAGACCCGACGTTTTTTGGAGGAGGAGGAGGAGAGAGACAGACCCGGCATTTGGGGGGGGGGGGGGTTTGCGGCATGGGGGGGGTTGCGGCAGGGGGGGGGGGGGGTTGCGGCATGGGGGGGTTGCGGCATGGGGGGGTTGCGGCATGGGGGGGGTTGCGGCATGGGGGGGGGTTGCGGCATGGGGGGGTTGCGGCATGGGGGGGGTTGCGGCATGGGGGGGGTGCGGCATGGGGGGGGTGGTTGCGGCATGGGGGGGAGGGGTTGCGGCATGGGGGGAGGTTGCTGCGGCATGGGGGGGGTTGCCGGCATGGGGGGGTTGCGGCATGGGGGGGGTGTTTTGCGGCATGGGGGGGGGCTCTGCGGCACATGGGGGGTGGTTGCGGCATGGGGGGGTTGCGGCCTGGGGGGGGTTGCGGCATGGGGGGGGTTGCTGACATGTTGGGGGGGTGCGGCATGGGGGGGTTGCGGGCAGCGGCGTGCAGAGAGGGGTGGCGACGGATGCCTGGGGCCAACGCACCGTCACCCCCCCTCTGTACGCCGCTGCCCCCTACCCCAACCACCCCTCCCTCACCACCCCTACCTCCCTCCAATGCCCCTACCCCCCTCCCCACCACCCCTACCCCCCTCCCCACCACCCGTACCCCCCTCCAACGCCGCCCCCCATCTCTCCGCAACGCCGCAACCCCCCACCCTCAACGCCGGGTCCCCCCCCCCTCAACGCCGTACCCACACCCCATCCCCCTCCCTCTGAAGGCCGGTACCCACACACCCCCCCCCTCTCTCCTCCTCCCCCCTCCTTCCTTCCTCCTCCCCCCCTTCCTCCTCCCCCCCTCCTTCCTCCTCCCCCCTTCCTTCCTCCCCCCTTCCTTCCTCCTCCCCCCCTTCCTCCTCCCCCCCTCCTTCCTCCTCCCCCCTTCCTTCCTCCCCCCCTTCCTTCCTCCGTTAGTGGGGGGGGGGGTGCGGCGTTAGTGGGGGGGTGGGGGGGTGCGGCGTTAGTGGGGGGTGGGGGGGGTGCGGTGTTGGAGGGGGGTAGGGGTGGTGAAGGGGGTAGGGGTGGTGAGGGGGGGTTGGGGTAGGGGCAGCGGCGTGCAGAGGAGGGGGGGCGACGGATGCCCGAGGCCAACGCACCGTCGCCCCCCCTCTGCACGTAGCTGCCCCTACCTCAACCCCCTCCCCTCACCACCCCTACCCCCTTCACCACCCCTACCCCCCTCCAACGCCGCACCCCCCCACCCCCCACCCCCACTAACGCCGCACCCCCCCCCCCCACTAACGGAGGAAGGAAGGGGGGGAGGAGGAAGGATGGGGGAGGAGGAAGGAGGGGGGAAGGAGGAAGGAAGGGGGGGAGGAGGAGAGAGGGGGGGGTGTGTGGGTACCGGCCTTCAGAGGGAGGGGGACGGGGTGTGGGTACCGGCGTTGGGGGGGGGGGTGTGGGTACCGGCCTTCAGAGGGAGGGGGACGGGGTGTGGGTACCGGCGTTGAGGGGGGGACCCGGCATTGAGGGGGGGGGTTGCGGCGTTGTGAGAGATGGGAGGCGGCGTTGGAGGGGGGTAGGGGTGGTGGGGAGGGGGGTAGGGGTGGTGGGGAGGGGGGTAGGGGCATTGGAAGGAGGTAGGGGTGGTGAGGGGGGGTGGTTGGGCTAGGGGGCAGCGGTGTACAGAGGGGTGGGGCGACGGTGCGTTGGCCCAGGGCATCCGTAGCCCCCCCTCTCTGCACGCCACTGCCCCCAAACCCCCCCCCCCCCATGCCCCCCCCCCCCCGATGCCGCAACCCCCCCTGATGCAGCAACCCCCCCCGATGCCGCAACCCCCCCCCCGGATGCCGCAACCCCCCCCGGATGCCGCAACCCCCCGGATGCCGCAACCCACCCCCGATGCCGCAACCCACCCCCCGACTGCCGCAACCCCCCCCGATGCCGCAACCCCCCCCGATGCCGCAACCCCCCCGACTGCCGCAACCCACCCCCCGATGCCGCAACCCCCCGATGCCGCAACCCCCCCCCGATGCCGCAAACCCCCCCCGATGCCGCAACCCCCCCGATGCCGCAACCCACCCCCCGATGCCGCAACCCCCCCATGCCGCAACCCACCCCCCCATGCCGCAACCCCCCCCAATGCCGCAAACAACCCCACCCATGCCGCAACCCCCATCTCCCCCGATGCCGCAACCCCCCCCGATGCCGCAACCCACCCCCCCCGATGCCGCAACCACCCACCCCCCCGATGCCGCAACCCACCCTCCCCCCCGATGCCGCAACCCACCCACCCCCCCCCCGATGCCGCAACCCACCCCCGATGCCGCAACCCACCCCCCGATGCCGCAACCCCCCCCGATGCCGCAACCCCCCCCCGATGCCGCAACCCCCCCGATGCCGCAACCCACCCCCCGATGCCGCAACCCCCCCATGCCGCAACCCACCCCCCCATGCCGCAACCCCCCCCAATGCCGCAAACAACCCACCCATGCCGCAACCCCCCATCTCCCCCGATGCCGCAACCCCCCCCGATGCCGCAACCCACCCCCCCCGATGCCGCAACCCACCCACCCCCCCGATGCCGCAACCCACCCTCCCCCCCGATGCCGCAACCCACCCACCCCCCCCCCGATGCCGCAACCCACCCCCCGACACTGAACGGCGTCAACCATCATCAATGGTTGACGCCGTTTTAAAGCAACTGTGATTTTCGCCGACGTGACCCGTGGCCACGTCGGCGGGACTTCGGCCCATCCGGGCCGGAGATTTGTGGACACTTAAAAAAAAATGAAATCCCGCCGGCGCCAGCTGTTTTCAGAGGCTGCCGGCGGGATTTGCACAACGCCGGTTTCTGGCCGGTGAGAGATTTAAAAACCCTGCGGGAGCGGAAATAACACCGCTGCCGGCCGATTCTCCGACCATGCGTGGGGTCGGAGAATCCCGCCCATTGAGTCTACACCGACCCTCTGAAAGAGCACTCCGCCCAAGCCCACTCCCTTGCCCTATCCCAATAATCCCTTAACCCAACCTACAAATCTTTGAAAATGAAAATGAAAATCGCTTATTGTCACGAGTAGGCATCAATGAAGTTACTGTGAAAAGCCCCTAGTCGCCACATTCCGGCGCCTGTTTGGGGAGGCTGGGACGGGCTCAGTGACGGCCTCACAAACTGTCAGGCGGCACAACCGCCGGGCTCAGTGTCTTCTGGTAGCGCCATCGAAAGGTAGTTGACAGTAAGAATCAGTGAAACTCTGCCCCCATTCATTGGAGGGAGGGAATGGGCATCTGAAATCTGACACCTGGCATTGGGGTTCAGGGTCTAGTCTAGTTCCATTTGCCGGGGCTCAGTCTAAGAATATTACAATCGTGGATCTCAACTTCATTTTCTGTCCTTATCCCAATAAAATGGAAGCTGCCTTTCTGTTCCAGAAGTTTCTGAACGGCTCCACCAATCACAATTGAAACAAGGGGCTGACCCAGAATCCCAGAGAGCTGATTGGCTGCTTGCCAAGTCCATCAAAATGACATCACGGGTCAAGCCACAGAGCATACTGAATCAAGATGCCTGTCCGGCCACTCCAAATAACAGCCAGCTTGGGGCTGGTGGGTGGGGGGGGTGGGGGGGGGGGGGGGGGGGGTGGGGGGGGGGGGGTGGGGGGGGGGGGGGGTGGGGGGGGGGCATTCAGTTCAAAACCTAAAGGCTGCAATTTAAAAGCAAGGTTTACAATTCTGGGACAGCCAGTAAGGCAGGAATTAACCATGGAAAACAAGGATTGGAAAGAGGTTCCTTACAGTATGTATGAAGGAATGATTGTGCAGGAGATGCAAACTCTTTGCAATGCCACACTTTAATTGCCGGAGAAGAGGGCACCCAATGTCAGGGAGAGAAGCAGAAGCAGCAATCGTCACAGCGATAGAGGAGGTGGTGCTGGGCCCTACGGAAAATGAGTGCAGCCGGTGCATTGGTAGGAGGTGAGATTGGAGGCAGGCCTTAGGGATGGAGAGACTGAAATGGGAATTCTTTGCAATTGAAAGAGAGATGTGTTGAGAGGGTTGGGGAGGGGAGGATTAATGATGTCTGGGATGCTGTGCAGAATGAGCCATTGATGTTTGCAATTTTGAAGGCTCTCATGAATTGGGAAGTAAAGACTGACGGCATGTTGAAAGTTGTAAAATGCAAACAATGTAACATCTCACATTGCCTGCAGTGCTTCCAATACCGACATCCGCCTCTACGGTTGAGGACTCTGGGTCTGTACTCGTTGGAGTTTAGAAGGATGAGGGGGGATCTTATTGAAACTTACAGGATACTGGAAGGCTTGGATAGAGTGGATGTGGAGAGGATGTTTCCACTTGTAGTAGAAATTAGAACCATGGTTGAATGGCGGAGCAGACTCAATGGACCAGATGGCCTAATTCTGCTCCTATACTTAATGGTCTTATGGTCTACGCACTCCCCTCGAAGGAAAAAGGTGGCCTTAACCTTCACTATTTTTGTCTCTGGCGCAGATGCATCATCGACTGCTGCTGCTCAAGCCCCACACAAACCTCTGAGGAAGAAGAAGGAGCCTCAGAGTGCACAAAGTCACATCCTTCCTCCACACCCAGCTCCAGCACAGGCACACTTTGCTGGGGTATCACACCTCAGCAGTAAAACTGGGAAAAGTCCATCAAAATCGCACAAAGGTGGAGCAGGCCACTGGCAGCCACCCACAGGAGTGCTGGGGGAGAGCCACACACTGACCCCCAATTGGATGATAAGCCTTTGCAGTCGTCCGTAAGACAGTAGATGCTAGACATCCAGCGCAACATGTGTGGAGATTTGGTGGAGGTACCGGAGAGGTTCTGTGTTGTGGTGTGGACTTTGGAGGTGTCCATTAAGGCCACGAGCACCTGTGGTCACCCACCCAAGAAGGTACAGCTTCATCCATTGGCAGACTGGCAACCGTCTTGGAGAGTCAAACCCAGCAGATTACTGAAGCATTTACACTTCACCGACTTGTCTACGAGCTCAAGGGTCCAGATTTATTTAGGATCTCATCAATCTCTTGTGGATCCGCACATAGATGGCCTTGTAGATCCTTAGAGGCCCTACTCTCTCTCTAGATATTCTTTTGCCCTTCATGTATTTGTAGAACACTCCTTGGATTCTCCTTTGCCTCAACTGCCAAAGCAATCTCATGTCCCCTTCTTGCCCTCCTGATTTCTCTTTTAACTTACTTCAACCTCTATACTCTTCAAGGGATCCCACTTGATCCCAGCTGCCGAAGCATGTCATGTGCCTCCTTCTTCATTTTGACCAGGGCCTCAATATCCTCAGTCATCCAGGGTTCCCTACTTCATAGAATAGATCATAGAATTTACAGTGCAGAAGGAGGCCACTCAGCCCATCGAGTCTGCACCGGCTCCTGGAAAGAGCACCCTACCCAAGGTCAACACCTCCACCCTATCCCCATAACCCAGTAACCCCACCCAACACTAAGGGCAATTTTTGGACACTAAGGGCAATTTATCATGTCCAATCCACCTAACTTGCACATCTTTGGACTGTGGGAGGAAACCGGAGCACCCGGAGGAAACCCACGCACACACGGGGAGGATGTGCAGACTCTGCACAGACAGTGACCCAAGCCGGAATCGAACCTGGGACCCTGGAGCTGTGAAGCAATTGTGCTATCCACAATGCTACCGTGCTGTACTTCTACCAGCCTTGCCCTTCACTCAAAGAGGAATGTGTTTACCCTGAACCCTGATTAACACACTTTTGAAAGACACCCACTTACCAGCTGTCCCTTTGCTGCCAACAGATTCCCCCAATCAACTTTTGAAAGTTCCCGCCTAATATCATCAAAATTGGCCTTGCCCCAAATTAGAATTTTAACTTTTGGGCCACACCTATCACTCTCCATAGCTATCTTAAAACTAATGGAATTATGGTCACTGGTCCCAAAGTGATCCCTCACTAACACACCTGTCACCTGCCCTTCCTTATTTCCCAAGAGGATGTCAAGTTTTGCGCACTCTCTAGTCGGGCCATCCACATAATGGGCAAAATTCTCTGCGGACCGACGTGACGCCCATTTCCGGCGGGAAAAAGCGGTGCGGATGACTCCGGCGTCCGGGCCTTCTTTTAAGCCGGCAATCTCCGTTCCCGAAAGGGCCAGCAGCGGGCTGACACGATACGCGTCAGTTTCACCCGCTGCGGAAGTGCCGAGTCCCGGCGCTGTTTGGGGGGGGGGGGGGGGGGAGGGAGACCCGGCGTTGTTGGGGGGGGGGGAAGAGAGAGACCCGGCGTTGTTGGGGGGGAGAGAGAGACCCGGCGTTGTTGGGGGGGGGGGGAGAGAGAGACCCGGCGTTGTTGGGGGGGGGAGAGAGACCCGGCGTTGTTGGGGGGGGGGGAGAGAGAGACCCGGCGTTGTTGGGGGGGGGGAGAGAGAGAGACCCGGCGTTGTTGGGGGGGGGGGGAGAGAGAGAGACCCGGCGTTGTTGGGGGGGGGGAGAGAGACCCGGCGTTGTTGGGGGGGGGGGGGAGGAAGAGAGACCCGGCGTTGTTTGGGGGGGAGGAAGAGAGACCCAGCGTTGGGGGGAGGGAGCGAGGGAAAGGGGGAGAGGGAGAGGGGGAGAGGGAGGGAGGGAGGGGGGGCGGTTGCGGCGTTGAGTTGAGAGGAGAGGGGAGAAGGGGGTTACCTGCGTTGAGAGGAGGGGGGGGAGGGGGTTACTGCGTTGAGTTGAGAGGAGGGGGGGGAGGGGGTTACCTGCGTTGAGAGGAGGGGGGGGGAGGGGGTTACCTGCGTTGAGAGGAGGGGGGGGGGTACCGGTGTTGAGAGAGAGGGGGGCGGCGTTGGAGGGGGGGTAGGGGTGGTGGGGAGGAGGGTAGGGGTGATGAGGGGGGTAGGGGCGTTGGAGGGAGGTAGGGGTGGTGGGGAGGGGGGTAGGGGTGGTGGTGAGGGGGGTAGGGGCGTTGGAGGGAGGTGGGGTGGTGAGGGGGGTGGTTGGGGTAGGGGGCAGCGGCGTGCAGAGGGGGGGCGACGGTGCGTTGGCCCCGGGCATCCGTCACCACCCCCCTCTCTTCACGCCGCTGCCCCCAACCCCCCCACCACCCCTACCCCTCCAATGCCCCTACCCCCCACCGCACCTACCCCCCTCCCCACCACCCCTACCCCCTCCCCTCCAACGCCGCAACCCCCCCCAACGCCGCAACCCCCCCTGCACTCGCACCCCCCCCACTCGCACCCCCCCCACTCGCACCCCCCCCCACTCGCAACCCCCCCCCACTCGCCCTCGGACACTGAACGGCGTCAACCATCATCAATGGTTGACGCCGTTTTAAAGCTACTCTGTTTTTCGCCGACGTGACCCGTGGCCACGTCGGCGGGACTTCGGCCCATCCGAGCCGGAGATTTGGTGAAAGAAATATATAATGAAATCCCGCTGGCGCCAGCTGTTTTCAGAGGCTGCCGGCGGGATTTGCACAACGCCGGTTTTTGGCCGGTCGGAGATTTAAAAACCCGGCGGGAGCGGGATTAACGCCGCTGCCGGCCGATTCTCCAACCTTGCGTGGGGTCGGAGAATTTCGCCCATAATGAGTGAGAAATTCCGCCTAAATACACTCAATAAGTTTCTCTCCAGCCAAGCCCCTAGTGCTATGGCTGTCCCAGTCAATGTTGGGAAAATTCAAGTCCCCAACTATTACCACCCTATTTTTCTGGCAGCTATCTGTAATCAGCACACATATTTACTCCTCAATTTCCCTTTGACTATTTGTGGGGCCTGTAGTAAAGTCCTATCAAAGTGATCTCAGCCTTCTTATTTTTCAGTTCCACCCATATACTGAGTGGGTGAACCCTCTGTTATGTCCCCTCTCAGTACAGCCGTGATATTCTCCTTAATCAAAAACTCAACTCCCCCTCCTCTCTTATCTCATGTTCTACCTTTCCAATAGCATCTGCAGCGGAATTCTCCGACCCCCTGCCGGGTCTGAGAATCCCCGGCGGACGGCGGTATTCCTGCCCCGACGCCGGCTGCGGGTTTTTGAGGGGGTGGGGGGGGGGGGGGGGGGGGGGTTTGTGGGCCGTTAGCAGCGCCCCCCCCCCCCCCCCAGAAATTCTCCAGGGCCATCCGTTTTTGGCCAGTCCCATCGGCGTGGGTTAGACATGGTCCCACATGGCGGGACCTGGCAGGTAAGTCTGCTGGGGTGGTTCTCGGTGGGGGGAGGGGGGGGGGGTGCAGGCGCGGGGGGATCCAACCCCGGGAAGGAGGGGGCCCACGATGGCCTGGCCCGCAATCGGGGCCCACCGATCTGTAGGCGGGCCTGTGCCATGGGGCACCCCTTCCTTCCGCGTCAGCCCCTGTCGGCCCCCGCCATGGCTGGTGTGCATGCGCCAGAATACGCCGGCCTATCTGCGCATGCACGGTACCACATCGGCGGTTCCACGCATGCGCAAGATCGCGCAGTCCCTTTGGCACCGGTTGGAGCGGCGCCAACCCTACCAGCTTCCACCTTGCCTCCAGAAAAGCTGAGAATTCCGCCATTTCGGGGGCTGTTGACGCCGGAGTGGTTGGCGCCGGTTCTCCCGCCGGTGTGGAGACTAAGTCTCCGGAAAGGAGAATCCCTCCCCTGGACCCTGGAACTTTGAGCTGCTGGTCCTGTCCCTCCCTGAGCCATGTTTCAGTAATAGCTATAATATCCCAGTCCCATGTACCTATCCATTGCCCTGAGTTCATCGGCCTAGCCCGTCAGGCCTCTTCCATTGAAATAAATGCAGTTTAATCTAGACTTCCCTTGCTCTCTGCCCTGCTTTCTCAGACCAGCGGTCCAGTCATGTTTCGCACACTCTCCCTGTATTTTATTTCTCTGAACCTTACTGGACCCATTCACTCAGTTCTCCACCGTCCCTATACTGTGGCCCTTTTTGATTTTTGATTTTGGTTTCTCTGCCATTCACGTTTCCCCTTGCTGCCTTCTGTTTCTGTCCCCACCTTTCTTCCCTCCAACTTCCTGCGTCAGTTCCCATCCCCCTGCCACATTAGTTTAAGTCTTCCCAACAGCACCCGAGGACATTGGTTCTGGTCCTGCCCTGGACATCCCAGGTTTTTATTTTAATTCAAATTTCGCCATCTGCCATGGTGGGATTCGAACCTGGATCCCCAGAATATTGTCTTGTGTTTAACATAGAACAGTACAGCACAGAACAGGCCCTTCGGCCCTCGATGTTGTGCCGAGCCATGATCACCCTACTCAAACCCACGTATCCACCCTATACCCGTAACCCAACAACCCCCCCTTAACCTTACTTTTTAGGACACTACGGGCAATTTAGCATGGCCAATCCACCTAACCTGCACATCTTTGGACTGTGGGAGGAAACCGGAGCACCCGGAGGAAACCCACGCAGACACGGGGAGGACGTGCAGACTCCGCACAGACAGTGACCCAGCCGGGAATCGAACCTGGGACCCTGGAGCTGTGAAGCATTTATGCTAACCACCATGCTACTGTGCTGCCCCGTTTCTGGATTACTAATCCAGTGACAATACCACTAAGCCACCACCTCCCTGTGGCTACTTTGTATCCTCCTCCCTCTCCTCCTCCCTTCTCCCTCTCCTCCTCTCCCTTCTCCCTCTCCTCCTCCTCCCTCGCCTCCTCGCTGGGGTAGGGATAGACCATTTAGGACAGAGGTGAGGAGAAATGTCTTCACCCAGAGAGGTGGTGAGCCTGTGGAATTCATTACCCCAGGAAGTAGTTCAGTCCAAAACATTGTATGGTTTCAGGAAGCAGTTCGATACAGCTCTTCAGGCGAAGGGGATTGAAGGATATGAGGGAAAGTGGGATTAAGCTATTGAGTTGGATGAACAGCCATGATCATAATGAATGGTGGAGCGAGCTTGATGGGCCGAATAGACTCCTCTTGCTCCTAATTTCCCTTTGTTTCTATGTCGACACTGTCAAGCCCACTAAGAATTATCATCAGTTTTGGGAGGGCAATAAACCGTGGCCTTTCCAGTAACACCCACACCTCATGAACCTATCAGAAAAAACCTCTAATTTCTCCACACTCCCAAAAATAGCCTTTGCAGACAGAATGGGCCAAATGGCCTTCTTCGCTGCAACAATTCTGTGCTTTTGAATATAAATGCATTCTCCCAACCTCCTGATTGTCCTGGCACCCATTTGTTTGAGCGGGGGAGAGGTGGGGGGGGGGGGTCAGTGTAGAAATCAGTAAGGAAGAAGGAAGGGGGGTTGAATTGATCCAAGTTGCACAAACTGCATCGAGTCAAACTCTACGACAAACGTGACAAAGACCAGTTTTACTCTGAACCGATATCAGCAAAAGTTGCTCAATATTTTAGTGCGGTGCTGTTTTTTTTGACACAGATTGCAGCCACCTCTACATGGATTTGAACGATAAATACCCCAAATTTTGAGCAAGGTTTATGAGATTGAACAAACACGCTTAAAAATCAAGTTAAATCAGATTTTTAATAGGATAATGGATTGAATAGATTTAAATGTGTTTCGTTTCATTAAATCTCATTCATGTAATCTCATTCCACAAGCCCCTGGGACATTGCAAATAACTGCAGTGCGAGAGAGTCCAATCAACTTGTACTTCCTGAATTTGCAAGCATTATCTAAATTGTAATCAAATTGATTAACGGGGAAGAGGTGGGAGTTGGGGGTGGGGGGGGGGGGGGTGGGGGGGAGGGGTTGAATGAGGGTGAGTTCAGAGTAAACATCACCCACAGCAGTTGTCCTGCGGTCTGGTTTTGGGATGTGTCACGGGGTTACCATGTGCCGCCCCCCCACCCCCGTCGGTGGATCTGGCTTTTCTGAGCTTTCTGTGAGACACAGGTTGCGAGAATTTCTACTCATTCAACACTCATCTCAGCTCCCATGGTGTCCCACATCACTTCAGTGTTCCTACTTTACCATCTGTCAGCTCAGCAGTGACGATGAATTCACGCCGCTGCTGTCACTTCTGAACTGGCCTGGCAACTTTGGTCATCTGTCAGTCCCACATCACAACAGTGAACACACTTCGGAAATACTTTATGGGTGGGAAAGTGCTTTGGGACATCCTGAGGTCCTCTTTTTAGGTGAAGTGTAGACGTTCAGGTCTTTGGATATGATACATGAGACAATGAAGGGACTAGACAGTGTTCACACCAACATGCATCCATTAGATTCTTTTCCTTTTGGTCTTTCTCTGTTATTCATTTTGTGCTCTTCATATTTGTTTCAAGGATAGCAGTCTTCGTCAGCAAGACGTCTTTATTGAGCTGGTCTCCAACATGCATCCACTGTTCTCATGGTCTACTGGTCAGTTCCTATACATGTTGGTTTAGCTCAGTTGGTTGGACAGCTGGTTCTTGATGCAGAGCGAGGCCTACAGCGCAGGTTCAATTCCCGTACCGGCTGAGGTTATTCATGAAGGCCCCGCCTTGATTGATGATAGTTCTGCATTCAGTGAAGCTGGTGAGATTTCTTCTCCCTGACCGCTGATTGTGGCGTGTTGCACGTTTTACTATGGGCGTAAAACGCGTTTATTGGAGTGTATTAACACGCCTCCGAGTTCGACGTGTGCTTAACACTGCTAGGCTCTGTTCTATGTAATTATTTAGCTCTGGAGTCGCCAGTTGCCGTATAGGCAACGTCACAAGTATTCCAAGGTCAAGTTCAAAGTAATAAAGACGATACACCGATTAGTAAAGTTCAAACGATCAATATTTATTATACAGTTAATAATAAATACTCATGCACACACTAAGAGACTAAGCTACAACTAAACATAAGCAAACAGAATACTTATCTAACAGGAACAGGCAAGGTCAGAGAACGAGGCCTTCGTCCTGGTTTTGTCTGCAGCCTTCAGCAAGCGTTCTGGTACTTGGGAGTCTAGTGGGCTTGGATCGCGTAGCGAGCGTTGAACTTACGGTTTCGGCGGCTGGTGCTCAACGGCTGGAGTCAGGATGCCAGGTGTCAGTCGGAGCCGGAGCACGGGTTTAACAGACCGGACAACACGAGGTCCCTATCTTTTATAGGGGTTCCATTGTCCTTCCCTCTTCTCGGGCGGGCTCTACCTATTGGATCAATTTCTTATCGATACTGGATTAATTCCCCAATGCGAGGGGGTCTCCGTGATGGAGGGGGCGTTTCTTATGTCCTTTTGTTTGGAGGTTTCTGGTGCCTCGATGTCTGGGTCTTGATTAGAATGTGTCCATTCAGAACCAAATGTATCTTTTGTGTGGGTGTTCAAGTCTGATGGCCTCATTAGCATGCAAAGCGTTTTGCCATTTGCACCTAGCTAAGGTCTTTTCACCTGAGCCCAAACTGGTTTCTGCTGCTGCAGAATGCAAACTGCTCTTTGCAGACTGCTGTTCTGGCTGAACTGTCTGTTTCCCAGCAGCCTTCCATTTTAGTTTGGCTCAGTGTCCATTTTGCGTGGCCAGCATGGCTACAGGCGTAGGAGCAGCTTCGCTCGTTGAGTGTACATATCTGCGACTACGCCTATATATCTGGTTGAGTTTCCCAGCTCCCGCTTCGATTTGCCCACTGTGGAATTGTGGCTCCTTGTTTCCTCCTGGTCCCTTTGTCATGTCCCTTGACATTCTTTTGGTCAGACCTCACACAGCTTGGTTCATTGAAGAATTCACTTTATCGTGCGTTTTCAAAGGTATAGACTCAGCTGGAATCTTACTCTTCAAATATTCCAGTTCAGCTGTGAGGTGAACACTTTCCTGGAGAACATTTACCTTCAGATCGTTACACTGACGTGGC
Organism: Scyliorhinus canicula; assembly: GCF_902713615.1. Lineage (NCBI taxonomy): Eukaryota > Metazoa > Chordata > Chondrichthyes > Carcharhiniformes > Scyliorhinidae > Scyliorhinus > Scyliorhinus canicula. Next base: position 5,787,931 of record NC_052152.1, on the reverse strand, counting down.
CGGCAACCATCTTGCGGTTTACTTGAATATTATCTCCCTCTGTCTGAGTTTTCTGTCTCTCTCTCTCTGGAATCTTTTGTTTCACTCTCTCTGGGGTATTATTCTGCCCTCTCTCTGGGGTATTATTCTGTTCTCTCTCTGGGGTATTATTCTGCCCTCTCTCTGGGGTATTATTCTGCCCTCTCTCTGGGGTATTATTCTGCTTCTCTCTGGGGTATTATTCTGCCCTCTCTCTGGGGTATTATTCTGTTCTCTCTCTGGGGTATTATTCTGCCCTCTCTCTGGGGTATTATTCTGTTCTCTCTCTGGGGTATTATTCTGCCCTCTCTCTGGGGTATTATTCTGCCCTCTCTCTGGGGAATTATTCTGCCCTCTCTCTGGGGTATTATTCTGTTCTCTCTCTGGGGTATTATTCTGCCCTCTCTCTGGGGTATTATTCTGCCCTCTCTCTGGGGTATTATTCTGCCCTCTCTCTGTTGTCCTTTCTCTGTTGACACATTCGGGGTTACCAGCCCAAACTTTAGTCTTGCTCCAGCTGTGACGAGTGGCCATTGTGTCCCATCTATGATCTGGAACTCGAGATCGTCCTTCTTGCCATTCCTTTGGGCCGGCAGACTATTTGTCCTCTCGATATGAGCATTGCGCCGTCACATCGCCTCAATATTATTTTGGAGGGCTGCATTTTCAGATCTCCATGTTGAGCCACTTCCCACATGTCTGGTTTAGCTGATTTAGCTAAACCACTGAGCTAAATCGCTGGCTTTTAAAGCAGACCAAGCAGGCCAGCAGCACGGTTCGATTCCCGTACCAACCTTCCCGGACAGGCACCGAAATGTGGCAACTAGGGGCTTTTCAGAGTAACTTCATTGAAGCCTACTCGTGACAATAAGCGATTTTCATTTTTCATTTCATTTCATGTCTCTGAAGGTCATTATGTGGAACGACGCACCTGCGTCAGTCGGACACTTCCTGTTCACTTGATGCCTTCCCTCTGTGGCCAACATTGTAACAATCACAAACCATTGTTGTCTATGGCCCTGACTGAACCAACCTGTTGTTTTGTGTATCAGGCGTGTCTGCTGACATCTCTCCAGTGACCATCTGAATTGACTTGTTCTGCTTGTTTCTGGACAAGGGCTTGTGTGTGAAATGGGTCTGTTTTGTGAAGTTACAACATTGCTACCCCCATGCTGAACAATCCTTCTATTCCTGTGCAGGCTGTGCTCCGCAGTATTTGCATCCTGGGCTTTGTCTGTAGCTACTCAGCTCTTTCGGCCTGCACGATCTCTCAGCATAATGTATCGCCTGGTCTGCTCTGCCATAAATATGCTCCAGCTGGGACGTTTCGCATTTCCCGCATTTTGACACGTGTCTATCGCTTTCTTTAACCTGAGTTTCTCATATTTCAGTCGACTTGATTTCACCGAGGGGTGTCTCACACTTAGAACCTCTCACAGGGCGGCACGGTAGCACCGTGGTTAGCACTGTTGCTTCACAGTGTCAGGGTCTCAGGTTCGATTCCCGGCTTGGGTCACTATCTGTGTGGAGTCTGCAGGTTGTCCCCGTGTCGGTGTGGGTTTCCTCCGGGTGCTCCGGTTTCCTCCCACAATTCCCGAAAGACGTGCCAGAAGGTAATTTGGACATTCTGAATTCTCCCTCTGTGTACCCGAACAGGCGCCAGAATGTGGCGACTAGGAGCTTTTCAGTAACTTCATTGCAGTGTTAATGTAAGCCTACATGTGACACAAATAAAGATTATTATTATTAACAAATCTGATCAGATCATTCTTTAGCAGTCCAAAATCACATGATCTGGCTGGCTGCATGACGTTTTTCACTTTTCCCATCTTTACTTTGAACTCTAACGTTGAATACATATTGCTTATATGAAACATTCAGTCAAGGTTCAAAATGCGCTTAGAAGGTTTTCAAAATCTCTGTTGTCTTTTGATGTGACCATCAATTCACTAGAGACATGATTGGAAGTAAACTGTGGTTTTAATAGTCTTACAACTGAGCCTGCCTGCGACCAGAGGAACTGAAAGCAGGCTTACGGCTGCAGCACTTTATACTTCCGGTAGTGGGAGGGGCCATGGGCGGAGCCGTGGGAGGAGCCAAGGGTGGAGCCCTGTACAAGCTCCTCATCTCCCCCTGTGGGCAGAGCTGCGCAACGGCTCACAGACAGAGCCCACAGGGACATAATACAATGCAATGCAATACAGTGTGAATTACAATACAGTATAATTCACCACATCTTCTATTTTTTGCGTGTCTGTTAGATGGCAACTACACACTGTGGCAGACCTCCCTCAACACTGCTAATAGTATGGCCATTCTTATTGGCTCAAACTTGTTCAATGAGTCAGCTGCAATCTCATAGTTCTTTCCCACTCAAAGTGGAAAAGACTGTCAGATTTGTCTCGTTTCACTGCCCAGTTTTGCTGCAGATGGGACTGGAAAGTGTACTGGATCCATTTTAATTCACTGAGTAGTAGAGAGCGCGGGGGGGGGGGGTTCTCCCTGGGCATGGGCTGCACGTCAGGGGCGCCCTGCACATTAGGGCCACTGAGTTACTGTTAATAAACATCTGCGGTTGTTAGATCCTGGTTGCCAATTATTGGAACCCAATACTTTGATGTGGAGAATAATTTATATCAGAACTCAGAATGAATCAATACCTCGACTGTATGACTGCTGGCTGACAATATCCCAATTGCTTATGTAAATTTTCACAACACCCTTCATCGCATCATTGAGAAACTTGAAAACACTACAGGAGAATACCGGACTTTGACTGCCATTATCTAGGCTAAGGCAGGCGGCCATTTTGTACACATGCAGTGGTAGAGTTGAGCAAGCGTTGGGGGGTTGGCCAGGCAAGTGTGAGAACTCTGCTCTTTCACTGAGGTGTGGGTACTGGGATGGTAGGGGGGAAATGGGGGAGGGAGGTAGGTGGGGTGGGGGGGTGGGGGGTGCATGAGATTGAATTCCACCCCACTGGGTGATTCTTGGAGCACAGTACATTGTGTTCACGCCATGAAGGAAGCAGCCGCGGGAAGTGAACCCACAGATTTCCCAGAACAGGGTTTACAACTCTGATATGATGTAATCCTGGAGGTTTCAGCTATTGACCTCCTTCAGCCAACCACCCCGCCCCCACACTCCTACATGGCCACGAATGGTCCAATTGGATCATTCCTGCCTGTCTGTCAAAGGCCCGCATTTCTCTCCCAGCTCCAAAAGTTTGATAACGCATCAGCAAACGGAAAAAATAAATTGGGCTGGATTCTACGTTTGGGAGAGTATGGGCAGGATACTCTGTTGCCTGACGCCGATAACATATTCGGCGATCGGGCGGAGAATCCCTTCAAACACCTCAATCAGGGGCCGCGCCGCTTTGAAGCCAGTTTTCTATTCTCCGCCCCCTCCGAAATGGCGCCATTGCGAGGTGCGGCGCACGGCGTTGGAACCCAATTGGCGCGTCATCGGAAGGCCCTCCACTGATGTTCTATCCCCGATGGGCTGAGCGATCACAAACCCGGCATGGAGGCTGCGGACTGTTTATAGTGCCTCCGGCCGGGGGGGTGGGGGGGGCTTCCGCGAGGGCTGGGGGGACTGGTGGGGGTGGCCAGGGTTAGCCAGGGGGCCAGTATTTGGCAGGTCGGGTCCGTGCACGGCGGTCACGGACCCGGCCGTTTCCCAGCTGCTTTTGTTGTGGGAGCCGGGAATTTTACCCAGTGCCGCTGCTAGCCTCTCACTGGTCCCCGGATCGGTGAGGGTTCGGCACCAATTTTGGCATCACAAAACATCACAGTTCCCACGCCGGCGTCAGCACTCAGTCGGAGAATCCAGCCCTTTGTTCTCCCGCCAGAGCTGAATCGCTTCTTTTCGGCGCTGCTGCTGGGAGGGGTGTCTAGAAACGATTCAGTCACCCTTACCATGCAAACTTACGCATGGTGGGGATCGCGAGGGATTCCTTTCCGAATCCCGCTACTGGACAGACATTTGAGTGGGTGGCACCGTTGCGAGGTCCACCAACTGGCACCCTGAGCCACAAAAATAAATTCCTGTCCCCGCCCCTGACATGTGGGGGCATCCTATCCCCCCCCCCCCCCACAGCACACACGCGTGGGGGTGACCGAACCCCAAGCCCCACCAACTCTTCATCAGAGACACCCACCACACACTCCCATTAGACCCCCCCACCACAGACCCCCCTCTAGAGGCCAACCCATATCAAAGACCCCTTCATTTTACAAAATCCCCCGTAACAGAGACACCCCATATCAGAAACACCCCACCGTAGGCTCCACCATATCAGAAAACCCCTCCATAATGGAGAACTCCCCCATTATCAGAGAATCCCCCCCCCCATTATCAGAGAATCCCCATAACAGAGACCCTCCCACATAACAGAGATGGCCCCCCCCCCCCACTCCATCAGTCACCCCTGCCTGAAAGCTAAAGAGCAGTGCAGGGAGAAACTGAAAGGAATGCTTTTCACTCACCTATCCCTTACACATGCTGCCTCAGACAGATATCCAGAAAGCAGCAGATGTTACTTCATGGAGAGCCGAAACCACATCACAAAGCTTTAAATCCCCTCAGGTTTTTTGATCTGCAAGGCTTCTATTCCCTTCAAAGATACATGACTTTTGTAGGCGGTAATTGACATCTTCAAGGCAGCCAGATGGCTGGATTGTTGATTTTCATTTCCTTTTATGCTTGAATGCATCTTAAGTAGACTGCAGTGGACATAACTGCAATATTTGCATCCTCCCACTGGCGCAGGTGGCGAACCTCAATGCCGCCGCCAGTGGGGGATGGGAGCATCAGAATGGGATTGGTGCCCAATGTGAGATTCTTCACCACATTGGAAATTCTGTGACCAGCGGCAGGCAGCAGAGAATCCAGCCCTTTATTTCTTTGACATCTGTAAAGGAAGAGTGCTGGATGAGGCAAGAAAACCGACATGCAGCTCACCTGCTACACAGCCGACCTTTCTTGTCACATGGTGCTGCGCTCTGTACAAATTGTGGCCCACGCTGTTAGGCTGGTGGGGTGAGGGTGGAGTTGGAAAAAGCCAGCAATGCCGAGAATCCCGAGATCGTATTGCTTTGTTGTCGGCATCCCAATCTCCAATTCCAAAAAACAGAAGCTCGCCCACCGTACTACCTCCCCCCGACGGCCACGGAGACCCCCCACTCATTTTTACAGGCAACCCCCCTCCCCATGGAATGGGGAACCCCTCCCAATGGAACTCCCCAGGGGGGGCCTCCTCTGCACTGCCCCCGGCACCCTTGTAGCAGTGCCAGAGTGATTGGGGGGGGCAATGTCAAGGGGCAGACCCGGGGGCAGTGCCAGGGGGCAGCGCCAGGGTGATTGGGGGGGCAATGTCAAGGGGCAGACCCGGGGGCAGTGCCAGGGGGCAGCGCCAGGGGGCAGTGCCAGGGGCAGCACCGGGGGCAGTGCCAGGAGGCAGTGCCAGGGGGCAGCGCCAGGGGGCAGTGCCAGGGGGCAGTGCCGGGGGCAGTGTCAGGTGGTAGTGCCGGGGGCAGTGCCAGGGGACAGTGACAGGGGGCTGTGCCAGGGGGCAGTGCCAGAGGCAGCGCCGGGGGCAGTGCCAGGGGGCAGTGTCAGGGGGCAGTGCCAGGGGGCAGTGCCAGGGGACAGTAACAGGGGGCAGTGCCAGGGGGCAGTGCCAGAGGCAGCACTGGGGGCAGTGCCAGGAGGCAGTGCCAGGGGGCAATGGCAGGGTGCCAGAGACAGCGCCAGAGAGCAGTGCCAGAGGCAGCGCCGGGGGCAGTGCCAGGGGGCAGCGCCAGGGGGCAGTGCCAGAGGCAGCGCCAGGGGGCAGCGCCAGGGGGCAGTGCCAGGAGGAAGTGCCAGGAGGCAGTGCCAGGGGGCAGTGCCAGGGGGCAGTGCCAGGAGGCAGTGCCAGGGGCAGCACCAGGAGTCAGTGCCAGGGGGCAGCGCCAGGGGGCAGTGCCGGGGGCAGTGACAGGGGGAAGTGCCAGGGGGCAGCACCGGGGGCAGTGCCAGGGGACAGTGACAGGGGGCAGTGCCAGGGGGCAGCACCGGGGGCAGTGCCAGGAGGCAGTGCCAGGGGACAGTGACAGGGGGCAGTGCCAGGGGGCAGCACCGGGGGCAGTGCCAGGAGGCAGTGCCAGGGGACAGTGACAGGGGGCAGTGCCAGGGGGCAGCACCGGGGGCAGCGTCAGGAGGCAGTGCCGCGGGCAGTGCCGGGGGCAGTACCAGGAGGCAGTGCCAGGGGGCAGTGTCAGGGGGTAGTGCCGGGGGCAGTGTCAGGAGGCAGTGCCAGGGGGCAGTGCCAGGGGACAGTGACAGGGGGCTGTGCCAGGGGGCAGTGCCAGAGGCAGCACCGGGGGCAGTGCCAGGAGGCAGTGCCAGGGGGCGATGGCAGGGTGCCAGAGACAGCGCCAGAGAGCAGTGCCAGAGGCAGCGCCGGGGGCAGTGCCAGGGGGCAGCGCCGGGGGCAGTGCCAGGGGGCAGTGCCAGAGGCAGCACCAGGGGGCAGCGCCAGGGGGCAGTGCCAGGAGGCAGTGCCAGGAGGCAGTGCCAGGGGGCAGCGCCAGGAGGCAGTGCCAGGGGGCAGTGCCAGGAGGCAGCACCAGGAGGCAGTGCCAGGGGGCAGCGCCAGGGGGCAGTGCCAGGGGCAGCACCGGGGGCAGTGCCAGGAGGCAGTGCCAGGGGGCAGCGCCAGGGGGCAGTGCCAGGGGGCAGTGCCGGGGGCAGTGTCAGGTGGTAGTGCCGGGGGCAGTGCCAGGGGACAGTGACAGGGGGCTGTGCCAGGGGGCAGTGCCAGAGGCAGCGCCGGGGGCAGTGCCAGGGGGCAGTGTCAGGGGGCAGTGCCAGGGGGCAGTGCCAGGGGACAGTAACAGGGGGCAGTGCCAGGGGGCAGTGCCAGAGGCAGCACTGGGGGCAGTGCCAGGAGGCAGTGCCAGGGGGCAATGGCAGGGTGCCAGAGACAGCGCCAGAGAGCAGTGCCAGAGGCAGCGCCGGGGGCAGTGCCAGGGGGCAGCGCCAGGGGGCAGTGCCAGAGGCAGCGCCAGGGGGCAGCGCCAGGGGGCAGTGCCAGAGGCAGCACTGGGGGCAGTGCCAGAGGCAGCGCCAGGGGGCAGCGCCAGGGGGCAGTGCCTGGAGGAAGTGACAGGAGGCAGTGCCAGGGGGCAGTGCCAGGGGGCAGTGCCAGGAGGCAGTGCCAGGGGCAGCACCAGGAGTCAGTGCCAGGGGGCAGCGCCAGGGGGCAGTGCCGGGGGCAGTGTCAGGGGGTAGTGCCAGGGGGCAGTGACAGGGGGAAGTGCCAGGGGGCAGCACCGGGGGCAGTGCCAGGGGACAGTGACAGGGGGCAGTGCCAGGGGGCAGCACCGGGGGCAGTGCCAGGAGGCAGTGCCAGGGGACAGTGACAGGGGGCAGTGCCAGGGGGCAGCACCGGGGGCAGTGCCAGGAGGCAGTGCCAGGGGACAGTGACAGGGGGCAGTGCCAGGGGGCAGCACCGGGGGCAGCGTCAGGAGGCAGTGCCGCGGGCAGTGCCGGGGGCAGTACCAGGAGGCAGTGCCAGGGGGCAGTGTCAGGGGGTAGTGCCGGGGGCAGTGTCAGGAGGCAGTGCCAGGGGGCAGTGCCAGGGGACAGTGACAGGGGGCGATGGCAGGGTGCCAGAGACAGCGCCAGAGAGCAGTGCCAGGGGGCAGCGCCGGGGGCAGTGCCAGGGGGCAGCGCCGGGGGCAGTGCCAGGGGGCAGTGCCAGAGGCAGCACCAGGGGGCAGCGCCAGGGGCAGTGCCAGGAGGCAGTGCCAGGAGGCAGTGCCAGGGGGCAGCGCCAGGAGGCAGTGCCAGGGGGCAGTGCCAGGAGGCAGCGCCAGGAGGCAGTGCCAGGGGGCAGCGCCAGGAGGCAGTGCCAGGGGGCAGTGCCAGGGGGCAGCGCCGGGGGCAGTGCCAGGGGGCAGTGCCAGAGGCAGCACCAGGGGGCAGCGCCAGGGGGCAGTGCCAGAGGCAGCACCAGGGGGCAGCGCCGGGGGCAGTGCCAGGGGGCAGTGCCAGAGGCAGCACCAGGGGGCAGTGCCAGGAGGCAGTGCCAGGGGGCAGTGCCAGGGGGCAGCGCCGGGGGCAGTGCCAGGGGGCAGTGCCGGAGGCAGCACCAGGGGGCAGCGCCAGGGGGCAGTGCCAGGAGGCAGTGCCAGGAGGCAGTGCCAGGAGGCAGCGCCAGGAGGCAGCGCCAGGGGGCAGTGCCAGGAGGCAGCGCCAGGGGGCAGTGCCAGGAGGCAGCACCAGGGGGCAGCGCCAGGAGGCAGCACCAGGGGGCAGTGCCAGGGGGCAGTGCCAGGAGGCAGTGCCAGGGGCAGCGCCATGAGGCAGTGACAGGGGGCAGCACCGGGGGCAGTGCCAGGGGGCAGTGCCAGGGGGCAGTGCCAGGGGGCAGCACCAGGAGGCAGTGCCAGGGGACAGTGACAGGGGGCAGTGCCAGGGGGCAGCGCCGGGGGCAGTGTCGGGGGCAGTGACAGGGGGCAGTGCCAGGGGGCAGTGCCAGGGGACAGTGACAGGGGGCAGTGCCAGGGGGCAGTGCCAGGGGGCAGTGCCAGAGGCAGCGCCGGGGGCAGTGCCAGGGGGCAGTGCCAGGGGACAGTGACTGGGGGCAGTGCCAGGGGGCAGTGCCAGAGGCAGCACCGGGGGCAGTGCCAGGAGGCAGTGCCAGGGGGCAATGGCAGGGGCAGCACCGGGGGCAGTGCCAGGAGGCAGTGCCAGGGGGCAATGGCAGGGTGCCAGAGACAGCGCCAGAGAGCAGTGCCAGAGGCAGCGCCGGGGGCAGTGCCAGGGGGCAGCGCCGGGGGCAGTGCCGGGGGCAGTGCCAGAGGCAGCGCCAGGGGGCAGCGCCAGGGGGCAGTGCCAGGAGGCAGTGCCAGGGGGCAGCGCCAGGGGGCAGTGCCAGGAGGCAGTGCCAGGAGGCAGTGCCAGGGGGCAGTGCCAGGGGGCAGTGCCAGGAGGCAGTGCCAGGAGGCAGTGCCAGGAGGCAGTGCCAGGGGCAGAACTGGGGGCAGTGCCAGGAGGCAGTGCCAGGGGACAGTGCCAGGAGGCAGTGCCAGGAGGCAGTGCCAGGGGGCAGTGCCAGGGGGCAGTGCCAGGAGGCAGTGCCAGGGGCAGCACTGGGGGCAGTGCCAGGAGGCAGTGCCGCGGGCAGTGCCGGGGGCAGTACCAGGAGGCAGTGCCAGGAGGCAGTGCCAGGAGGCAGTGCCAGGGGCAGTGCCTGGGGGCAGTGCCAGGAGGCACTGCCAGGGGGCAGCACCAGGGGGCAGCACCAGGGGGCAGTGCCAGGGGGCAGTGCCAGGGGGAAGTGCCAGGGGGCAGTGACAGGGGGCAGTGCCAGGGGGCAGTGCCAGGGGGCAGTGCCGGGGGCAGTGCCAGGAGGCAGTGCCAGGAGGCAGTGCCAGGGGGCAGCACCAGGGGGCAGTGCCAGGAGGCAGTGCCAGGGGGCAGTGCCAGGGGGCAGCACCAGGGGGCAGTGCCTGGGGACAGTGACAGGGGGCAGTGCCAGGGGGCAGTGCCAGGAGGCAGTGCCAGAGGCAGCACTGGGGGCAGTCTGTGTGCTGGTGCCAAAGGATTGCCGTGGCATGTCCCTCTCCCCCTAGGACTAGACTTGCCTGTATCTCCCAGTGGCTTCCCTGAGCCTAGTTCACATTTTTAATATCCAGTTCTCAGCGTGGCCGGGGAGGAGGGAGGTGACGATGTGAGGGGACAATACGGTGGGGAAGACATTTAATGCCATTAGAATTTATTAAAGTGAATCCTGAAGTATCTGGGTGGGAACATTATTATGTCACCGGTGTTGGGGATGGGGAAAGTCTGGGATATCTCGCCGGTGGGATTCACGTTTTGTGACTCACGCAGGACTTTGTGCTCACGTTGTCATTTGCGCCTGCGGCAAACACGGGTGCGAAATCGCCGCCAAAGATTTTTAGAATCATAGAATTTACAGTGCAGGAGGCCATTCGGCCCATCGAGTCTGCACCGGCACTTTTTTGAAAGAGCACCCTACCCAAGGTTCACACCTCCACCCTATCCCCATAACCCAGTAACCCCACCCAACACTAAGGGCAATTTTAGACACTAAGGGGAATTTATCATGGCCAATCCACCTAACCTGCACATCTTTGGACTGTGGGAGGAAACCGGAGCACCCGGAGGAAACCCACGCAGACACGGGGAGAACGTGCAGACTCCGCACAGACAGTGACCCAAGCCGGGAATCGAACCTGGGACCCTGGGGCTGTGAAGCAATTGTGCTAACCACCATGCTACCGTGCTGCCCAAAGTTAACCCTTGTTCTGCTCACAGCAATGTGCTGGAGATTATTCTTCAATCTGCAGAGTCTACAGGACAATCCTGGGGGAGTTGGTAGCCCAGCCAAAGGGAGTGAGGGCTCTGATATTACACTGGTAGATTTGGAGGAGATGCTGAATGCGCGTTTGGCTGCAATTCAAATCAGACAGATTCCATAAAATGTACAGATCGGTTCTGGAAGGTTAAACAAGGTGATGGGGCAGGGGGCAAGGGTCAAAGAACAGGTCAAGTGTCAAAGCTTAAGTCGAAGATTAAGCGGTAGCTTGGGTTGAATGAAACCAAATTTCTATCAATACAAATTCCGCTTAACATTGACTGAGAAGAGTTAGATCTTTAATTGTTTAGCACTATTCATGACAGGATGTGGCAGGACTGAAGAATTTTGATCTGATTTGTTGCTTGTGGGATTGCTTCGCTCTGTCTGTCGCATGCTCCTTACACTGATTGGCAAACAGGTTGTCCTGTGTTGTAGCTCCTCCAGATTGTCACTACACAAGGGCTGATCCCTGCCTTGACAGTAGCCAAAGAACCGTAACGACACAGAAGGCCATTCAGCCCATTGTGTTTGTGCTAGCTCACTGAAGGAGCGAGTCAGCGAGTGTCTCTTCCCCACCTTCTCCCTGTAATCCTGCACATTGTTCTTTTTCAGATAATAATCCAATTCCCTCTTGATTGCCTCATTTGAACCTGTCCCCTGCAAGCTCACAGGCAGTGCCTTCCATACATTAAGCAGAAATGGTAGGTTTTTAAAATATAAGTTTCTTTTTGTAAAATTCATTTTGACAGGATGTGGGTGTCTCTGGCTTGGCCAGAATTTGTTGCCTATCCCTAATTGTCCTTCTGAAGGTGGTGGTGAGTCGCTTTCTTGAACCACTGCAGTCCATGTGGTGTAGGTACACCAACTGTGCTGTTAGGGAAGGAGTTCCAGGATTTTGACCCAGCGACAGTGAAGGAATGGCCAATATATTTCCAAGTCAGGGTGGTGAGTGACTTGGAGGGGAGCCTCCAGGTGGTGGGGTTCCCAGGTATCTGCTGCTCTTGTCCTTTGAGATGGGAGTGGTCAGGGATTTGGAACTACTCCAGTGATCTCCTGGAGCTGAAATGATTGACCTCCGACCACCATCACCATCTTCCTTTGTGCCGGGTGTGACTCCAACCAGCGGAGAGTTTTCCCCCTGATTCCCATTGACTCCAGTTTAGCACAGGCTCCTTGATGCCATACTCAGGCAGATCCTGCCTTGATGTCAAGGGCAGTCACTCTCACCTCACCTCTGGCATTCAGCTCTTTTGTCCAATTTGAACCAAGGCTGTAATGAGGTCAGTAGCTGATTGGCCCTGGCGGAACCCAAACTGAGTGTCCGTGAGCAGGTTATTGCTGAGTAAGTGCCGCTTGATAGGACTGTTGATGACTCCTTCCATCACTTTGTTGATGATAGAGAGTAGACTGATAGGGGGGTAATTGGCTGGGTTGGATTTATCCTGATTTTCATGCACAGGACACACCTGAGCAATTTCCCACATTGCCAGGTAGATGCCAGTGTTGTAGCTGCACTGGAACAGCTTGGCTAGGGGTGCGGCACATTCTGGAGCACAAGTCTTCACTGCTATTGCCGGAATATTATCTGGACCCATGGCCTTTGCCGTATCCAGTGCCTTCAGCCATTTCTTGATATCATGTTGAGTGAATTGTATTGGTTGAAGACTGACATCTGTGATGCTGGGGACCTCCAGAGGAGATCGAGATGGATCGTCCACTCGAAACTTCTGGCTGAAGATTATTGCAAATGCTTCAGCCTTGTCTTTTACACACATGTGCTGGACTCCTCCATCATTGAGGATGGGGATATTTGTGAAGCCTGTTCCTCCAGTGAGTTGTTTAATTGAGCACCAACATTCACGGCTGGATGTGGCAGGTCTGCAGAGCTTAGATCTGATGTGTTTGTATAGAATCACTTCATTCTGTATGTTACTTGCTGCTTATATTGTTTGACACAGAAGTAGTTCTGAGTTACAGATTGTGGCTGAGTACAATTCTGCTGCTGCTGATGGCCCACAGCGCCTCATGGATGCCCAGTCTTGAGCTGCCACAGATCAGCTGAAAGGAATGGGGTCAAATGATCTGCACTTGGTAAGGAGGTGGGGCGAATAGGCATTGAATGGGGTCAACAGCACAGAGTGTAAGAGTGAAGGGCAGGCTGCCAGGGAGGGTAGGCTGATCTGCCCAGCGATTTAGCCCAGTGAGCTAAACCAGCCCCTTGGTAAGGAGGCGGGGAGAATAGGCATTGGATGGGGTCAGCATCAAGGAGCGTAAGAGCAAAGGGCAGGCTGCCAGGGAGGGTAGGCTGATCTGCCCAAATTGAAAGCTGCCGCTGGCTTTGCCATCTTGACTGTTAGATTCTGGGCTCGGTGTCTATAAGGAACAACACTTTCTGCAGGATTGGGCAGAGCCTGGACTATCAGAAGGACAGAGAGGAAAGAAGGACAGAAAGATGATGGATCTTTAGAGATGTATAAAATAATGAGAGTCATGGATAAGGTAGACAGTCAACATCTTTTCCCAAAATGTGGAAATGCCGGCGTTGGACTGGGGTGAGCACAGGGTCACTCAGCTTTTGGGGTGAGGGAGGGTGGGGGAGGGTGGGGAAAGGAGGGTGGGGCTACTGTTGGGGTGGGGGGAGGGTGGGGCGACTATTGGGGTGGGGGGCTGCTGTTGGGGTGGGGAGAGGGTGGAGCCAGTTGGGGTGGGGGGAGGGTGGGGTGACTGTTGGCGTGGGGGGGTGGGGCTATTGTTGGGGTGGGGGGGAGTGCGTGTATTGGCTTGGAAGGTGGCGGTTTTGTGTTCTTGTTGGTTATTCATTGGCGTGTGTTTGGGGTGTATTAGGGGTGTATTGGTGTGTGTTTGGGGTGTATTGGTGTGTGTTTGGGGTGTATTGGTGTGTGTTTGGGTGTATTGGTGTGTATTTGGGGTGTATTGGTGTGTGTTTGGGGTGTATTGGTCTGTGTTTGGGGTGTATTGGTGTGTGTTTGGGGTGTATTGGTCTGTGTTTGGGGTGTATTGGTGTGTATTTGGGGTGTATTGGTTTGTATTTGGGGTGTATTGGTGTGTGTTTGGGGTGTATTGGTGTGTGTTTGGGGTGTATTGGTGTGTGTTTGGGGTGTATTGGTGTGTGTTTGGGGTGTATTGGTTTGTATTTGGGGTGTATTGGTGTGTGTTTGGGGTGTATTCGTGTGTGTTTGGGGTGTATTGGTTTGTATTTGGGGTGTATTGGTGTGTGTTTGGGGTGTATTGGTGTGTGTTTGGGGTGTATTGGTGTGTATTTGGGGTGTATTGGTCTGTGTTTGGGGTGTATTGGTCTGTATTTGGGGTGTATTGGTTTGTATTTGGGGTGTATTGGTGTGTGTTTGGGGTGTATTGGTCTGTGTTTGGGGTGTATTGGTGTGTGGTTGGGGTGCATTGGTGTGTGTTTGGGGTGTATTGGTGTGTGTTTGGGATGTATTGGTCTGTGTTTGGGGTGTATTGGTGTGTGTTTGGGGTGTATTGGTCTGTGTTTGGGGTGTATTGGTCTGTGTTTGGGGTGTATTGGTCTGTGTTTGGGGTGTATTGGTGTGTGTTTGGGGTGTATTGGTCTGTGTTTGGGGTGTATTGGTGTGTGTTTGGGGTGTATTGGTGTGTATTTGGGGTGTATTGGTCTGTGTTTGGGGTGTATTGGTCTGTATTTGGGGTGTATTGGTTTGTATTTGGGGTGTATTGGTGTGTGTTTGGGGTGTATTGGTCTGTGTTTGGGGTGTATTGGTGTGTGGTTGGGGTGCATTGGTGTGTGTTTGGGGTGTATTGGTGTGTGTTTGGGATGTATTGGTCTGTGTTTGGGGTGTATTGGTGTGTGTTTGGGGTGTATTGGTCTGTGTTTGGGGTGTATTGGTCTGTGTTTGGGGTGTATTGGTCTGTGTTTGGGGTGTATTGGTGTGTGTTTGGGGTGTATTGGTCTGTGTTTGGGGTGTATTGGTCTGTGTTTGGGGTGTATTGGTCTGTGTTTGGGGTGTATTGTGGATGTTTTTAGCGCGTTGCTGATTGTTTTGTATTAGGTTGTGTTCTTTCGTATTACAGAGTTGTTAATAAACTCACTATGGACTGGATTCTCCGATTTTGGGGCAATGTCCGGATGATACGTGGTGTTTTATGTGGGAAAATTCAGTGAGGCCCCAGCAATGATCCTCCAACCAGAGCTAGGAGGCATACCACGTAAAACGCATGGCCTTCCCAACATAAATGGCTGGAGACTTGCCGGGACCGTGGCCGCGCATGCGTACGGCGGCCACCTGCAGTGGTCACGCCGTATAACATGGTGCCGGCCGTGTGTGGTCCCAACCTGCCAAATAGTGCCCCCCTCGACACCTCCAGGTCACCCCCCCCCCCCCCTCACCAATCCCCCCCAGTCCTCGCTGAAGCCCCACCCCTCCCCCCGGCCAGCGGAACGTCTCCTGCCCGACTATGGCAGCGCTGGGCACAGTTTCCCAACGCCGGTTTCCTGACCTCTGAGAGCACACATGCCCCACGCAGTCAGGAACACAGCCCATCGAGGGCAGAGCATCAGGGGTGAGCCTTCAAGCGACATCCTGAGGCCGTCCCAATGGCGTGCTGCGCACTCCTAAATGATGCCGCTTTGGAGGGGACTGGGCATTCGAAAAAAGGCGCCGCCACCGATTCGGCCGTTAAAAAGGGGATTCTCCGCCCGATTGCGGAGGATCCCGCTCATAATCTCGCACAGCAGTGAACAGGCAGCTTTACTCTGTATCTATCTGAGCTGACCAGAGATTCCATGACGAGGGTTCATTGTCTAAGAACAGGATTTTTCTGGCCCTTACCTCTGGCCGGACCCTCTTCCCCCACCCAAGGTGATTCCCCTCCCACCCCCCACCCCTGATGTGTTGGGTATGCTGGGTCTGCGAGGAATGCGTTTACCAGAGCAGTGAGAGAGACAGGCTACCAACACTTGTAGAAGTACAACTCAATTTTATTTAACTATGAGCTGTTAAACATACTTGCACTGCGGGTTAACACTGTGTTAGGTTGACTAAAGACCTATGGCTAACCTGACCAGACTATACTGCCGGCACATGGTAGATGTTTGTGCTACTGACTGCGGGCTCTGGCTGTCTCAGAGGCTGCATCCCGAATGAGCGGGAAAACTAGTGCCCTCTGGCTTTATAGTTGCCATGTCCTGTCTGGTGATTGGCTGCCGTGTTCTGTGTGTTGATTGGTCATTCAGTGTGTCAGTCAGTGTGTGTCTATGCACCATCATATACTTGTGTGTATATTATGACAACCCCCACAGTGGGTTCCGTGGCGTCAGAATGGGCGGACAATGCCAAACCCCATAAACCCTGGCGGGTCTGGGAGATTTCATTGGCGGCCCCTGGCGAGCTCCAAGGGTGGGCCAGAAAATCCTGGCCTAAAAGTTTAGGGCCTGAGTCCTTAGCCATGAAAAGAGTATTGGAAGTTTTCAACCCTCTCCTGCGAATAGCTTATTCAATTGTTAATTTTAAATCAGGGATTGATAGCCAAAGGTCTTAATTATCTGGGGGAAAAAGTGGGGAAATGGAGTTCGGTCACAAATCAGCCATCGTCTCATTCGGTGCAGGAACAGCTTCAAGGGGCCGAGTGGCTTCCTCCTGTTCCTATGTTCGAAAGCATATTTCCAACAAAAACATTCCTCATACCAGGGACAACAATGCCTTTCTGCTGATGAATTCGACATGTTCCTCGCTCGCGTGCTGGCCAGATGGAGGTTTAAGCTAACAAGATAGCTCAGTGTAAATCATGAGGCAGAATCGTTTTATCGCCATTTCTCACAACAAGTGAGTGTTATAAAGTGAGCAAATGATATGAGAAGCCGTAATCTTCGAGTAATCTGATCATTAGTCCCACTGAATGCTCTTATGCATCATTTTTAATTGGGGACAGATGAGCGTTTTAGTAGCAAGGTTCAGATAATCTCCCATATTTCACTGTTCCAAAGTGTCTCTACAATACTAATGAGACTATTAGTCTTTGAATTCCCCTTCGTAAAACCCCTAATTGATTGTTTGTTAAAACATCCTGAATCAAATACAGAAGTGGGCGGAATATTCCTGTGTTTATCCTGCAAACTGCAGGGAACTGGAAACAAGTGTAAAAATCCCCACAAAGCTTTTTGAGGAGGGTAACCCAGAGTCTACAATGAGCACAGGAATGTGAGACCGTGTGTGATATACAGGAACGTGAGGCAGATAATGTGCAATGCTAAGAATGTTACAACACCGGAACAGGCCACTCGGCTTGACCAGTCTGTGTTGGTCCTTACCCTCCAACACGCCCAATAAAAATGTGGTGCCTTTTTTTAAAACAAAACCTCACACTCAGTGAGATTGAATTCTATCTGCCCCAAATTCTCCCACCTTATTAATAATCTTCGGTTTCCGAATGAATTTACCGTACCCACTGATTTGTTACCAACTGCAAATTTCTCCACCTCTCCATCAGGGTCTGGGAGAGTTTTGACAGTTGTTCAGTCTCTCCAGCTGTGATGGGAACGACCCAAACCCTCGCCCGCAACCAGCATTTTAGTGTAGGGTAGACAGAAAGTAACTGTTTTCCCTGGTGGGGGGAATCCGGAACAAGGGGGTGGTAAAATTGGAGCAAGGCTTGAAGGACTGAATCGACGTGGCGGCACAATGGTTAGCACTGCTGCCTCCCAGCGCCTGGGTCCCGGGTTCGATTCCAGCCTCGGGTGACTGTGCGGAGTTTCCACTTTCTCCCCGTGTCTGTGTGGGTTTCCTCCGGGTGCTTCAGTTTTCTCCCACAGTCCAAAGATGTGTAGGCTAGGTGGATTAGCCATGATAAATTGCCCCTTACTGTCCAAAGATGCGCAGGTTAGGTGGGGTTACGGGGATAGGGCCCAGATGAGGTGCTCTTTCAGAGGGTCAGTGCAGACTCGATGGGCCGAATGGCCTCCTTCTTCACTGTGACGATTCTATAAAAAAAAGACGCGTCGAGTAACAGACTCAAAGATTTGGATGGGCTCTTCCTGTTCCTGAATAATGGGCTTGAGGGGCTGAATGGCCTCCTCCTGTTCCTGTATGACAGGCTTGAGAGGCTGAATAGCTGTGACCAGCACATACACCGCACAGTTGTGTCCCGGTTTTGTCACTCGCTCAAGCAAGATAGAAGGAACTCTTATGCACTTGCCACAGCAAGTTAACAAAGGCCTACTTTTGATGGGTGCAACCCCTACCACAACTAAAATCCACATCCCTTCAACATGACAACAACACCTCAGAGATTTCCAGGCCCCGTTTCTGCTAATTAAATGTAAACATTAGTTTGTTTTTACAGAAGATTCCTGGTAAAGAGAGAGTTGGGCTTTTCCCATTTTTAAATTGATTCTATTTTCTTAGAGTCATGTAAACTCCGTAAACCCACTTCATTATTCACGCAATAATTTGCTGCTTCATCATTGTCAGTTTACCGGCTGGCGAGTAAAGTCTTTCCTCCACCTCTCCCTGACTCACAGCTCTCTCCTTTTGTCTCTTAACCTGCCAGCTACCTACTCCAACCCTCTCCCGCCTGTCCTCCCCCCTCACCTCCGGCAGTAAGCGTGAGCAGCTCATGGATTTGTTTGTCACGAGGATTGAGATTGACCAATCAGCTGTCCCTGCTCTTCCCCTACTTCCACACAGAGCGACCAGCCAGACCTCCTCTAACGCTCTCCCACTTGCCCGAGCCCTCACATCGCTCTCTAGGCTCGGATGATTTTATTGCCCCCCCTCCCTCACTCCTGCCCACCCCCTGTGGTTATCACGGTCCCACCGAAGTAAACCGTGATTGGCCCCGAATCCGATGGTGGTGGGGAGAGACTGGTTATGGCAGGACTGTACATTCCTGGCCCTACTTTCTATCCGAGCTCCCATCTCCATACTCCCAGATGACCATCGGCTGCTTTCCCCTTTGAGAGGGAGAGGTGACTTGTGGTGGGAAGGCGGTGGTGCAGTGGTCTTGCCACTGAGCTAGTAATCCAGAGACCCAGGGTAATTCTCTGGGGACCCAGGTTCAAATCCCACCACTGCAGATGGTGAAATTTGAATTCAATAAACATCTGGAATTAAAATTCTGATGATGACCGTGAAACCATTGTCGATGTCGTAAATACCCACCTGATTCACTATTGTCCTTTTGGGAAGGAAATCTGCCGTCCTTACCCGGTCTGGCCTACGTGTGACTCCAGACCCACAGCAATGTGGTTGACTCTTAACTTCCCTCTAAAGGGCTATTAGGGATGGGCAATGCATGCTGGCACAGCCAGCGACGCCCACTTCCCATGAACGAATTTAAAAACAACCTGAGGATCACCGCACCTCAGGCCAGGGACAAGGTTGAGGAGTTGGGAGGCCTTCATGAATCACCTCAGCCGTTATGGGAATTGAACCCTCGCTGTCGGCCTCCCTCTGCTTCACGACCCAGCTGTCCAGTGAACTGAGTACCGCCCATGATCCCCTCTGTAAACCCACCTCCTGATTCCTCGACCCCCTCTGCAAACCCATCTCCCGATTCCTCGACCATATTCCCACAAACCATGGTGAGATAATGGTTCAGACATCTGCCCTCCCCCAACTCTCCTTTCCATCTGCCGTCATGTCTTAAACCCCCTCCCCTCCCCAACCCCATTTCCAACCTCTCTTTCCTCTCCAAAGTCCTGCAACGTGTTGTCTCCTCCCAAACTCATTCCAATCTTTTCCCGGAACACCATGTTTTAATCACTCGAGTCAGGTTTCCAAGGCGCTGCTCCTTGCCTTCGAACTCACGCCAACTTGCTGACTATCATGATATACACCAGTATATCATGGTGCAGACACACACTGATGGACACACACAGGGACCAATCAACATGTACAAACACCGCAGCCAATCACCAGTTAGAATACACACACTATAAAGGCAGAGGGCACCATGGTTCCCGCTCATTCTGGGTGCTGCCTCTGAGTGTAACAAGAACTCATCCAGCCCAGCACAGACTTACAACACGTGCTGAGAGAATCAATTAGTCTCTAGTTTAAGTTAGCATCATTTAGACCCACAGTCACCGTGTGTTAGTTAGTTAGGAGTAGTTAATAAAATTGAGTTGAACTTTCATCAGTGTTGGAAGTGTCTGTTCATCTCTCAAGTCTACACTAGCCAACACTTCACTGACCTCCTGACCAAGCAAAGTCTTGATTTGAAAATTCCTATCCCATTGTTTTCAAATCCAGCCAGGGTCTCTCTCCCATATCCATGTAGTCCTTCTCCATTCCCACAAACCCTCCAGGATCTCCGTGCTCCTCCATTTCTGGCCGCTTGATCATCCCCAGTATGAATCGCTCCATCACTGGCAGCCATTCCTTCAGCTGCCTGGGACCGCCAGCTCTGGAATTCCCTCATAAAACCTCTCCACCCCCTCTCTGTCTCTCACTCTGCATTAAAGACACTCAGTAAAAGCCGTTTCTTTGACCTGGTTTTTGATCACCTCACCTAGCATTGCATTACGTGGCTCAATGTCAAATATTGCTTTATAACGCTCTTGGGAAACATTTTGAGATGCTTAAGTATGATAAAGGCACTATTATTGTTCATGTATGTAGGTGTGCCTGGATGTGTGTGTGGGTGAGTGTGTTTATGACAGGATGTGTGGCTGAGTGTGTGTGTGTGTGTGTTTGTACTTATGGCTCTGTTTTTAAAAATCTATCATGGACAGCGGGCTTCACTGGCTGAGCTAACATTTATTGCCCATGCCTCTTTACCCCGAGAAAGTGGTGGTGAGTTGCCTTCTTGAACTGCTGCTGTCCATGTGGTGTAGGTACACCCACAGTGCTGTTAGGAAGGGAGTTCCAGGATTTTAACCCAGTGACAGTGAAGGAACGGCTGATATATTTCCAAGCCAGGATGGTGAGTGATTTGGAGAGGAAATTGCAGGTGGTGGTGTTCCCGTGTCTGTTGGTCTTGTCTCTCTAGGTGGTAGAGGTTGTAGGCTGTTGAAGGAGCTGTGTGCATGTATTTGTGTATGTATGGTGGTGTGTGTGTCTGCGTGTGCGTGTGTGTTGGCTTCACAAAGACCTTTGACTTTATCCACTAGGAGGGATTGTGGATCGTCCTCCTCAAACCTGGCTGCCCGCAGATCTTTCCTACCATCCACTACCTGCTGCGCAGTGACAGGCAAGCTGTGATCCTTCCCAATGAATCAGTCGCAGTCCCAATACGAGTGCAAAGTGGGCCAAGCAAGACTTTGTCAAGAAAAGACCAACGCTCTTTTCCATTGCCCTCACCACAGCACTCCACCCCGCATCCGTGAAGCTCCCCACTGGAGTGGTGCGACTTTACAGGGCGAGCGGGAAGCTATTTACCCCGCTCTGCCTCCGCGTCAGAACCACCCAACTGTGATCATCGAACTGCAGGACACTGACAACGCTAACATATGCGCATAGCTGGAGGCTGAGGTCCAAACTATCCCTGACACGTTCACGGAGGTGTGAGAAAGATTGGGCCAAAGGGTAAACATGCAGAAGACAAAGGTTCTCTGCCAGCTTGCTCCCACTGCACAACACCCCCCCCCCCCCCCCTGACTATCAAGGTCCATGGCGAAGAACGTTAATCATTTCTCATACCTTGGGAGCCTCCTCTGAGTGAGGGCAGACATTGATGAAACTCAACATTGCCTCCAGTGCTCAACTGCAGCCTTTGCCTGAGGGAAAGAATGTTTGATGACAAAGACTTGAAACCTGACAATGAGCTCACAGGGTTACAGTTACCTGCTCTCCAGTATGCATCAGAGATGTGGCCAGTATCCAGCAGGCACCTGAAGTCCCTGGAGAAATATCACCAGCGATGCATCAGGGAAATCCTGCAAGTTCAATGGCAGGATCCGCTTCAGTATCATTGTCCTCTCTTTGGTCAACGTCCCAGTATTGAGGCGCTGGTTCTGGTGAATCAGCTACGTTGGGCAGACCACATCGTCTGCATGCCTGACACAAGGCTCCCAAAAGAAGTTACAAGCATGCAAAACAGGAGTAGCCAATCGGCCCCTCGAGCCTGCTCCTCCATTCAATAATATCATGGTTGATCTGCTTGTGAATCGAGTTCCACCTTCCCATCTCACCCCCAATAAACTTTGATCCCCTTGCCTAACAAGAACCTATCTGCCTTTGCCTTAAATTTATTGAATGCCTGCCCCCCCCCCCCCCCCCCCCCCTCCCCCACCCTCCACCTTCACCGCCTGCTGAGGCACAGAATTCCCAATTTACACAACTCTCAGAGAAAACAAATTCTCCTCACTTTTGTTCTAGAACGGGTGACCCCCAATTTTAAAACAGTGCCTCCTCGTCCTGGACTCACCCACAAGAGGGAACATCCTTTCCACGTCCACCTTGCCAAGAGCATCCAGGATCATAGTGACTTCAATCAAGTCACCCCTCACTCTGAACTCCAGTGGATGCAAGCCCAGTCAGTTCAACCTTTCCTCACGAGACAACTAACTCCAGGTATCAATCTGGTCGACCTCCTCTGAACCATCCCCAACACATATACACCCTTCCTTAAATAAGAGGCTAAAGCTGCACACAGTATTCGAGATGTAGTCTCATCAATGCCCTCTATAACTGCATAACATCCTTAGTTTTATGTTCAATTCCTGTCATAATAAAGGATAACATTATGTTACCCTTCTTAAATACATGCTGTCCTACATTCTTTTGGTATTTTTTGGCAATGTAACAGCAGCAATATAAACAATGTACATGAAAATATTAACATAGTGCAAATACCACCTCCATCCCCAACAGGTCCCACCATTAATTAACCCCCTAATCTATGCTAACCTAACCCCCTCCCCCCACCCCCCTCTGCTGACGATTAATTCTCCTCGAAGAAGTCGCCGATCGGTTGCCACCTCCAGGCGAACCCTAACAGTGACCCTCTCAAGGCGAACTTGATTTTCTCCAGAGAAAGCTAGCCATGTCAGATAGCCAGGTCTCCGACTTCGGAGGCCTTGAGTCCCTCCAAGCTAATAGTATCCGTCTCCGGGCTACCAAAGAAGCAAAGACCAGAACGTCTGCCTCTTTCTCCTCCTGGATTCCCGGGTCTTCCGACACCCCGAAAATCGCCACCTCTGGACTCAATGCCACCCTTGTTTTTAATACCTTGGACTTGAAGTCAGCAAACCCCTGCCAATATCCCTCAGCTTTGGACATGCCCAGAAATGTGGACATGGTTCGCTGGACCTCCCGCACATTTTGCCCACCTATCCTCCACTGTTATGTGAGCCCGGCGAACAACCTTGAATTGTATCAGGCTGAGCCTGGCACAAGTTGCGGTCACATTGACTCTACTCAACACGTCCGCCCCAAAGGTCCTCCTCTATCTCTCCTCCCAGCTCCTCCTCCCACTTACGCTTCAGCTCCTCGCTCTGCGTCTCCTCTGATCCCATATGTTCCTTATAAATGTCAGAAACGCTCCCCTCACCTATCCATCCTGTGGAAACTACCCTGTCCTGAATCCCCCTGAGCGGCAGGAGTGGGAAGGTTGGTACCTGTCTGCACAGAAAGTCCCGCACCTGCAGATATCAAAATTCGTTCCCCCCCCCCGCCAATGCAAACATCTCCTCCATCGCCCTCATACTTGGGAACCTCCCCTCTGTAAACAAGTCCCCCATCCTCTCAATCCCCGCTCGCCGCTGTCCTACATTCTAACTTTATGTGACTCATGCACAAAAAACCTATATCCCTCCGGACCGCGGAATTCCGAAGTTGTTCCCTGTTTAAGAAGTGCTCTGCTCTTTTATCTGTTCTCTAACGCATGCTTTTTAATGGCAAGTGGTCACCAGGAGGCCAGAGGGAACGTTTGCGGGAGGTCCTCAAAGCCCCCCCCCCCCCCCCCCCCCGAAACAATTCAACATCCAAACCCATCTGTGGGAGCATCTTGCTCGAGACCATCCAAACTGAAGGAGGAGCATCTGTGGAGGTGTCAACCAGTTTGAACGTCTCTGCCAGACCCAGGCGCAGGCCAAGCACAAACAGCGGAAGGAGTGAACCATAATCTGAGCATCTCACTCAGTCTCCTGATCAAACACCACCTGTCCAACCTGTGGCAGAATCTGAGGGTCCAGCATTGGGCTCAATGGACACCTCACACCCACACCCGGAGTGGAAGACCATCAATCTGGCTCTCAGAGGACTGCATAAGAAGGTGAAAAGGTGTGTGTCTGGTGTGTGTGTGTATGGGTCTGTGTAAGTGTGTCAGTGTGTGTGTTTCAGGTGTGCATGTGGTGTCTCAGAGTCTGTGTGCGTGTGGTGTCTGAGTATCCCGGTGTCCATGTGTGTTTGTTTGTGTGTCTTTTTGCATGTGTCTGGGTGTGTGTGCCTGCATGTGCATGTGTGTCTCGGTTTCCGTGTGTGCTGGGTGTGAATGTGTCTGGGTGTGAATGTGTCTGGGTGTGAATGTGTCTGGGTGTGAATGTGTCTGGGTGTGAATGTGTCTGGGTGTGAATGTGTCAGGGTGTGAATGTGTCTGGGTGTGAATGCGTCTGGGTGTGAATGTGTCAGGTGTGAATGTGTCTGGGTGTGAGTGTGTCTGGGTGTGAATGTGTCTGGGTGTGAGTGTGTCTGGGTGTGAATGTGTCTGGGTGTGAATGTGTCTGGGTGTGTCTGGGTGTGAATGTGTCTGGGTGTGAATGTATCATGTGTGAATGTGTCTGGGTGTGAGTGTGGCTGGGTGTGTGTGTGTCTGGGTGTGTGTGTGTCTGGGTGTGAGTGTGTCTGGGTGTTAGTGTGTCTGGGCGTGAGTGTGTCTGGGTGTGAATGTGTCTGGGTGTGAGTGTGTCTGGGTGTAAGTGAGTCTGGGTGTGAGTGTGTCTGGGTGTGAATGTGTCTGGGTGTGAATGTGTCTGGGTGTGAATGTGTCAGGGTGTGTCTGGGTGTGAATGTGTCGGTGTGAATGTGTCAGGGTGTGAGTGTGTCTGGGTGTGAATGTGTCTGGGTGTGAATGTGTCTGGGTGTGAATGTGTCTTGGGTGTGAGTGTGTTTGGGTGTGAGTGTGTTTGGGTGTGAGTGTGTCAGGGTGTGAATGTGTCTGGGTGTGAGTGTGTCTGGGTGTGAGTGTGTCTGGGTGTGAGTGTGTCTGGGTGTGAGTGTGTTTGGGTGTGAATGTGTCTGGGTGTGAATGTGTCTGGGTGTGAATGTTTCTGGGTGTGTCTGGGTGTGAATGTGTCGGTGTGAATGTGTCTGGGTGTGAGTGTGTCTGGGTGTGAGTGTGTCTGGATGTGAATGTGTCAGGGTGTGATGAGTCTGGGTGTGAATGTGTCTGGGTGTGTCTGGGTGTGAATGTGTCTGGGTGTGAACGTGTCTGGGTGTGAATGTGTCTGGGTGTGTCTGGGTGTGAGTGTGGTCTGGATGTGAGTGTGTCTGGATGTGAGTGTGTCTGGGTGTGAGTGTGTCTGGGTGTGAGTGTGTTTGGGTGTGAATGTGGCTGGATGTGAATGTGTCTGGGTGTGAATGTGTCTGGGTGTGAATGTGTCAGGGTGTGAGTGTGTCTGGGTGTGAATGTGCCTGCGTGTGATGTGTCTGGGTGTGTCTGGTGTGAGTGTGTCTGGGGTGTGAGTGTGTCTGGGTGTGAGTGTGTCTGGGTGTGAGTATGTCTGGGTATGAATGTGTCTGGGTGTGAATGTGTTTGGGTGTGAATGTGCCAGGGTGTGTCTGGGTGTGAATGTGTCGGGTGTGAATGTGTCAGGGTGTGAGTGTGTCTGGGTGTGAGTGTCTTTGGGTGTGAATGTGCCAGGGTGTGAATGTGTCAGGGTGTGAATGTGTCTGGGTGTGAATGTGTCTGGGTGTGAATGTGTCAGGGTGTGAATGTGACTGTGTGTGTCTGGGTGTGAGTGTGTCTGGGGTGTGAATGTGTTTAGGGTGTGAGTGTGTCTGGGTGTGTCTGGGTGTGAATGTGTCGGTGTGAATGTGGCAGGGTGTGAGTGTGTCTGGGTGTGAGTGTCTTTGGGTGTGAATGTGCCAGGGTGTGAATGTGTCTGGGTGTGAATGTGTCAGGGTGTGAATGTGTCTGGGTGTGTCTGGGTGTGAATGTGTCTGGGTGTGAATGTGTCTGGGTGTGAATGTGTCTGGGTGTGAATGTGTCAGGGTGTGAATGTGTCAGGATTGAGTGTGTCTGGGTGTGAATGTGCCTGGGTGTGAATGTGCCTGGGTGTGAATGTGTCTGGGTGTGAATGTGTCAGGGTGTGAATGTGTCTGGTGTGTCTGGGTGTGAATGTGTCTGGGTGTGAATGTGTCTGGGTGTGAATGTGTCAGGGTGTGAATGTGTCTGGGTGTCTGGGTGTGAGTGTGTCTGGGGTGAATGTGTCTGGGTGTGAATGTGTCTGGGTGTGAATGTGTCAGGGTGTGAATGTGTCTGGGTGTGAGTGTGTCTGGGTGTGACTGTGTGCAGTGTCTGGGTGTGCAGTGTCTGGGTGTGAGTGTGACTGTGTGTGTCTGGGTGTGAGTGTGACTGTGTGCAGTGTCTGGGTGTGAGTGTGACTGTGTGCAGTGTCGGGGTGTGAGTGTGACTGTGTGCAGTGTCTGGGTGTGAGTGTGTCTGGGTGTGAGTGTGTCTGGGTGTGAGTGTGTCTGGGTGTGAATGTGTCTGGGTGTGAATGTGTCTGGGTGTGAGTGTGTCTGGGTGTGTCTGGGTGTGAATGTGTCTGGGTGTGAATGTGTCTGGGTGTGAGTGTGCCTGGGTGTGAATGTGTCTGGGTGTGTCTGGGTGTGAGTGTGTCTGGGTGTGAATGTGTCTGGGTGTGAGTGTGTCTGGGTGTGAGTGTGTCTGGGTGTGTCTGGGTGTGAATGTGTCTGGGTGTGAATGTGTCTTGGTGTGAGTGTGTCTGGGTGTGTCTGGGTGTGCAGTGTCGGGGTGTGAATGTGTCTGGGTGTGAGTGTGTCTGGGTGTGAATGTGTCATGGTGTGGAATGTGTCTGGGTGTGAATGTGTCTGGGGTGTGAGTGTGTCTGGGTGTGAATGTGTCTGGGTGTGAGTGTGTCTGGGTGTGTCCTGGGTGTGAATGTGTCCTTGGGTGTGAATAGTGTCGTGGTGTGAGGTGTCTGGGTGTGAATGTGTCTGGTGTGAGTGTGTATGGGTGTGTCCTGGGTGTGAATGTGTCTGGGTGTGTCTGGGTGTGAGTGTGTCTGGGGTTGAATGTGTCTGGTGTGAATGTGTCTGGGTGTGAGTGTGTCTGGGTATGTGTGTCTCGTGTCCATGTGCGGTATGTGTGTCCTGAGTGTGCGGGTTCAGGATATATATATGTGTGTGGATGTGAGGGGCTGGTTTAGCACAGTGGGGCACAGATGACCTTGGCTTGACAATGCAGCACAAGGACAGCGTGGGTTCAATTCCCATATAGGGTCTCCCTGAACAGGCACTGGAATTGGTGACTAGGGGCCTTGGTCACAGTACTTCATTGAAGCCTACTTGTGACAATAAGCAATTATTATCATTATTTTTAAGTAAGTGTGTGTCTGGTGAAATCTGCCTGTGTATGTCTGGGTATATCTGTCTGTGTGTGTGTCTGGGTATATCTGTCTGTGTGGGTCTGGGTATATCTGTCTGTGTGTGTGTCTGGGTATATCTGTCTGTGTGTGTGGCTGGGTATATCTGTCTGTGTGTGTCTGGGTATATCTGTCTGTGTGTGTCTGGATATCTGTCTGTGTGTGTCTGGGTATATCTGTCTGTGTGGGTCTGGGTATATCTGTCTGTGTGTGTCTGGGTATATCTGTCTGTGTGTGTCTGGGTATATCTGTCTGTGTGGGTCTGGGTATATCTGTCTGTGTGTGTGTCTGGGTATATCTGTCTGTGTGTGTGGCTGGGTATATCTGTCTGTGTGTGTCTGTGTGTGTGTCGGGGTATATCTGTCTGTGTGTGTGTCTGGGTATATCTGTCTGTGTGTGTGGCTGGGTATATCTATCTGTGTGTGTGTGGGTATATCTGTCTGTGTGTGTGGCTGGGTATATCTGTCTGTGTGTGTCTGGGTATATCTGTCTGTGTGTGTGGCTGGGTATATCTGTCTGTGTGTGTGGCTGGGTATAACTGTCTGTGTGTGGCTGGGTATATCTGTCTGTGTGTGTGTGTCTGGGTATATCTGTCTGTGTGTGTGTCTGGGTGTGTGTGTGTCTGGGTATATCTGTTTGTGTGTGTCTGGGTATAACTGTCTGTGTGTGGCTGGGTATATCTGTCTGTGTGTGTGGCTGGGTATATCTGTCTGTGTGTCTGGGTATATCTGTCTGTGTGTGTGTCTGGGTATATCTGTCTGTGTGTGTGTCTGGGTATATCTGTTTGTGTGTGTCTGGGTATATCTGTCTGTGTGTGTGTCTGGGTATATCTGTCTGTGTGTGTGTCTGGGTATAGCTGTCTGTGTGGGTCTGGGTATATCTGTCTGTGTGTGTCTGGGTATATCTGTCTGTGTGTGTGTCTGGGTATATCTGTCTGTGTGGGTCTGGGTATATCTGTCTGTGTGTGTGTCTGGGTATATCTGTCTGTGTGGGTCTGGGTATATCTGTCTGTGTGTGTCTGGGTATATCTGTCTGTGTGTGTGGGTATATCTGCCTGTGTGTGTGTCTGGGTATATCTGTCTCTGTGTGTGTGTCTGGGTATATCTGTCTGTGTGTGTCTGGGTATATGTGTCTGTGTGTGTGTCTGGGTATATCTGTCTCTGTGTGTGTGTGGGTATATCTGTCTGTGTGTGTGTCTGTGTATATCTGTTTGTGTGTGTCTGGATATATCTGTCTGTGTGTGTGGGTATATCTGTCTGTGTGTGTGTCTGTGTGTATCTGTCTGTGTGTGTGTGTGTGTGGGTATATCTGCCTGTGTGTGTGTCTGGGTATATCTGTCTGTGTGTGTGGCTGGGTATATCTGTCTGTGTGTGTGTCTGGGTATATCTGTCTGTGTGTGTCTGGGTATATCTGTCTGTGTGTGTCTGGGTATAGCTGTCTGTGTGTGTGTCTGGGTATAGCTGTCTGTGTGTGTGTCTGGGTATATCTGTCTGTGTGTGTCTGGGTATATCTGTGTGTGTGGCTGGGTATATCTGTCTGTGTGTGTGTCTGGGTATATCTGTCTGTGTGTGTGTCTGTGTATAACTGTCTGTGTGTGTGTCTGGGTATATCTGTCTGTGTGTGTGTCTGGGTATATCTGTCTGTGTGTGTGTCTGGGTATATCTGTCTGTGTGTGTGTCTGGGTATATCTGTCTGTGTGTGTGCGTCTGGGTGTATCTGTCTGTGTGTGTGTGTGTCTGTGGGTATATCTGTCTGTGTGTGTGGCTGGGTATAACTGTCTGTGTGTGGCTGGGTATATCTGTCTGTGTGTGTCTGGGTATATCTGTCTGTGTGTGTGGCTGGGTATATCTGTTTGTGTGTGTCTGGATATATCTGTCTGTGTGTGTCTGGGTATATCTGTCTGTGTGTGTGGGTATATCTGTCTGTGTGTGTGGGTATATCTGTCTGTGTGTGTCTGGGTATATCTGTCTGTGTGTGTGTCTGGGTGTATCTGTCTGTGTGTGTGTGTGTGTGTGTGTATATCTGTGTGTGTGTGTGTGTGTGGGTATATCTGTCTGTGTGTGTCTGGGTATATCTGTCTGTGTGTGTCTGGGTATATCTGTCTGTGTGTGTGGCTGGGTATAACTGTCTGTGTGTGTGTGTGTGGGTATATCTGTCTGTGTGTGTCTGGGTATATCTGTCTGTGTGGTGTCGTGGTATATCTGTCTGTGTGGGTGTCTGGGTATATCTGTCTGTGTGTGTGGGTATTGGTATATCTGTCTGTGTGTGTCTGGGTATATCTGTCTGTGTGTTGGGTCTGGGTATAGCTGTCTGTGTGTGTGTGTCTGGGTATATCTGTCTGTGTGTGTGTCCTGGGGTATACTGTCTGGTGTGTCTGGGTATATCTGTCCTGTGTGTGCTGGGTATATCTGTCTGTGTGTGTGTCTGGGTATATCTGTCTGTGTGTGCCTGGATATATCTATCTGTGTGTGTCCTGGGTATATCTGTCTGTGTGTGTCTGGGTATATCTGTCTGTGTGGGTGTGTCTGGTTATATCTGTCTTGTGTGTGTTCTTGGGTATATCGGTCTGTGTGTGTGTCTGGGGTACAGCTCTGTGTGTGTCTGGGGTACAGCTCTGTGTGTGCCTGGATATATCTATCTGTGTGTGTCTGGGTATACTGTCTGTGGTGTCTGGGTATATCTGTCTGGTGTGTGTCTGGTATGCTGTCGTGTGGGTCTGGGTATATCTGTCCTGTGTGTGTGTCTGGGTATATCTGTCTGTTTGTCTGGGTATATCTGTCTGTTGTGTGTGTCTGGGTATATCTGTCTGTGTGTGTGTCTGGGATTATCTGTCTGTGTGTGTTGGTATATCTGTCTGTGTGTGTGTCTGGGTATATCTGTCTGTGTGTGTGGGTATATCTGCCTGTGTGGTTGTTGGTCTGGTGTATAATCTGATCTGCTGTTGTGTGTGTCTGGGTATATATGTCTGTGTGTGTCTGGGTATAGCTGTCTGTGTGTGTGTCTGGGTATATCTGTCGTGTGTGTGGTCTGGATATATCTGTCTGGTGTGTCTGGATATATCTTCTGTGTGGGTCTGGGTATATCTGTCTGTGTGTGTGTCTGGGTATACTCTATCTGTGGTGGTGTGGGTATATGTGTCTGTGTGTGTGCTGGGTATATCTGTCTGTGTGTGTCTGGTTTATCTGTCTTGTGTGTGTGTATGGGTATATCTGTCTGTGTGTGTCTGGTATATCTGTCTGTGTGTGTGTCGGGTATACTCTTCTGTGTGTGTGTGTCTGGGTATAATCTGTCTGTGTGTGTGGCTGGGTATAACTGTCTGGTGTGTGTGTCTGGGTATATCTGTCTGTGTGTGTGTCGGTGTATATCTATTCTTGTGTGTGTCTGGGTGTATCTGTCCTGTGTGTGTGTGTGTCTGTGGTATATCTGTCTGTGTGTGTGTCTGGGTATATCTGTCTGTGTGTGTGGCTGGGTATATCTGTTTGTGTGTGTCTGGATATATCTGCCTATGTGTGTGTCTGGGTATATCTGTCTGTGTGTGTGTGGGTATATCTGTCTGTGTGTATGTCTGGGTATATCTGTCTGTATGTGTCTGGGTATATCTGTCTGTGTGTGTGACTGGGTATAACTGTCTGTGTGTGTGTGTGGGTATATCTATCTGTGTGTGTGTGGGTATATCTGTCTGTGTGTGTCTGGGTATATCTGTCTGTGTGTGTCTGGGTATATCTGTCTGTGTGTGTGTCTGGGTATATCTGTCTGTGTGGGTCTGGGTATATCTGCCTGTGTGTCTGGGTATATCTGTCTGTGTGTGTGGCTGGGTATATCTGTCTGTGTGT